>NW_025335817.1:4275698-4673373 GCF_004798865.1 Varanus komodoensis
TTTATGTCTAAACATGCATAGGATTATTCCTAAATGAGTCGTTTCTGAATGCCAACAGCTCTCCTGGGTTTCAGGCAGAAAATTGCCTTTCCTTCCCATCAGCTGCTAAATGGCTAAGTCAGGGACTGAATCTGGAACCTTCTGCACCCACCCTGGTGATCTGCCAGTGGGTCACAGCTGCTTTCATATGCCTTGGCCAAGAACTGAGAGTTCTCATTAGACTTTTCAGATGAGATGCAAGATCTGCTTAGCAATTTGTAGGGGGAAGCAAGCTGACTCTGGCCACCATTCCCTTCTGGGGGGGTCTGGAGATTTCCTAGGAGAAAGCTTATGGGACCTGACAGAAAGTAAAGCCCATCAGATGGTTTACTCATCAGACATGGGGTTCCTCTTAGCCTTTCTGCAGCAAGGTTGAGTGGTCTTAGCTGACGAGAGCGCAGGCTCCTTTCCCAAAGCACATGAAGTGGGCACCAGGCAATTCTCAAAAAGTCTGAGGTCCTCCCTTAAGTGCAAGAGGTGTGAGGTTGGGCAGTAATCATCGCCATGTCTGCCTTGGAATCTTCCAGGGATTCTCTTCCAGATAAATCCGGCTTGTCCAAGGAGCAATCAGCATCTTTAGAAGAGGAGCCTCCAAGTGCAGCCAGTCCTGAAGCCCAATTGCTGGGTCAGAGGGCTGATGCAGATCCGTTTTTCTTAAGGGGAACAGTGGTAGATACCTGCCCTTCCTGGGTGGACTCACTCTCACTTCCCCAGACGCTATTACAAATTGCACTGCCCTTCTTGCTTCTGGAAGGTGCCAGGGGTTGCCCTGGCGGTGTCCTGGAGCGCCTCACAGATCCTGACATGGTGATGCCACAACCCTCTTTGGCTGCCTCTGCCTCTCCTTCCTTCCCTGGAAAACACAAAGCCTCTAGTCAGACACCTCTGAAGCATGCAGGTGAGACAAAAATGGTCAGCTGGTTTTGTTAGATAGGTTTTATCAGGAATGTAATTTTCTTTGGTGGAAAATTTCAGATCAGTTTTCCCCATCTCCAAAGAAAATCACCTATCTGATTGGCAAGGAAGGCCAGTGCTTACTTGGCTGGCAACTAAATTTAGTACTGCTTTATTGGTAAGAAATACTGCTTCGTATTGGTATGATAATGGCAAGGTATAATGACCCCATAGATGATATGGGTGCTTTTTTCTTCCTCCATCCCCTCTCATTTCTGTTTGACCATTGCCATAATATTAGTGCATTTTAGATTTTATTTTGTTATTTTGTGATGGTGGATCGTCAATTCAACCATCAGTTTTGAATGCATGCACATTCATCTTTCTTTGCAAGGCTCTGAAGCACAACGAAGAAAACCTGTTTATTTATTTATTGCCTTTATATAATGCCCTAACAGACCAGAGGGCTCTCTAGGCAGTTCACAAACATTAAAACCCCATATATCCAGCTGTGCAGTTTACAAATATTAAAACCCCATATATAAAAGCTGTGCTTTCTCTGCGCAGCTCATCATTTCTGCCCATTCTAAACACATTCCAACCATTAAAATCGTGCCAGGACACCTCATTTTTCTAACCCAAACCCTACGCTTGTGCACATTCCTAACCCTCATACAGGGCTAAACTTCCATTAAAACTAATGCGATTTTGAGTAGCTTTTTCTGCACATCTCAACATTTCTGTCCATTCTAAACACATTCCAACCATCAAAATCATACCAGGACACCTCGTTTTCCTAACCCAGTGATGGTGAATCTTTTAGAGACCGAGTGCCCAAACTGCAACCCAAAACCCACTTATTTATCACAAAGTGCCAACACTACAATAAAACCTGAAAACAGCCAGTCCAAGCGTATGTATGTATGTATGTATGTATGTATGAATGACTTGGCTCATATGCCACTGTGGCACGCGTGCCATGGGTTTGCCACCACTGGTTTAGTCTCTTAATGGGCTGGTAGGAATATATGGGAGCAGGCAATCCTTCAGATATCCTGTCCCTAAGCTGTTTAGAGCATTAAATGTTAAAACAAGCACTTTGAATTGGGCCTGGACTTCAGCTTGGCAGCCAATGCTGCCGATTCTTTGGAATGCTCTGATGTAGGAATGGAGAAACCTAACGGGAGAAATAGAATTATGTAGATAAGTATGTTGTCCCTCCCTGGACAATTATTTGGCCTCTGATGAAGCTATTGTTCTCATGGAATCCTATTCTTCTCCCGTGTAGTAGATGCACTCTTTCAAAAGTTTAGTATGGAGTCACAGGTAACACAGTGCTTCCTGGACCCAAACATTTTTTTAAAGGCTGGAGTTCCCCAGTTATTCCATAGCCTTTTAAAGGCTGGAGACGTTTTCCAACCTGGTGTTCTCCAGGTGAATTGCACCGCCCCTGCCATCACCCCCGACTTTGATGGCTGCAGATGGGAGTGGCAGCCCAACACATGAAAATCCCTGGGAACTTGAATCCATGGATGGGGCATCACAACTGAGAAGGCCCTGCACAGGTGAGCCATCCTCCAACATCCTCAAAGTAAAAGTCACACTTCAACATTGTCATTTCCAATGAGGAGCTGCTGAGCACCAGAAGACACCAAGTCATGCTTTGGTCATGCCTTAGGTCCACAGGAATGTCACACTCGGGCAGGGGAAAGGGAAATAGAGGACAGGCATCAGAAGGAGCATCCCAGCAAAAGCAGGCAAAGCATCCCGCCTTTGTGACTAAGGGGAATTGCCCGTGAAGGACTTGCTTGCCTAGCATGGACCCGGCCAGTTCCAAACCTGAGCCATGCCTGGGAAGAACGGGCTTGCCAGGCATGATTTCCGGGCTAAGAAAAGACTTCCCCATGAAGGGGACACTTGCTCTGAGCCGTTTCAAATGGTTTTCCCCAGAGCTGAACTAGGCCATGGCACGAATGTTTGTTTGTTTAAAACTATTGTATTCCTGTCCCCCATGCAAGCCATCTCCGGACGGATCACAAGAAATACATAAAACAAGCGATAAATTGCATACACTAAAACAATCCCAGCAGTAAAAGCAAGACAACACAACTGTTGGATTAATACTACTTTTTAAAATACCGATTAATTAAAAAGGTTTTACCCTGGAGTCGAATAGAGTATAAGCTGTTTGAAGGGGATGCTTGCCTGGCATGGCCAGAGACCATCTATCTACAGAGCCAGCCTCATGAGGAAGAGGCTTGCTGGCTCAAGGCTAAACTGGCACTCAGCAGAGGCGTCCCCTTGAAAAGGAAACACACCTCTAGGAGCTGAAAACATGGTCACCACTTGAGGTGGACTATAGCCAGAAATGTTGAGAATTTCGCACTTATCTCGGCCATCCCATGAAGAGCTGGCATGCTGGGCATGCTATCAGTACAAGACAGTGGTTCCCCATGAAGGGGATGCTTGCCTAGCATGGGTAGAGAACACATATCTATGGAGCCACATTCATGAAGAAGTGGCTTGCCCAGCACAAGGCTAATCCGGCACTCAGCTCAGGCTTCCCCATGAAGAGGAAGCTCACCTCTAGGAGCAAAAGACACTGTCACCCCTTGAAGGGGGCTCTGGCCAGCAATGTAGATAATTTCTCATTGAACTTGGCATTTTCATGAAGGGGTGGCCTGCTGGGCATGTTTTTAGTCCAATAAAATGGCTCCCCATGAAGGGGATGCTTTTGTGGTGTGGCCAGAGAACAGCTGTCAACACAGCCAACCTCATGGAGAAGCGGCTTGCCCGGCACAAGGCCCAATTGGCACTTAGCGCAGGATTCCCCATGAAGAGGAAGCTCGCCTTGAGGAGCCAAAGATACTGTCACCCCTTGAATGGGGCTCTGGCCAGGAATCTAGAGAATTTCTCATGGAACTCGGCCTTCCCAGGGAGAGGTGGCCTGCTGGGCATAATTCAGCATAAGACAAACGCTCCCCATGAAAGGGACATGTGCCAGGGACTAATATTTATTTAAAAATTTTCTATGCTGCCCCCCATGCAAGGCATCTCGGGATGACTCTCAATCAATACATTAAAACAATCAATAAAATCACATAACTTAAACCAATCCCAGCTGTAAAAGCAATACAATGCAACTACTAGATTAATAATACCCTCCTGTGACTACTAGATTAATAATACTTTTAAAAATACCGGTCAATTAAAAAGGTTTTGCCCTGGAGCCAAATAGAGTATGAGCTTTATGAAGGGGACCCTTGCCCAGCGTGGCCAGATATCACCTGTCCACAGAGCCAACTTCATGAAGAAGTGGCTTGCCCAGCGTGAGGCTAATCCGGCACTTAGCTGAGGCTTCCCCTTGAAGAGGAAGCTCACTTCTAGGAGCTGAAAACAGTCACCATATGAGGGATGTCTGGCCAGGAATCTAGATATATTCTCACTGAAAGCCATCCCATGAAGAGCTGGCATGCCGGGCATGCTTTCAGTCAATGGTTCCCCATGAAGGGGATGCTTGCCTAGTGTGGCTAGAGAACACCTATCCATGGAGGCTCATGCCTGAAGAAGTGGCCTGCCCGGCCCAAGGCTAATGTGGCACTCAGCTCGAGGCAGCCTTTCCCGCCCAATCTCCGTCCAACCAATCAGAATACAGTTTACCGCAGCGTAACCCCGCCCGTGCCTGTCTCTAAGCCCTGGTTCACGCTTCTGCCAATCAGAATCCAGCTTACCTCAGGCGGGCGCACCTGCGCTTCATTCCAAGCCCTCGGCTCCCTCTCAGCCAATCAGCATCCAGCGCACCTCAGCCGGGGCCGGGGCGGAGCCGCTGCTTCCGCGCAGCCAATCGGAGTGAAGCGCATCTCGCAGCACCGCTCCGAGCCTCGTTTGCCGCCTCGGTCCGTCGCCCGGACGAAGATCGATGGCCTCGCCGGACGCGCCCGCAGACCCTCGACGCCGCCGGTCCTTCTCGGATCCCCTGAAGCCGCCGCCGCGCAAGCGCTCCAAGCGAGCCTTCGCTCCTCCCCGGCGCCTGCGGGCTCTCCGCGGCCGCACAAAACAAGCCTTTGCAAGCACTCCGCCTCCGCCTCTTTATTCCCCGGGTTTGCCTGGCTGCTCGTTGAGCTTTCATTCCGCTGGTTTGCCTGAGGGCCCCGGGCTTGCCGCCATCGTCCCCTCCCGACCACCCTGCGAGGGAGGCCAGGCGGGCCGCAGGCGTCGCCCGGGCGCGGGGGGCCGGAGCCCGATCCCCGCTGTGCCGGGCCTGCCCTCCCCGCTTCCCGCGGCCGTCATCGCGGAGTGGGGCGGAGCATTTTGCTCCTTCGCCGCGGTCCTGCCCGGCCTTGCCCTCCTTCCCGCGCCCCTCCGCCGCACACCAACCCTGCGGGGCAGACCACGCCGAGAGCCGGTTCCGCGCGGAGCGGCCCGTGCCCTGCGGGCCAGCCCAGGGTCCCCGAGCAGGGCGAGGCGAGCAGCAGCACAGCCTTCGGCAGCCCAGAAAGGGCAACCAGCCGCCGCTGAACCGCAGCAGCCTCCGTCGCGGGCACGGCTGGCCTGAGAGACACAAGCCGCGGGGTTCGTCCCGGGGACAGGCGCTCTGGGGGCGCGATCCCGTCTCGGGGGCGGTGCTGCGGGGACAGTCCCAGGCCCTGCCCTGCCCGTTGCATTTAGACTGCACTCCTGCACACACTTTACTTCGGAGTAAATTCCCGTGCGCGCAGCAGGACTTACTCTCGTGTATGCATGGCTAGCAATGCCTGAAAATCTACGAACGGTCCAAGCGAGTGCCTTCCTTAAACACCACCACATCCCAGATGCCATGAATAGGGCTAGCGCCCCCCCCCCATTTTATTTTTTAATGCTTAGGCTGCCGTTCGAGAGGGCTGTTGAAAGATCAAGGGCAGTGGGACCAGCAGACATTGCCGGACTCCAGCTCCCATCGCGCATAACTGGTTGTGCTGTCCATCGGGGTGGCAAGTGCGGGAGGAAACAAGCCCCCTGGCTAGGGACAAAACATCCCTTTCCTCCTTCTCAGGGGTGAGTTGTACTGCAGGCCGATGTGATTGCGTGTCTTGCCCCATTTTCATGCGCACACACTCCCTGCTTGTGTGTGGATAGCTTCACATAAGGTCTACATTCGGACTATTAAGGAATGGCCCTATTGCAATGCCCATAAGTTCCTGAGGCTATTCTATGCAGAGCATTGTGGAAGGAGAAGGGGAGAGACTTCAGGAAAATCCCTAACCCACTACTACATCCCACAGAATGCCTTCTTTTCCCCCTCCAAGGCTGCTTTCCTGATCTTTGAGTGCAGGTGGTGTGTTTACCTGCTCTCCAAGGTCAGCACTCCAGTTCCTGGCTCCAAGAATCTGCAATAGTTTATGTCCTCCAGATGCTGTATGTCATTGATATATATTTCCAGAGCAACCTTCCCCAAACTGCTCCTTTCCAGGGCTTGTGGCCTACAACTTCCATCATTCCTGACCATAATGACCACCCCTGAACATGCTGGCTGGAGTAGATGAGAGCTGAAGACCAGAACATCTAGAGGGCAACAGACTAAGAGGATTTATGCTACCACCTGGGAAGTAGTCATTTTCCCTTTCCATTCCCTACTCCCAACCTGGAACCAAGGGGTCTATAGGTTTTCCAGTTCTCCAGGTGAGGTCTTGCCCTGGCCCCTGGCAACCAAACATGCTGTGAGTTTTCATCAGTTTCCACCCCTTCAAAAATTTAACATTTGCGGAGTATGAAACATGCATTATCTAACTGGAGAGACAGAGACAGAGAGAATTAGTTCATGGTGGATACAAGATTCATCCTGAGAACTTCCTGATTCATAACTCAGTCTGTGAACCACTTTGGCATACTGTGTAATCTCACAAACAATTAGGGCTCACATTTGCTTGCATTTTGGTTTCCTTCACATGTATTGTTTTGTTGTGTACCTGTTAGACTGTAAACCCATGGAAAGAGGGACTGGGCTTTTTTAAATCATGGTCTATAACACTTTGATCAAGTATGTGTCTCTACACACACACACACACACACACACACACACACACACAATAATGAACTCCAGTAAAAACAGAGAATTTAAAGTACTTACAGCACGTGGAACATTGTTCAAACCCGCTAAATATGGGATCTTTGCCCTGCTTGCACTCCTAAAAAAGACTGAATTATTGGCCATGATTAGGTATGAAACAATATGGGAATTGCCAGCTCATCAATTTTTAACACAAAAACATGATAATTCCAAAGAACATGAGTCAAAGCTTTTGATTGTCTGCATTACTTCAAGCTATGCTATCACACTCAGAGGGCATCTACAGTTTTTAATAGCAGGCTTTGAAGTTTTATTTATAGCATGACTTTGACATTTTATTTCTCCCAAAACCAAAGTAAACTTTCTTTTGCTTTCATAGGTATATACTGACCTGACTGAAGTTTTGGTTAGAGGGAAGTACAGTGTAAAAGCATTGCATTTGTTCAAATAATATGCAGAGCAAGTTTGGAAGAAAAACACTGTATTTCAAAGCCAACAAGATGCCCACATCCTTTTCCAATAAAGAACAGCTATAACATAGAGGGAAAGTCATTAGCCCCCAGATCAAATTATTTGTCACATTCCTTAGAGTGCCGCTGGCACCATTTTCTTCCTCTCCCACCAGGCCACTCTTCACAATAACTCTGGTTGGGTTTGGAAGTTTAGGCTGAGAGAGGAGCTAAATTCACTCCTCCATGCTAATCTGACATGGGTGCCTTCCAGGTGTTTTGGAATACAACTCTCAGGATTCCGACTGAGGCACTGGCCATGTTAGCCAGGGCTGATTGGATTTGGAGCCCAAAAACATCTGGAGAGCCACGGGTGGAATCATCTCTCCGGAGTGGGCAAACTGTTATTCCTGAGGTAAACATAGAAACATAGAAACAGAGCGAGTCAGAAGGGGCCTCCCGGGCCATCCAGTCTGACCTCTGGCACCAGCCGGCTCCGCTCACGACATGCCCACCATGTGGACGTCCAGCCTATCCTTGAACACCTGCACCGATGGGGCCTCCACCACCTCTTGTGGAAGCCCATTCCACACCCTCGGGGTCCTGACTGTCAGGAAGTGCTTCCTGGCATCCAAACGAAACCTTGGCTCCCTGAGCTTGGCTCCGTTGGAGCGCGTTCTGCCTTCCTCTGCAGGGGAAAACAGGTCTCTACCCACCTCCGTGTGACACCCCCTCACATACCTGTATGTCGCCAACATATCCCCCGAGTCTCCTCCAGGCTGAAGAGACCCAGTTCCCTCAGTCTTGCCTCATACGACATCCCCTGCAAACCGGCCACCAACCTTGTGGCCCTACGCTGCACTGACTCCAACCTGGCTATATCCTTTCTGTAATGAGGGGCCCAAAACTGAACACAATACTCCAATTGCAGGCGCACCAGAGTCAAGTAGAGTGGTAGTAATACCTCTCTCGATCTAGAAGCCACACTTCTGGCTATGCAACCAAGGGTGGCATTCGCCCTCTTGACCACCACATCACACTGCTGACTCATGTTCAGCCTGCAGTCAACCAGCACCCCAAGGTCCCTTTCACAAGTGCTGCTCTCCAGCCACTTATCACCTAACCTGTACTTATGACAGCTATTCCTATGCCCCAAGTGCAAGACCTTGCACTTATCCACATTGAACGCCATCCTGTTGTCTCCTGCCCACTTCCACAGTCTGTCCAGATCCTTTTAGATCTGGAGTACCTGCTCCTCAGTTGTGGCCACTGCTCCAGTTTTAGTGTCGTCTGCGAATTTGAGCAGCAGACTGTTGCTGCTCAAAGGGGGACTGTTCACCCCTTCTTCCATGTCGTGAAAAGATTAAACAGGATCAGCCCCAGGACAGAGCCCTGGGGACCCCGCTTGTTACTGGCTGCCATCCCGATGATTCCCTGCTAATGGTTACCTTCTGCTTTTGGTCAGTCAGCCATGCCCTAATCCACCGGACAGTGCTTTGGTGTATCCCAAAACTCCTCAGTTTCTCCAGCAGGATATCATGGGGCACTTTGTCAAAGGCCTTGCTGAAATCCAGGTATACCACATCCACTGCATCCCCTCCATCCAGCCATCGCAAAACCTTGTCATAGAATTCCACCAGGTTTGTCTGGCAGGACCTGTTTTTGCGGAAGCCGTGTTGTGTGGCTGTCAGCCTCCCTTCCCTATCTAGCATCACTAGATCTCTCTCTATTATGAGCCTTTCCATTGTTTTTCCTACAATGGACGTACAGCTAACCTGTCTATAATTCCCCATGCCCTTTCTACTACCCTTTTTGAAAATTGGGACCACTGATGCCACCCTCCAGTCCTCTGGAACTTCACCCGTTCTCCACGAGGTCTCAAAAATGGAGGCCAGCGGGCGTGAGAGAACCCCTGCCAACTCTCTAAGTATTCTCAGGTGTAACCCGTCAGGGCCTGGCGCCTTTGTAATGTCCAATGCCCTGAGGAGCCCCTCGACTTCAAGGGGGGTGACTCTAATCTGTGCCCCTAAGTCCTCAGCCTCATCTAATCTCCTATGCGGATGTCCCCCATCCTGCTTTGGGGAGAACAGAGGCAAAATAGTCATTTAGCATCTGTGCCTGTTCCCTCATATCAGTCACTAGATCTCCTTCCTCCTTATTTAGTGGTCCCACCACTTGTCTCCCCTTCCTCTTCCTATTTACATGCTGAAAGAAGCCCTTTTTGTTGCTCGTAATCAGCCTTAGCCTTGCGAAGAATCCTTCTGCAACGGGCCTCCTCCTCCCGGTATACCCTTGTGTCTATTTGCCCCAGTACCCATTTCCTACGGAGGTTCCTCTTTCATCTAATCTCTTTAACCACCTCCTTTCGCATCCATGGCGGCACTCTCCTCCGCCTCCCCACCTTACTGACTAGAGGTATCGTCAAGGCTTGCGCCTCCAAAACCTCCCTTTTGGGTGCCATCCACCCCTCCTCAACTCGCTTACCTTCCAGTAACCTATCCCAGGAGACTTTCCCCAGTCTGGCCTTCAGTTGGCCAGAGTTGGCCCTCTTGAAGTCCCAGCTTCTAGTGCTTGACCTGCTGCCCGTCCGCAGTCCCCTGATCTCAAAGCAAAGGATGGAGTGATCACTCGCATCCAGAGCTCCCCTAATCTGTACTTCATCTATCAGCTCCTCCCTATTGGTCAAGACCAAGTCAAGGATGTTTCCCCCCCCTCGTCGCCTCTCGGACCCTCTGTGTGAAAAACCCTCCCTCTATAGCTTCTAGGAAGTGACGTGACCTGGCTGTCACCGCCGAGTGAGTCTCCCAAGTAATATCCGGGAGATTGAAATCTCCATAATTACTGTGTCTCTCCCCTGAGATATCCTTAAAATCTGGTCTGTCAGGACATCATCCAGGGTCTCAAGTTGACCTGGAGGGCGATAACATACCCCCACTGTCAGGTCTCTTTCCCTATCAAAACCCCTAAGTCTCACCCAGACTGCCTCTACCGAATCCCCATCTGTGCTGCATTCCATCTCACTGTACTTTGGACTGTAATTCCCTCCAGCCCTTAACGTGTCACATGGGAGCTGTAGTCCCAAGCACCTGGAGGGGGCCAGGCTGGGGAAGGCTGAGTTGGAGTGCCAAATAAGCACCCAGTTGCGTTTCTTGTGACAAATGATATAGCAAAGTTGGAATCAGAAAACCAACACAACCCATGGATGAGTCATGGAGTTGGAATATCATCCTGGACAGCAGTTACAGGTGGGCGTTGGAGTCGGAGCGAGATGGCAGCCATGACTAATACGGGATCCTACGGCCATAGAAGACGGCAAAAGTGAAAGCAAGCGAGGCATGGAAGGCAAAGTTCCCAGCCGAGCTGGAGTCTGCCAGTGTGAATGCAGGCAGTGTCAATGCCTGTGAACGATCCGGGAACAGGTGCTATTGCATTGCCGAACTTAAGCTGGCCTAGATCTGTTCAGTGCTGGAATGAGACCCCCTCACGAGTCTTATTAAGCCACACTAAAACATCCTAAAGGAAAACTTGGGAGGAAGAATATTTATTTAAAGCTTGTATTTATTTAAAGTTTTCATATACCATTCGACTACTACAGTCTCAGGATGGTTTACAATAAAAACAAAATAAAACAAAGCACAGCATCCAGTAAGTCCTGTCTACTTATTGAATAATCCACTGATTAGGGTCACAACATATAAGCTGGAATCCTACATTCACTTACCTGAAAGTAAGAATGCAAGCACCACGGTGGGTCAGGCCAGCATTCAGTTCACGCTGTGCTCATGGGAAACCCACAAGCGGGACAAATAAAAGCACACTTGCACACCCAGGTTCTCCAGCAACTGATGTAGATAAGCACACTGCTTCTGTTGCTGGAGGCGGCATGCAGCCATGAGGACTAGTAACCACTGATGGCCTTCTCCTTATCCAGATTTTTGTCCGATTTTTAAGGTTGTCCAAATTGGTGGATCCATTGAACTGGGTGACACATAATTGACCCTCCCAAGGCAACTAAACAGTCTTGGCTTTTAAAAGAACACATTGATCAATCGTCTTGCATGATTAATCAACTCCTATTTCTTCGGGTGGGTCAACAGCCACCATAGCAATGCACAAGTCATCTCCCCTGCAGTCCTTTTTGAGCACGGGGTTTTCTGATGAATGACAAATGGAGGTGCCCCCTCCCCTGCTTATGTTGGCAATGCAACAGGCTGCCTGCGACAAGGACCCCGACACCCCCCATAGCTTATATTCCTACCTTTCTGCGGCGCTGCTGGTAACTCACTTTGTCCCATTTCTCCTGCAGGTGCCTGTTGGCTGCTGGTAGGAGGCTGGTATGCTCGGTGCGTTCTCCATAGGCTGCCGTAACTGGCTCATAGCAGAGAAGACAAGCGGCTAAAGGGACCCAGTGGAGGGAGAAGCCAGCAGCACCACTGAGTCCTAACCTCCGCCTGCCAATGGTCGAGTTGATGCTTCAAACGGTAATGACCCCTGTACAAGACTTAGCAGCAATACAGTATCGTTTATGGAAATGTAGGATGGTGCCTTCCACTGAATCAGGTTGTCAGTCTACTTGGCTCAATATTAATGATATTTATTATTAACATATGATAATGACGATGATGATTATTATTGGCATACCTCTAAGTGGAGTGCTCCAATATTCCAGAGAGGGATCTTTCTCAGTCCTAATTCAAGATGCTGGGAAATCTAATTGCAGGTGCAGATCAGGTGCTCTGCCATGAGTTCGGGTCCTTATTGAAAGGTAATATCTGACTTGTGTCTTCTATTGCCCTGGGCAAGTCCTGGCAGAGATATCTGGGTGGGAATCAGGCGTTTCCCAACCTAGCACCCTCCAATGGTGTTGACTGTAACTCCAATCATCCATGGACAACAGACGTCTGTTGTGCCAGCTGTGGATGGGAGTTATAGTCCAACACATCAGCTAGGTTGGGACACACCATCTCAGACCACGGACCTAGACCTCCCATCTCAGTACAAGACTCATCTCAAATACTTTGGACTGATGCTCTGAATTTCTCCACTTGGGATGTCATTCTTGCAAACATGCTTCGATTTCCTTTGGATTCACATCAACCAAGAAGGGTGACCAGTCCTGAAATCCTGCCGCATTGGCTAACATGCCAGTTCTTTGGCTATACACCAAAGCTCACCTGAGTATCAGGTTCACCTGCTGAAATTTAAATTATTCAGCATGGCTGTAGTCATCTACATCCAAACCCTGCAACCAAAATCAGATTTAGGTTTCAAAAATGTTGTAATTGGTAGATGCAATGACAAGCACAGCTCAGGTGGTGTTAAAATGGAGTTAGACAAGTGTGTGGAAGTTAAATCCAGTTGCTACAGAACAATAGGATGGAGTTTTTGCCTTAAAATGGCTCACATGTAAGCTCCCCAGGAACATGTCTGGCCATGGGGAGAAAAGGCGGCTGGTCTTCTGTCTGATCTGACAGGACTCTTTTGATAGTCATAGGTTAGTACTAATCCAAGGGAAATATACACCGGGTCCCCTTCTTCCCCATCCCCAAACCCAGCACACATGGACTAAAAAGGAACAGACCCAGTTCAACAGGATCTTGGAGGTCACCTCATCCAACCGCTCGGTCAGTGCAACAGTCCTGTAACTTTAGCATCTTTGGAGGGTTGCTTTCTAGGCTTTTTCCAAAAGTACCTCCAGCAAAGACGGGTCCTCCCTCACCTGAGACAGTCTCTTCTGACATAAGCACCATTAGAAAGCTTCTCTTGAAGGTTTAGGGGGAAAAACTGCTTCCTTGCCATTTGCAATCATTCTAAGTCTTAGTCCTTGGTTAGTCTAAATGGTATTACACTGTTATGGACTCTGGAATTAAAGCAATCCTCTTTCCATGTGACGTTTCCAAAAGGAGGGCTGTGTTAGGCAATTTCAGCAAAAAGGAAGTTTTTGTTTCGATGCTCTATGGTTGTGCTACTTAATTTATGACATGTGGGACAGAATTTTACTTCCTCCAAGGCAGCAGAATGCCCCAAATTGGACGCACAGCACCCTCCATGTGGAACAACGCAACGGATGGAAGGCGGGCATGGTTGGTACAGAATGAAGCTTCCAGAAGACAGGGACAAAGGCGAAGAAGATTCAGCAGCCATCGCCACAAAATGCAGCGTGTCTTTTATAGTTCCTCTGCAGTCCCTTCCCAAAGGGACCCTGAAAACTCAGGTCTCATTACCATAGGAGCATTCTCGCCTCTGCGCTGTTCTTTGTTCATTATCCATCCTCGGGAAGAAAACTTGCCTTCCTGCAAGAACGCACAAATCTACTTCATCATAAAAACTCAGGCCTGCAAAAAGGGGGTGTGGGCCAGGTTTTTAAGAGATGGTTTGGGTCCCTACGTACAATTTAAAACAGGCATGTGAAAAAGAGGTAAGAGGGAAAACGGAGTCATGAATGCTTCAGCTAAATGTACTTTGGATTACAGTAAGCTATCGGGTTCATTTCTGTGGCGAGAGAAAGGTGAGCTTCTTTGTGAACCCAGCACATTTAAACACTTTCCCTTAAGAAAGGAGGCCCCTAAACTGTTTGTCACCACCAAAACTCAACAGGGAGAAACCAGAACCTCTTTTAGCTCAAGGGCCAAATTCCTTTTCAGAGAAGCTACTGAGAGTTACATCAAGAACATGAAGAACCAGCATTCTGGCTCAGACCAAGAACCTGCCAAGCCCAGCTTTCTGTTCACACAATGCTAGCCAGCTGCCTTGGGGGACCCACAAAGAGGACTTGGGTGCTGCACCAGCCTCCCACCACCTGGCGCAACAGGGGCACTGCCTCCAATAACTGGAGGAAATAGTCCTATACCAGGATTAGCATTCTCCATCCATCTGTGCAACACCCTTCTAAAGTTGCCCAAATTAGTGGCATTCTAGTGAGCAACATATTCAACATACAAGCCTCTTTTGCATTAAACCTCTTAAGAGTCCCCAAGCCTTAGGAGAGGTATTTTAACTTTTCAGGAGGGAGAAGAATGCTCAACAGCCAAGAAAGCACCACACTGCAGTTGAGGGAAGCAGCAGTGGCCTCCAGGAGACATTCAGAGGAGCAAGTTTGGATGCCTGGTCTGAGGCATTGCACTCCTTCCGGAGAGCAAGCCAGATCTGCATTGTGTTCCTTTCCAGAGCAGAAGGCAAATCTGGCCCCAAATTCTATCCGTGAAGCTTGCAGAAGTCAAGTATCATGTGTAATTTCCCAGCAATTCCTCTAGATTTCCTGAGCTGCAATATGGAAGTCACAAACGAGACTCTGGGTTCACACTGGTCACTTGGAAACTGGAAATTCAATCAGAAGAGAGGGCAGAATTTTAAAAAGTGTTACTTCTCCCTCAAGCAGAGTTTAGAATAACCAGATGAAAAGGCAAGTATCCTGTATGGTTAATTGTTGGAGAACATGGCCAAATGTCTTACCACCCTTCTGAATGTTAGCCTTCGGAAAGGAAGGGAATCCCGTGTTGATCTCTAATGCGATGCCCCATCAGTGATGGAAATAAGAGACTCCCCCCTTCCTGGTGCTAGCATCCAGAACTAGGGATTTCCAGTTCTTGCCAAATAGTAAAAAACTACCACCACCCTTGAGAAGTATGTCTTAACGTAAGAAGAGCCCTGCTGGATCAGAGCCAGTACCTCTGATGGCTTAAGAACTGTTGGCACCTTAACAACCCACGAGCAAGAGCTTGTATGGACCAGAATCCACTTCACCAGAGGCTCAGCGTGGTTGTTTAAATGCATAAGCTATATCTACACCTTGAGTATATGAAGAAAGTTTATTATGACACAAAGCAAGGCCATCTACTAGCAACAGGTGTGTCTACTGAGGCTCTGCATAGCAACAGAACACAAGATCTTATCTGCACAGACATGACCCAGTTGCTTAGCCATCACTGTCGAGGCGGCAAGGCACAGGACGATGAACCGTGCAAGTACACAAGGGGAGACAGACACTCTGTCCTCTGTAAGCTGGTCCAGCTCTCTATCCAGGCCAAGTTCCCAAGTATCAAATTTCCTAATGGTTTGCCGGACTGCAGATTCATGTTGGAGTCTCTCCCTCAAGTAGCTTTCTGTTGGCAGGTTTAGTGTCTGCTACTGTTCAGCTTTGCTTGGGTATTTCCCACTTCTCTCAGGCAGATTTAATTGTACCCCATTCCTTCCAGAAGGGCAGGTACGTTAGTCTGTTGCAGCAAACCAAACAGATCGGCAAAGAACAGCTAAGTAAATAATCAATGAATTGGGAATCCACCGTTTGTCCAACCGACACACAAATACTGGGTAAGGCAGCCAACTATGGGTTAAGCAAACCACTGGTTAGTATTCTGTGCAAATCCAGGCTGAAGAGTCAGAGCCCCCTGGTGAAACTCCCCAACACACAAGACACGCGGTCCTTGGAAGACAAAGAAGCGACAGCAATCTGCTGCAACGTGTTTATTATGTGCCAAGAACTACATCACAGCTTACTCCACGCATCTGTAGGAGAGTGCAGTCTTGCCTGCATACGCTACAATGAGGTAGAGACTTCACATACTGCTTCACAAAACCCCACAAAGAGCAGCTGGAATATGCAACATCAGCTCAGCAAGAAAGAAGGGAGAACTTATGACACTGGTTCTTTGGCACACAGCTTCCAATAGAGGGGAAAAAATAAAACAAAATCAAAACTTCAACTCCCGGCACAATCTGGGGCTACGCTGCTCCTCAGGAACTCCCGTAAGGGTATTTCTTTCCCCTCTGAACAGAAAAGGGCTCCTAGGAACCTTTGCCTGCCCTTCCAAAGCGTAGCCCTTTAATCAGCTCAGTTATAAAAAGAAAATTGAAGTCTTGTGACTTTGTGATTAAAAACCTTTTATCAAGCCCCCTTAAGTGCAACTTAAAGTGCAACAAACTATATACAGCAGCTCAAAAATCATTTATCCGGTCCAGTTTCAAAATCCAAAAATCCTATCCTTCTGGGTTGCAAATACTGCTATTCACAACTGGGAAACTTTTTTTTTAAACTAACAGCTCCCAGACACAAATTGCAATGATGTTAAAAGCTGCCAGGAAAGAAAAAAATCTAGTCTCAAACGACTTAAAAACCATTTCAAGAGTGTAAAAAGGAACTGGTAAAAATCCTGGAGCGTAAAATATGAAATATGATTTGGTTTAAGTGAAGAACAAAGTCTCCTTGTTGTTACAGTAAAAAACGCCAGCTGAACATTCAGTTTATTCCGTTCAGATGGGGGGGGGGTTAAATGAATGGAAAGGCACTGTATGGCGACTGCAAAAAAACGGAGCCAATGAGACCTGCATTATTACCATCAGTATTGCAAGGAATGTAAAAAAGGGCCCTTGATAAATAAGAAACCGAAGTGAAGGCATCCGCATTAAATACCTTCTCAACACACGGCCCCTTTATGCTTCTCGTCAGCAACAAGGGGCCAAAGTCTGGGAACTGCAGAATCGTTTGAGGGGCCCTCCCCTCTCAAAAACCCCCAAACAAACTCCCCGACAAAAATTCACTGTGCATTAAGTGCAGAAACAAATAAAGACCAGCAAGTGCAAACGTGAAGGCAAGATTCCCCGTTAGTCCTTCAAGACGGGCATCCCCCAGCCTGGGTGTGGCACCGGCAAGCAGCCCTGGACTCTCCTCCTGTGGCAGGTAAACAGAAGAGCTTCCCCTGCAAACTGCAGCAGCTTCTGGTGCCCCCACCACTGTTCTAGCTGGTGTCTCTATTCTTCTGGTTGCGCATCAGTGGGCGGTGGTGATTCAAGATATCCATGGAATGTTTCCAATGCCAGCAGGAGCGACAGAAGTACTTGAAGCAAACCTAGCCAGCAGGGAGGAGGAAAAAGGGGAGGGAGGGAGGGAGGAAAAAGGGGAGGGGGAGAGAGGCCAAAAAATATGAGTTTGGTGCACCCTTTCACAAGCGCTAATGGCTTCCCATCTTCATGGCGACCTACAGAAGGAATACGGACGTCATTTTGCCCACCAGAATGAACACAAGGAAACAAGAGCATTACCTGGTCTCTGCAGAAGAAAGGGCCCGGCTGAGACCTGCAGACTTGACACATGGCATCTTCTAGGTACGGATCAATCTGGACCTGCCCAGGGGAGGGGAGGGGAGGAGGAAATGAAAGCTAAGTGACACAAGGACTGCAGGGAGGAGAAATGGCTGCCGTCCACATCGCAAGGTTACTGGTGAGAAGACGACATTTGGGGATGCATGGCAAACAGAACACATAAAAGCCAGTTTCTTTCTCACCTGTCACTCCAGCACTCACAGCAGCTGACAATAAAAGCCAGAGCTGAAAGAGCTGTTTGCTTCTGCAGAAGGAGATCCGAGCCCCGAAGCTTTACTAGGACAAACTTTGCTCCCTTTCCCTCCCCCAATTAGAGAAGCGTGCCCTTCTTCCACAGAAGAGAACTAGGGCATTTAATGTCTGAGCTAAGGAAAGGTCTCTCTGTGGAACATGGGAGAGCAGCCTTCCAACGCAATTCCCATCCTATCCTGCAGCGCTGCTGCACTCAGGTGGCACAAGCCTGGCACACAACGAGCACAAACACAGCGCTCTTCCGTCTGGCCCTCTGCAGCACAGCACCTGTCCTGGGAGTGCTTTTGTATGCTGGCTGAACACTCAGCAGGTTTGACAGGGAGAGAAACAGCGTCTGCCTCCATCTCAGGGCACACAGCAAAATGCCACAGCCATTAAAACCAGAACGGCACTGTTGACAACAGGCAGCAAACTATGCCATCCGGTTTGAGCACCTCACTCACAGCGTAAAAAATTCCAAGCCCAAACCCATTCCTGGGCTTGTGTCTGTCAGGAGACATTCCTCCCGCTGTCTGAGAAATGCTCATTATATTTTAAACTAATTCTATTTTTAAACAAGTGTTATTTGTATCCTGCCTTGTTTCCTCTTGCAGGAAGCTCAACGTGGCTTACATGGGACTCCTTTTTATGTTATCCTCACAAAAACCACCCTATGAGGTAGGTTAGGCGGAGTCAATGGCTGGCCCAAAATTAGCCAGTAAGCTTAACAGTCAAGTGGGAACTAGTTCAGTGCTCTAACCACTACACCACATGTGATAAAGGGAACTAATTAGAACAATACTTAGAAATCACATTAAAGTAATTCACATGGCCCACAGGAATTCTTCCCGAGGCTCTGCATCTTTTGGCCAGGCCAAGAGAAAAACACCAGCAACTGAGCAGAAATATTTTTTCTGTTGCAACACCCCATTAGTGCTGCATTTAGGCTTTAAAAAGCTTCACTGGTGCTAACAGGGGCCTTGGAAACACTGCTTGCGACACAGGAATAATTCTCAGGAGGGGATCAAAGCAAGCTGCCATCAGTAGCCCCCTAAGACTTGGGTGAACAGCCAGATTTACAGGGAAGACTGTAGCTAAGGCAAGGCTCCGGTTTGCATGCAGAAGCCCCCAGGTTCAAGCCCCAGTATCTCCAAGTAGAGCTGGAAAGACGCCTGCTTCAAACCCCGAGAACCATCGCCAGTCAATGTTAGCAAGAGTGTACCAGATGGAGTGATGCTCTGATACAATGGAAAGCAACTTCACTTGCCCCCTCCCGCAATGCAGCCAGTGTTGGCACCAGCCTGGCCTTGAAGGGGAGGGAATTTCACAGCTTGGGTGCTGCAGCTGAGAAGGCCCTGTCTCTCAGTTCCACCTAATGTACACCACTTTCCAGCTGTGAGGTGCAGAAGGAAGCTTCCCGGGCAGGTGTATGCAGGGAGAGGCCCTCTCTCAGGTATCTCGTACGACTGCTCCACCCAAGCAGAAATGCAACAAGAGATCTGAAGAGGGGTTTTCTCCAGGTTAGATCCTGGCAAAGGAGACATAGCTTAGTGGTAGTGCATCTATTTTACTTGGAAAAGATCTCATGCTCCATTTCCAACATCTCCAGCTCAGAATTAGGGTTGGGAGACTTAAATGGACCTGCAGTCTGACTCAGACTCTAACCCTTTCCTCAAGGATTCCTGGATGCATTACCATCTCACTGTTTTGACTCTACAGCACTGCCTGGCTTTGGTATCTCTGCCAATACACACACTAGAAAGACGGTGTCTTCGTTTGATGGATCCTACCTTTTTTGTGAACTTGGTCGTTTTGATCTCC
Organism: Varanus komodoensis; assembly: GCF_004798865.1. Taxonomy (NCBI): domain Eukaryota; kingdom Metazoa; phylum Chordata; class Lepidosauria; order Squamata; family Varanidae; genus Varanus; species Varanus komodoensis. The sequence goes on from NW_025335817.1 coordinate 4,295,277, forward strand.
ACAAATGCAGCGCTCACCGCTTTCAGATAGCTGCGATGGTTGTTGAAGGTGACACGGCCAGATCCTGAAATCAAACCTGCCTGTTATTATAAAATACAGCCCAAGGAATAATCTGTACTTAGCCTGAAGCAACTGCATGTGACCCAGAGCAAGATGTGCTGAGTAAGCACACACGGCCTGCAGTACTGAGAGAGGAGGGGGAGCTGGAAGGGGGGGGGAGGGAGAGAGAGAGAACACGAATGGACGAACACACATTCAGAGCAGCATTTGGCTAGATGCCTGTCTCAGCTTAATGGAAGAATGGAGTTACAGGTAAAAAATGGCAACCCGGACCAGAAAGACAAGATTCTCCATCTCATGTCGCTATTAGCCAGGCCTTAGAACAGGAATCTTTGTATGGTAGCATGGGAGAAAACACACACAAACCCACCATTAAACAATCAATTGTGGGAAAGGGACCTGGCCATATGAGGCACCCCAGAGGACCAGATGTGAACCCCAGGCCTGAGGTCCTGAAGGTCCGGGGACAAAAAGCAAGCGTGTAAGTCCCCGCTGAGAACATTCTAACCAGAGAGAAGTTCGGGTGGAGTGAGCGTAAGTACCCAGTCACTCCCTCCAGAGTCCAAATAATGCAACAATTGTTAAAACATATGATCTGGCCTGGGCAACTTCTTCTTCCTTCTCTTTCTCCTCCTATATTTTTATTTTATACTGATAATTTTAATTTTGTATTTGTAAATCAATGTATTTTTTGTATTGTTATATTTAATGGTAATTTATTATGTACTATTGTATTTCAATGTATTTTATCATGTTGTAAGCCGCCCCGAGGTTTCGGCAAGGGGCGGCATAGAAATGTTATAATAATAATAACAACAACAACAACAACAACAACAACAACAACTCTTGGTGGCTCCACATGGGTGCAAGATCTACCTGGTAACTACCAGGTACAAGGCCCTCGGTATGGTGGCTCTCTCACTACAGAAAGCCCTTTCCATTGAGATTTTAAAAATGCTCCATTGTTTTTGAGGTTGGCTGAAGACATCTCTTTTAAAGTAAGCACTGGCTTACTGATCAGTAAATGCCAGCCAGTTTTACTTAACTATTTTTCTTCCATGTATTTCTGTATTTTGTGTTTTATGTGGTTGTATATGACTCCAGTAACTCAGTGTGATGTGGTTTATAAATACTGTCATACGAATAACTAAAAATGGATGGAAAATGGGGATCCAGCTGTTCACGGCCCTGCTCATTTCTCCAGCTAGACTGTTACACAGGAAAGTCCACCAAGACAAGAAGGACGAAGGTTCCCCACCCACTATCGTGTAAGTTGCGGCTGGTCTCACTTACCAATAGGGTACTTGTGCTTGTCTGTGTCGATACCTGCATATACCACGCCACCAAACAGGTCGTTGAGAATCCCTGCTAAGGCCTCGGCATTCAACATCCCATGAAGAGCTCCCACGAAGACGGTTTTGCCGGGATCAAGTCTCTGAGTCGGGCTGCGCACGAAGTTGCTGTCTGCCAGGACCCATGGGATCACTTGCACCTGCAGCCCCCCCAGAAAAAGCTCTGCCTTGTTCAAGCCGTCCACAAGCCACCTTCTGGTCTCCCCATTCCCTTAAGGACCCATCTGCCAGATGCAGCCACCCAAGCTGCCCTGCCAATTCCTCATGTCTGCCTTCCCACTATAAACCCATCACCAATTGGTAGTTTAGTTTGTATTTTTTTTCCTGCTGTAACTCCCCCAGAGAGCCGTATGGCTAATAGCACGGGTTAGAAATTTAATAAACAAACAAACCACAATGACCTTTCAAGCAGTAGATCGCAGGTGTGACACTGGGCTACTACCACTTATGGATGGCCCTTCCTTTGTATGATATGCTAAAGTAATCTGAGCTGCCCAGGTGACATCCTCAGTTGCACAGTATCTTTTTCAGACAAGTAACATTTCACAGAACTGCAAGCTTCATCAGGCTAGGTGGCATAAAAAGCATGGGCGGGGGAAGGAAACAGAGGAGTCCAAAAATCAGACCTCATATTGTGGATGCAAGGTCTTCCAGGATGGGGGAAGGAAGAGCTCTGGAGGACTCAGAAGCTTGCACAGTTTTGCGGAATTTGAGTTGGACCTTAATAAGGACACTCTCTAACTGTGGATTTTGGATTTTCCCTCTCCTGGACCAGTACAGCTATTTGTTTTTTGTTTCTATATCCCAGGTAATATGTTCCTAATATATTCCCCCAACCACTCAAGATTTATTCTAAAAGCTAACTCCACTCCTTTTTATCCTGGAGATGGAAAAGGTGTGAGAAACAGTTCTCTTAGGCCCTCTTCTCCATTCTATTCAGTCAAAGTTCCCTACTGTATTCCAGTTCAGTATGACTGTAGTTACAGGATGTTTATCTTTGTCACACTTCAACCAACACATTTCCCTCTTGAAGATGTTAGTGGTACCAGTTGCCTAAAAAGGTTGTGGGAGCTCCCACACTAGAGATACTTAAAAAACAACAACAACTGGACAGCCATCTGAGTGGGGTGGTGTAACGTGGTGTCCTGCAACAGCAGGAGGTTGGACTTGATGGCCTTCATGGCCCCATCCGACTCTACTATTCTATGATCACACATGACCCGAGAACAGCAGGACTGGCAGTCACTGTTGTATGCCAACACACACTCTGCAACCACTAAGTGATGCAACTTTTGTCCAAATTACAGTAGGGTAAAAGAGGTGGGGTGGGGTGGTATACAGACACACAAATCACAGCCCTAATCCAAGAGTCTTCAGCCCCAACCAAATGAATTGATCAGCCTCCACCAATTAGTTAAATTGTTCGGATGATCACAGCATGCAAGTAGAAATGGTTAAAATTGTTTTAGATTTTATATTTGTTTTAGCTGGCCAGGGCAACTTCTTTTATATTGTGATTTATTTTATATTGTTGGTTTTATATTGTTATTTTTGTATTTTATTTGTATTTTATTCTGTGCTGTGAGCCGCCCCGAGGCTTCGGCAAGGGGCGGCATAGCAATGTTTTAAGTAATAAATAAATAAATAAATAAATAAATAAAAAATAAAATAAAAATAAAAATAAAAATAAAAATAAAATAAAATAAAATTAGATTTGTGGTACTGAGATATTCTCAGGAATAGCTGATCCAGCAGCACTCATCCCACCCTTGTCCTTAATTTTAGTAATTTAAGATTAAAAGAAAAATAGATGAAGAATGCAATGGAGAAGTTGCAGAAGACTATGCACTTTCCTTAAATCCCTCCTGAGTTCTGCTCAGGGGACTGCAGCTGAAGGGTGTGTAAACAGAGACGTCTCCTTCGCAAACTCACAGGATACCTTTTGGCTTGTGCCTTGCTCAGGGACTAGTCAGAGGCTGTCAAGTGAACTGGCTCTACAGCTGACTCGACAGCCTGTTCTTCACAGCACTCTTGTCCTCGAGTCACACATAAAAGACCTCCTAGCCAATCAAGGTTGCAAATTCAAGATAGGAAGGCTTAGCCGCTAGAAACTCCTCTGCAAGCTCTCCTTATCTGGACCTTATCTGGACTATCTAGTGATGCTAAATACAGAGGTACTCTGCATGTCCTGGCTAAGATTCACAAAAAGCAAAGTAAGTAAAATGAGTAAAATTCCAAATTCTGTATTACTGTAGTAGCTTTATAAGGCCACCAAAAGACCACCAACATGTGCAATCTTTCAGGATCTCCAGTTCTCGTTATCAAGAAAGGTTGGGTTGATACTGAAGCCACATTGTCAGTACATTCAGACTCTCAAGCTGAAAGGGGGAGTAGAAGTCTCAAGCTTTGGCTCTGCCAAAAATCTTGACACAAGGATAGACCTGCCCCTGGGCTTCAGAAAGGAAAACGTGTTGGATTTTCCTCTTTTGAAATTATAGACTCCGGCTCTTCTCAGAAGTGTGAAACACACTAGCTCCTGGTCACTCACAGAAGGAAACTGGACAGTCTTTAAATTTAAGAAAGCAGGAGAATGTTTTAGACACTGTTCTGGGTTAAAAAAAGGAAGAAGTAAAGAAAGGGAACCTGGTTATCTTCACCTAGTTATTCACAGGGGATGGACTCAGCTAAGATACAAGGAAATGTCCTTGGGCAGGGAGCCAGAAGCTAACCCATGAATTCACAGCTCATCCAGCAACCTCAGAACAAGGGGTTATTGTTGAGACAGACTCTGATTTTGGCAAGACAGGCTCAGAAGCAGCTTCTGCCAGCATCTGTCCCCCTGTATGAAGCTTGCCTAGTACTGCTGCTGGAAGTCTTTTTCATCATCCCCCTTTGTCTACAGGGCTTTGGAGAAGCACCATTCATAAGGGATTGCTACCTGTCCCTTCCTGGTGAAGCTGCAAGCCTGAAGCCAGTGACTACACAACCTGTTGAACATTCCTCCCTTGTATAAGCTAGAAGTCAACCTGTCCTTCATGATGCAGCCTGCACACACCACCACACACTCACACCAGTGCTTCCAGACCAAGGTCCTGGATGAGGCAATCCACTGTCAGCCACCCCTTTGGGTTTGTGTTCAAGACCATGTTGGGTCGTGTTTACTCACCTCCTTGCAGCGCATCCTGCGGCTGGACATCTTGAAATAGTACTCACTCAGGCCGCTGGGGCTCAGCACGTCACGGGAGCAATTCTGGAGCAGAGCGCGCACAGATTTCTCCGATTCAAACACAAGGTAGGCGTAACCTTGGGCAGAAGACGACAGGAAATGTATGTGACAGCCGGGTACGAGCAACGCTTTCACTTCTAGGAACTGCCCTGCTGCATCAAAAGGTCCCTTTAGTTGAGAGTCAGATGTTTGGAGGATGCTTAATGGCAACGACCCACCACCTCTCCTGATCAGAGATGACACACTGCCTCAGATCATGGGGCCTCACAGTTAATACAGATCCACCCCTGTTATCTTTGCTCTCAAAGCATGGAAAACACAAGCTCAGAGGAGATGGCCTTTGTCTACAGACCTGGGGTGGGTGCAGAACCTCCTTTAAGCCTCAAGAGGCACGTTTCAGTTCAGAACAGCACTCCAGGGCCACACTGGGCCAATATGGACGCTTGAAGGTCTCAACCTTTTTGAAATTGCTGTGCAAAAAGCCAGGAAACCACCCAACAAGGTGTGTGGGCGAAGGTATATGGCCACCTGGAGAGACAGACTGGAGTCCCAGAGCAGCTGGCTTTGGCCACCAGGATTACAGTTCTGCACTCCTGTACTTTCACCAATCTCTACATTGCAGAAAAATTCCTCCATTATGCAGGAAAGAGCAAGCACCAGCCTTGCAATGTATTTCTCATTCTCTTTCACTGTCTCATTAGTGCAAAAAAAAAAAAAAAAGACTTGGGCATTAACCAAGCAATTCATAGCTGATCCAGACTATTCTCAACCTCTGACGGAGGCATCAGCCAGAAGAATGCTTTCCACCAAATGCCCCCTGGTGCAAAGGCCACAGAGCTGATTGGTCCAAGGCTGCTAAAGGTGCTTCCAAACAATAAAAAGGGATCAATGCAACTTTGGTGCTATTTCTGAGCTAATTCCATGATATTCCTTATGCATTAGTCTGCCTTGCTCCGGACAGGATGTGGGCTCCACATGGATCTAGTGTGGCCGCACCTCAAAATTTCTAGACTGAACAGCAGGGCCAACAGAGCAGTTGCACCCCAAATTCTGCTGTCTGTCAAAGCAGAGTCTTGCTTGGCAATTTACATGCCCTTGCCACAGGTGACTGGGAACCACAGCAAGTTTCCCACCCCAAATGTCAAAACTCTGGTCTCTCCCCTCCTCCACCACCACCCTGTGCTTATCTTGAAGGCCACCAGCATGTGGAGTTCCCCCAACCCAAGCAAGGAAGCAGATTACGTGAACGGCAAGAAGGTGTGTGCCAAAGGCAGGCCTGCATCTCATGGTGCTCCACCTGTCCAGCCACCAGCATGCAGCCTAGCAGACCTCAGTGCTCTATATGTAGCATGGATAAAAGGGTTCCTACCATGTCTGTATTACCTTTAGGCATATTACCTTTGGGAGGGCAGCGGGGATGTTTGCTATCCTTACCAGGCCACTCCACCCTCAGCGAGCCAAACACACGGAAAGTGCTGATCAGACCCGCTGCATGGAAAAGAAGCGTTGTCAGAGGCAAGAAACAGAAGCCACCCACTCTGTCTTCCCACTCCAAGGCACGCAGGCCCTGGGAGGGCCTCTGCTTTGGGCATTTTCTTCTGGGAACACACAAAGCTGGCTTAGAGCATCAGGCTCCGAGTCTGTTTAGCCAGCACTGGTGGCAAAGGCTGGCAATGCATCTCCAGGGCTTCAGACAGCAGTTGTGGCTGCCCTGTCCAGAGATGCTGGAGGTTGGACCAGAGACCTTCTCCATGCAAAGCGTATGTTCCACCACTGAGTCGGTACCTGGACAGCAAGCCCACCTAGTCCTCCTTTTGGAGGTTATTAGAAACTGTAGGGTGCAATTTGTATATTATCAGCATTTCCACATAATGCAGAAATGTGCTTTCTCGTTATAACTAGAAGTATTAATGTATACCGCCAATTGTTAATTAATTAATTAAAACATTTCTATGCCGCCCATTCGCCGAAGCCTCGGGGCGGCTCACAACATAAAATTAAAATACTAGAAATAACAATATAAAATAAGTCGCCCTGGCCAGATAAAATAAGCAAATAATATTAACAATTAAAATGACACTTAAATAAAAAGGTCTTCGCCTGGCGCCGAAAAACAAATAACGACTGCAAATGTTACAGCACTGGGGGGAGGGTGCAATTCAGTTGCAGAATGCATGTTTTGCATGGAAAAGGTCCCTGGTTTCTTCAGGTATGGCAGGGAAATAACTGACTGAAATCTTGAAGAACTGCTGTCAGTCAACACTGACAATCCTGGGGTTAGTTGAACCAATGGCCTGACTCACTGAAAGGCATGTTCCAATGTTCCAAAGCATATTATGATAATTTTGTACGTATATACATGTAACTTTTCTGGTGGATTTTAATGTAGTGCTGGGGGCGCTATTTCCTACTTTTTTAGATCCATTTAATTTTTTTGGTATCACGGTGTAAGTGCTTGTACACTCTGTACGTGATATATTTGCTTGCATATTTGTTACTGATACTGAGCAAACAAGAGTAGCTTTTCAAGAATTGAGTCAACTTTTTGACTATTACCATAAATTTATTTAGAATTATTTTATGGCTGCCATTAAAGGCAACATTACTCTGACAGTAGACATGAAGAAGTGAGTTAGCTGGCTCCTCACCTTCCGTGATATCCCAGGGAACTCCTCCTAAAAACACCTTACAGGAGTAGACTGGATTCTTGTAGTTTCTTGGTGGAAGCTGCCCGCTCCACGTACAGGTGGCCTCATTCACAGCTGAAGACAAAAGTTCTAGATTGAGAAACTTTCTCCAGGAGCAGGAAACAGAATATTCATTCATTCATTCGATTTTCTGTCTACCAAGAAAAATGGCACTCAAGGCAGCTTGCAGTCATACATGATTAAATCAGTAATCAATGAAAACACAGCAACACCAAAATAAAAACAACATCCAACTCAACAGACCCACTGAGCAGCAGAGACCTACTTGAATGAAACAGTCTTTGACAACCACCAAGCGAGCCACCAAGAGGGAACAAACCTAGCCTCTATCAACAGGGAGTTTCATAGCCTGGGAGCACCCCAGAGAAGGCTCTCTCGGGTGTCACTGTCCGACGTGCTTCTGAAGGGGGTGCTATTAAAGAGGCCTCTCCCACAGAGCTTTAATTCTTTAAATTAAGAACCAGGCGGGTTTGTGTAGAACAAGGTGGTCTTCCAGACAGCCTGGTCCCAACCATGTGCAGCTGTTCAGTAGGATTGTGCCTGGAAACAGACTTGCAGCCAGCAAAGCTGCTGCAACATGGAAGCTGTGTGCTGGCTTCGCAATTCTGAACCAGCAGAAGTTTATGAACAGTTTACAATAGCAGTGCTACACAGAATGCACTAGAGTAGCTCAGACAGGATCCAGCCAAGACAGTATTTGCTGTGGCCAGACCAGCTATCTCTGGGAATGAGCACAGCTGGCCCATTAGCCTCAACTGCACAAGGGCACCATCGGCAGAGAAGCTCACAGAAGCAAAAAGCAAGCCTCAGTCTTCAGGGGGAGCGTGATCCTACCAGGCCAGGTTGAAGCCCTCTTCCCAAGTCTGTCTTTTGACTTACTAGCAGCACCAATTTGCCTGCTCCCATCCAGTCCCTTACTGACATCAGACACCATTTTAGATCCAGAACTTCTTCCTTACATTTAGAGGAAAAGGGAAGGTGAGAGCTGGGTGTCATCAGCATTCAGGTGGCAGTGAATTCTACAACTCTAGACCATTTCTGCCCCAGGTTCCCTGTATGTGTTACGCAGCATGTGGGATCAATGGGTGGGTCAGATTAATGTTAAAACCACTACTCCTCCACCCTATCCTCAAAAACAAGGTCATCCGTTGGCTCACCTGCAGCTTGCTTGTGAAGTCTTGCTTCCCTTTCAATACTGAATGGATCCTCTGGGGAGTCTGGGAGATTCCAGGAAGGCCATGCGGATGCTCCGGGCCACTGCTTAGGCATGCTGGTTGGGGTGGAAGTGACTGCCGCCAAAGTAGCTTGATCTTGATCCAGGTGGGATCCTGCTCCATTTAAGGAATCCCTGGTAATACTACCAATAGGCAGGAACGGTAGCGGTGGGGAGATGCGAAGGCTTGACTGCAGGAAACAGGTATGAAACGCAGTTTGTGGGAGCCACTGAGGCAGAAGGCAACCGGAAAGTCGTGCCAGCTGGAGAATCTGAGTGTCAAAGCACATTTCTCCTGCCTGAGCATCCACTGAATGGATTAATAGTTTCCTCTCTCTAGCTTATGTCAAAGTACAAATAAGTGGCATCCCTCCATTAAAACACAAGTGAGCAACCTTCTGGGTTGAACAATGGAGACATTTTGCTTTTATTATTTATTCACTTTTCAAGGAGCATTAGAAAAGTTGTAGCATGAAACCACAGTTAAACTCAGATATCCAGGAATGGCAGTAGCTGCTAATGATTTTAAAGCAGAAAACACAAACTAGCAAGAGTGTATGGCATTTTTTTCATAAAGTCAACTGCAATGAAGTCATATTGTTTATGTATTTCTCTAGGAAGAGTGTTCCAAAGGTGTGGGGCCACCACTGAGAAAGCCCTGTCCTTGGTACCAGTCAGCCTGACGATTCTTGCTGGAGAGCTGAAGAGCAGGCCCTCTTAGACAGATCTTAATGCCCGGGCAGGGTCGTACAGGTACAACTGACCTTCAGATTACACACTCAACCCACTTAGCCCAAGTAAAGAAAAGAAAAACAGCATCCAGACCATACAAATATGAGGAGGAAAGAAAGAAAAGCTATGGCTATGTGTGTTTGTGCCTTCTGGGTTCTTTCTGGTCGACCTAATCCTCATATGTCCCACTGAAGAAGGCTGTAGAGTCAAAATGCACGTGGAATTTATTTATGGACATCTACATTAGACTGTCTATATAGGCTTGTTAATGCAAAATAAACTTTATCTTTCTATTCAAATTGCTTGTGACTGATATTTTGAAGTTTTTCTATGCAGTGTTTTGTTTTAATCTTCTTGCCGAAAATTTGTAATCAAAATCATTTAGGGCTTCACTGGCTTAAAAGAGGACCATGAATTGGGCTGGGCCTCAGGTATTAAAAGGCATATGATATAAGTCATACAGAACCAAAATAATAGGATCCAAGTGCCTAACCCTCGTAATATGATCTGTGTGCTTGATAGAACCAGCGAGCTTTGGCCGTGAGGAAGTATAGAAATGGAATAAATAAGACAATGAAGATGAAGAGGAGGACGAAGCAGCAGCAGCAGAATTCTCATTTTCTCATTGTGGTTTCCCAGTAGTCTTCAATGCTCACATAAAAGCATGCAAGTAAGCCTCTATTACTTATGTTTAAAGTTTCCTTGCAAAATATGATCTAAAAGACACTAAAAGGTCAGAAACAAGGGAAATAAAAATTCATAGTCTTCCAAGCTTCTTCACATTCTTCCAAATCCACAACTGCTGCCAATTTATTGTTTTTCTTGAGTCAGCAATGAAGCTATTTTATTATAACTTTCAAGTTCAGCACAGTAAACAGACTCCTTGTTCAACCCTCAGTCTTTGTAATGCATTCTAACTTTGCAATGAGCAGGGAGTGAGTGTCTCTTACATAAACATCCTGTAAATTAAGGGATCAGTGATTAGCAGATCCAAGGGATGATGAGGTAGATGTGATCAGCTGAGGATCACAGCCATGGTCTTCTCCATGAACATAATCTAGACAACTCTGGTGGAAGCACTACTCTCTCCTTAAAAACCAATGCTCTTGGAAAAAGATGCGAGTTAAATCCAGCTTCCATTACTGGCGCATTCTCCCATTCCTCAGCCAACATGAGAGGGCAGGGAGTGAAGTCTACAAGTCGCCCAGTTCCCTGAAGTTCTGTTAAATCAGAAGACTTCAGTGTTTGTCTAACCCATCTGCCGCAATCTACCCACCATTCCCCCAGTGGAAGGAGGTCAAAAAAATCCCAACAACTTACAATCAGGTCTGAAAGATGGTCAGAACCAGAGCTGAATCCACTGGTATCTGAGTCGGAAGGACTGCTAGAGCGTGAATACAGTAGAGAACGATTACTGTCCAGGCGGGAGCTCCTCAAAGTTGGGGCTGGAAGGTTCTCTGTCAGCTCAGAGCCGATGGGATCCAACGGCAGGAAACCCAAAGGGCTTTTCCCCAGGGGATTGCTAAGCATGTTAAGAACTGTAAAGAAAACAAAAATACATGATTTATTGTATACTTCTGCCCCTGGAAGGCAGTCAGCACTCTGTGCTCCATTCAAGCTGGTAGTGCCAACCTGCTCTGAATAGAAAAGCAAAGGAAAGAAGCAGGAACCCAGGGACAGACCCCAGCATGTCTGGAATGCACGCTGCAAACACTGCAGTTCATCCCATCTGTGTCAGGACACAGGATGCTGGTCCCTAACTCACCATCTGCAGTGCCCCACCTATAACACACCATCAACTCTCCCAGATGCAAAATTAATTAAGTGCCGGCTTATGCAAGCAGCGGCTTCAGCTTCCCTGCATTGTGCCTGCTCCTGGCCCATCAGCCACTGCCAACAGCACCCTGCCATCTGTGCTTTAGCACACCAGGGAAATCTTCCAGAACACCAGATCAAGTAAATCAGCAGGGCTCACAGACATAACACCTGATTTGAGACAGGAGAGAGCTACATGCCAAAGCTGCGGGCAAAAGCATAGTTCCTTGATTATCCGTATGTTATGTAGACCCACCAATGCAAGTATTTCAGTGTACTCCCCACAAAAATCTAACTGCCAAGACCATCGAGATTCCCTATTTCTTCCTCTTGTTGTCCATAGTCATGGCTCCAAACTACAAGTGTAGCAGTGACTGTACCAAAGCCACTGTCCTCTGTATTGCTTTAAGGTCGACAACCACAACTATACAGCCCTCCGAAGCAGGCAGCTGTTATCTCTTCCAGAGAGTGCTCTCCCCAAACCAAGTCACGTGGCTCCTCCTACACACCACTGTACTTTCTGTAGACACACATCCAACACATGGATCAGCACATCAACGGCCTACTGAAGGCCACATATTCCAGCCAGAACCTCGCAGAGATTTGTTTGGAAAAGCAAGAGCTCAGTAAAAATGTTGGCATTCTCCTTGCCTGTCTCTTATGAACAGAGGGACGGATGCCTGCATGTGCTGTGCTAAAGTCAACAGTGAGAGGCCATACTGCTAGCGAGATCATAAAAAGAGAAGCTGCACAACACTAGGCTATTTAGTACATGTTATGCACCTCTGCTAAACAAAAAAAAATTACTTAGCCTGCTCAATTAAGTCTCTAGTTCTCAAGATTTCAAATATCTTGCACAATCCCACGATGCCTGTAATATTCAACAAATGGGGCTTCTGTACCTTCAGCAACACATTTCTATCCTTTTTTTCCTCTTGCAAGGAACCCAAGGCTGCTGACAAAGATGTCATTCTCTCTATCCTCACAACAACCCTGTAAGGTAGTCTGAGAGGCAATGACTAGCCCAAAGTCATTCAGTGGATGTCATGGTTAAGTGGGGACTGGAACACATTTCCTAAATCCCATTCCAGCACTTTTAACTATACCTCACTAGCTTTCCATTTGTTTTTAACTGGGCATCACTCTTTGTTACTAATTAATTTATGGAATGGAAAAACAGTGGAAAACGTTCTGCCTCATATCCCTCAGCATGTTTAGCAGTATATACCCATTACCTCCAAGTTTAAGGAAACTCAAATTAAAAAAATAAATGCCAACATGGATTAGCTCTGAATTAGCTGAATGGTTTGGGACTCAATGAATTCATTCATGCTATCCTCTATTTTAGATATCAGATCTGTTCCCTGCTGAATTGTCTTCGATAAATACATTTTCCCATGTTAGGTTTCACTTATTTGTTGTCTTGCTTAAGCCAAGTACCTAGTGATGGCAGCTCATTTCTCCAGTCAAATCACAAACCTCCTGCTTACAGTCCTGGGCAGGTCTTATCCAACTGCCCCACCAGCTTCACAGATGCTACCAGCTACTGGTAAGCCGATTTTCCTACTGCCTCTTTGCCTTATTTATTCTGGATCCAAGCTTTGGAAAATAGATGCAAGCCTGGGCTTCTTTAGCATAGAAACTCCAACAAGAAGCTTCATTCGGCACATCCCAGCTGCCAGATTCTGGGACCTTAGGATGACTATGGCAAACAAAAAGCAAACCCTGGGGAGAGACTTGTGAGGATTGCTAATACACTCAGGTGCCGCACTTCGTTTTGATTGTCCTTAGGGGACAGGTTACTGTGCAACTGTTAAGTCAGCATCAATTGAACAGTTATATTTAGATAGTAAAGCAACATAGAATCACAGAATACGCAGCAGCTCAGGTACAGGTCCTACTGCAAGCAACCTGTCCAAACAAAAGAATACAATTACTGAAGACCATCCTATCCTCATGCCTTTTCCCTGCCTCCTCTTTAGGATGAAGGGTGGGCGATTCCCCCAGGCTGGGGCCACAGCACACAAAGTCCCACCACCGCCCCAGGATCTTGATCAAGGGGACTTGGTCTATTTGTGAAAGAAAAATTCTGCACTTACAGACCAGGGCTGCCCGAGATATTTTGCTGCCTGAGTCAAAGGGTAGGATGGAACCTCTCCCCATTCCATATACACAAGCTGACTAGAGTTGTGTCACTTTTAATCATGGATTGGACAAAATGGTATTCAAACACTCAAGCACTGGAAAACCCAGGACAGTGTCTCTAGGAAAAAAATATGATCCATTTTTTAAGAATACTGTATACCATCCTTTAATATGATCCCCAGAGAAGTTGGCAGCAAGAACAATTAACAGGATCATGTTAGCAAGAACAATCAACCAACATATAAATAAAGGAATAAAAGCCACAAGATCATAAAACAGTTGGTGTAATTAAAATTGCATCTCAAACCTTGGGAGAATACAACGGTGCTGCTTGGCTCTAAAAATTTAATAAAGTGGTACGTGCTAGGCAAACTCTGAGGAAAGCATCCCACAACTATCAAGACAGACCTGTCTCATAACCACCTGCCTCACCTGAATTGAAAGCTTACTCGAACGTCCTTCAATTGGGCCACCTAACAGACACCAACTGAAGTTTCTTTCTCTAGCATACAGAGGGTCCAGTCACTAACACAAACACCCACTCACAGTGCAGCTTCTCAGAATTCCACAGCACCAACGGGCATTGTACATCAGAAGCTTCAGGGCTGTGTGTTCCAGACTTCGGAGTGTGATTGCAATCATGCCAGTTTCTAGATGCAGGAATACTAAAGGCCTGATCCTGTACATGTTCTGAAGGGGGAAAGAATCCCTGCAGCTCCCAGAATTCCCCAATTTAAGACTGCACCCAAAAAATGTGAAATTTCCTATCCCAAGATGCACTTTAATCCTAAAACTGTAAGAATGGCTTTGCTGGATTAAACCAAGACACTTCTAACCCTGAAATCCATTTCCACAAAGCATCCAGCCACCATTCCCCTAATTTGTCCATGACAAGCCCTCGTTCTGTTCTCACTTCTATCGCACCATTCTGTTTCTTAACCAATGCTCAAGGGGGCGCACAACATAAAATTCAAAATAGCTAAAGAAACAGTAAAAAGAATCAACAGGCAAAGCATTAAAAAGGAAAAAAGGGGGAGAAAGAGATAGCAACTAGTATTTCATGGAAGATTCATGGAGTATAAAAAACAAGCCAATTAATAATTGGTCAAATGTGCATAAAAAGGAGGTATATAGAAGGTGGCAAAAAGATGAACTTAGTGGGAGCACAAGCTGGGAAGTCCAGCCAAGCTGCCACCACAAAGGTGCTCTCACATGCTTGAACAACCACATCTCTGATGCTGGGACAGAAAAGATCATAACGAACTGATGCTGAAAGACCTGTGGCCCATCAATTTTTAAAATCCCCTTTTAAAGTGATCAAAAGCCAGCAGCCATTATTGCAAAATCAGTCGTATTTGTTTTCAGTGTTCTAATGTGCTGTATTTCTAAACTGCCCCATAATTAAGGTTATCTGGGCAATGTAGATGTTAAATAAAGTTTTAAAATATAAAATCAAGGAATCAGACAATGACGTAGCACGGCAGAAACTTCTTGAACTTAAATCCATCAAACCACAACACAAGGAGTATCTCATAATCCAAACAGTAGAGACGTAATAAAAGCTGTTAAAATGTTCACGTTACGAAGTTCATTATAAGTGAAGTTATGAACATCTAGTGTCAAATGTTATGAAGTCTGTAAAGGTCTTTACTCGGTGTCAAAGGTCACTTCACCAATTGGTGCTTCTCAGTCTTAATGAGCTTTTCTAGGCAGTGTTCCACAACCAGGATCTGCTACCAAGACTTTCTCCACTGGGACCTACACTCTGCACTTTGAGTGGACACACCAAGCAAAGCCTCTGTGGATGCATTTGTTCCTTCCATTCCTGTACAATCCAATAATGGATGCTCTCTGGGAAGTTTGCAAACATTAAGACATTAAAAATACATTATAAGACTCCTACATACATTCAGACATAGAAACAAGCAACACACAGGTACGCAACACGCGTGCACACGCGACCCGATTCAAACCTTATCATAGGCTGTGTAAGAGAAGGCCGCAGTCCCAACTCAGTGCCAAAAAGAAAACCAGTATATGCACCAGGTGGAACTTGTCAGGGACACGATTCATAATTCTGTGGGGGTTCCACCCAAAAGGTTCTTTCCCTTCTTGCCAAGCTATAAAGATCATAATCAGCACCCTGAACTGGGTTTCAGAAGCTTACAGGCCAACAGTGCAAGTGGGTTCGAATCAGAATTGTATGTCTGGATCTGTTATCAATTGGACCACTGCATTCTGCATGAGCTGCACCTCGTGGTCTTCAATGGTCTTCAAAGACAACCCACACAGAGCACTCTGCAAGAGATCTACCAGAATACAGACAACTGATGTTAAGTTATCCCAATTGAGACAAGCATGTACCTGAGTCAACAACTGAAGTTGGTTTTAGGCACTCTCTGCCACTGAACTGACGTTAGGGCTTGGGTAGGTACACAAAGAGGTAATCTTTGAAGAATGAGGTTAGATCAAGACTGATACTTCATGATGTTTTACATGCCTGTTATTGAAATTAATGAAGATTTTAAAATTTAAAAACAAGTTGTTGACAATGTATGCATACACATTCTTAAGTCAAAAGGCTGCAAATTCTGGGGCTTTCTATTTTCAGGATTTTATTTTTTATTTATTTATTTATTTATTTTTCGATTTATATCCTGCCTTTTTCCTACAAAGGGCTAAAGGCAGCTTACATCATTCTCCTCCTCCATCTTATCCCCACAACAACAACCCTGTAAGGTAGGTTGGGCTGAGAGTCTGTGACTGGCCCAAAGTCACCCAGTTGGCTCCATGGCTGAGCGGGGACTAGAATCCAGATCGCCTGAGTTCCGATCCCATGCTCTTAACCACTACACCACACTGGCTCCTAGGATGAAAGATTTCAGCAATATGTCAAATATTTCTGAAGACAGACTTTGGAGGACTTTCCCCAAAGCACGCACCAGGGAATGGATCTTCTCCAGGACCACAACAGAGGAAAGGCATAATCTACTCTCATGCCTGTTCTCATCGTATTACAGAGCCAACATGGTGTAGTGGTTAAGAGCACAGGACTGGGACTCAGGTGAGCTGGGTTCTAGTCCTCACTAGGCCATGGGGCCAACTGGGTGAGTGTGGGCCAGTCAAAACTCTCAACCCAACCCAACCCATGTGGGAATAAATTGAAAGCAGGAGGAGGAGAATGCTGCAAGCCACTCTGAGCTTGTTTGTAAGAAAGCAGTGAGACATACATTTATTAAACAAATATTACCTATCAGTCTCTCCCCTCCTGCCAATGTGATCTGACATTTCTAATAACCTGTAGGTGAGATTAGCCACACGGCACTCTCTGTTATGTTGCCTTAAGCCCTTTGGCTCTATAGCTACTCATAAATTTAGGTAACAACAACATCTATGTATGGTTTCCCACCACAAAAAGCAGCCTCAAAATGATTTGCACATGTAATACAGAAGCCCACAATTAAGGAGAAAAACCCCCAAAATCAATATGCACCATAATACGAACAAAAATACCATAAAATGTAACCTAAAAACTAAACAAGAGTAAAAGTGTTCATTCACAATACACAAAATCATTCTCTACTCACAGCTAAAGCAATCCACAAAGGGTCACAACCAATGCTGGAATGACTAGGAAAATAAAAACATTTTTGCTCAGCACCAAAAAACAGCAGTGTGGGTCTCAGGCAAGCTTCTCTGGGGCAAGTATTACATAAAACATGGAGCTATCACAGAAGAGGCCCTATTTGCTGCCTTTTATGTGGAGGAGACACACAGAGAAGAGCCTCCAAAGGTGAGAATTGGGGCGGCTCATATGGGAAGGCAGCAGCCCTTAAGTTCCGGAGTTTCAAGCCATCTGGGTCTTTTTAAGTTAAAATCGGTATGGTGAACTTGGCCAAGAAGCAAACTGGCAACCACTGCAAGTGAACCAGGTGTTGCCTTACATGTTCACAGCACCTAATCCTAGTTCACAATCTGGCCACCGAATCTGACACTAGTTGCCATTTCTATGCCCTCTTCAAGAGCAGTGTAATGCATAACACATGGCAGAAATCTAACCTAGGCATCACCAGAGCACAAGACACCAAACCTCGGCTATTCCAGTCTATGTAAGATCTCAGCAGGGATAAGCAGCTGGGGCAGGGAGATGCTGGCACTCTGCACCAGGAAGGCCACCTAAGCCTTCAATCACAAGGCTAAGTCCAGGAGTACGCCCCCAGGCTGCAGGGGGAGTGTGAACCCTTCCAGAGTCAGTGGCCCTTTCCCCATCTGGGCAAGCAATCAACCAGTGGAGTTTCAGTCTTGTCTCAGTTTCACCCACTCCATCACCAACGGCAAACATTGGTTCAGTACCACACCTGCCTAAGACGAAAAGAAGCAGAATTGCATATGCTCAACTTGCTGATGACAATATACCCCAACACTCCAGCTGACTCCACAAGCAGTTCCATGTAGAAGTTCAACAAAATGGGGGATCGAATCATCTTGTGCAGAAATAGTGAGAGCCAGTGTGGTGCAGTGGTGAAGAGCATGGGACTGGGACTCAGACGATCTGGGTTCTAGTCCCCGCTCAGCCATGAAGCCAACTGGGTGACTTTGGGCCAGTCACGGACGCTCAGCCCAACCTACCTCACCCCTGTTGTGGGGATAAGATGGAGGAGGAGATGTAAGCTGCCTTGGGCCCTTTGTAGGAAAAAGGCAGGATATAAATACATAAATAAAAATAAACTATATGCTGCAGGTTTTGTAGGACTAAGCAATACTGTCCCCTCAAACGAACACCCTCCTGAAATGACCATCCAAGTATCAGTGGAACCACTGCAAACAATAACTCCTAACTTGGGCGGACAATCTAGGATCAATAGCATTGATCACTGAAGAGAGTTATCAACAGGGACATACCTCCCCCCCACCACTCGGTCTTTCCCTTGACAAATGTCATCATAAATGGCAACCACAGCAGTCTCAGTACTGAAATCAGGCCTAAATGGGCTTCACTCCCATCCAAGACTTCTGGACCTGGCCTGCAACCGCGATCTTACCCAGGAAAGGGCTCTGTACAAATGGTTTAAATTTGTTCCAATCTTCCAAATGCAGGGAGAACTTTTTAAAGAGTGTCTCTTTCAGAGAGCCTGGGATCACTTCCTCTCATACGGAGGCATACATCACCACCTTGGTCCAACTAGCTGTTACCTGCCAGCTACATTTCACCAGCCACAAGAAGCAAAGCTCCAACACAGAAATAGGTACACACACCTGTTCAAGCATGTTCTCTACATCCCTGAGCTGCACTAAATGAAACTCATCCAATAATAATGAGAGTGATTTGTTAGAACAATGGTGTCAAGGTCTCAATGGAGATAGGCAATTTTATCCACAAAAGGCGGAACAAACCGATAGCTGAGAATTCAACCACTTACTTTGGGCCAGTGTGTCAAAGGCCTGCAAGTACTTGGAAGAGTTTTGCAGGCCAGCACAGGGAGAAGGCAATAGAGGCAGTAAGATACAGCTCCTTTGCCGTCTTTAATGCCATTAAATATGTTCATTGGCCTCATCTGTGTCCAGTTCTGTGCACCAAGATTTAAGAAAAATGCAGAAAAATTAAAAAAGATCCAGAGGAGGGCAACACAAATGATCCAAGGTTTGGAAACACTGCCCTGTGAGAGACTGAAAGAACTGGGCATGTTCAGCCTTGAGAAGAGAAGACGGAGGAGGGACATGATATCACTCCAAGTACTTCAAAGGTTGTCACAAAGAGTAAGGTCAAGAGCTCTTCTTTGTTGATATGGAATAATCAGCTCAAGTTGCAACAACCCAGTTTCAGGCTAGATATCAGGAGAAGTTTCCGCACTGTCAGAGCAATATGACAATGGAACAAGTTGCCTAGAGAGACTGTGGGCTCTCCCGTACAAGACACATTAAGGGCAAAATAGGATGGTCATCTGAGTAGGATTGTGCAAACTGCTCTCTTGCAATGGTGCATGATTGGACCATCTTGGCCTCTTTCAACTCTACTATTTTATGACTCTATGTTGATCTCTTGGTAGCTTCTAAATTCATTCACCAGGCGTCTTTCCCCACATGTGCGCTAGTTATTTTCCTGCTTGCTTCTTCACCCTTAGGTCTGAGTATATTGTGAAGCCATCTGGACTCTGCTAAAAGAGACTGGAAGCTCAGAAGTGACTGTGTTAATTGCCTGGGCCACCTCCATATTCCACAGGTTGCCCGGGCCTTCGACGGAATGCCTTGCTGGCTGGAAAACAGTTTATTGGGCTAGCAACAATCATCTAAAGCAAGCTGCAGAATTTGGGTCACAATGCAGGACCACATGAATGCATCTCTCCAAGCCAGGTCGGAACCATCGCAAGTGGATCCTTTGTTGTGCGGCAGTCATCATGGTCACGGAAACGGGATACAAGGAACCCTACTATTCTATGATTCCATTCTCAGCGAGAGAGTTTCTCTTAATGACCTGCACTGAGCTGGGTCTGCACCTTCCAACTCTACTATTCTATGATTCTACAGTTTTAGCTGCCAATCCCACAGTGGAAGTTAACACAACAAAGACCTGGCAGCATAATTCTAGGGAAGCAACATTTCTTCTCCTATGGACGTATCCACACATTCTCCATAGGCAGCCCGAGAACCAAGCTGCACAAGGTGAACAGCAGTCTCAAAAATGTTTTAGGGGCAAATGAATAGGTACCAAATCTGGCTAGATCAGAGGAGGTATTAATAGGGAGTTAGCTTCTTATCAAGCCAAGATAGTTCTGGTCTTACACAATCAAATGCTTAACACTTCTGGCACAACATACAACCACAGCCTTAAAATCGCTGCTCCCTTGATTCTCAATGTCATCTAGGGAAATTGCATTCATAATGCAAGAATCTAATCCAGAATGTCGTCTTTGGAGTTCAGAATTAACACTGAAGGCCTGGAAGACTGAACTCTGTGCAATTTTGTTAATGATCTTCTCAGAATAAACTGAGTCAAAATCTCAGGTGTATTAATTCATCATGGCTCACACTCTCAAGAGTAGCCTTTCACCAAAGAAGAATTAAACTGGTCTGTTTATAATTCAGTGTAACTCTCTTGCTCTGCCCAAGGACTGTCACTCTCCATCTGGAAGCAGCCCAAAGATCATCACTTGTGACTCAGCTGTTCTACTAAACGTGCAAGAAAGTCTCTCTATGGAATCTATCTGTTTCTCCCACAAACTAACAGATCAGTAAGTAAAAAGAACAGTACACTTCATCCTTTCTAGGGGTAAAATTACCCCAAGGAATCAGAAGTCAACTTATTCTCCATCTGCAATAGCTAGAGAAGAGAAACATCATAGCCTGGAAAGTCTCAGTGCTGTTAACACTCATCTTCCTGGGCCTCTGGTGTCATTTCTCACAGAAGTATCTAGCTAAAGCGTATAGGAAATGTGCTGAGGTGCGATACAGAAAAATGTGCACTCTGCAAAAGAAAAGCAGACAGCTATGCATAAAATGGTTACACTGAAAACAAACCATAGCAAACAATAAAGCTGACCATAATTCCCATTGATTTCAGTGACTCTAGGCTAAGTATAACTGTGCATCCAATTTGCAGATTGCATATATTGCTAAAATATGAGGACTAGAAACTTAGAATTCTGCTATGCCTTTAAATCAAGTCTTGCACAAATTACAAGTAAGAGGTCTAATTCTAAGGATAAGAAGAGCCTCCCCCTACCAAAGCATAGAAGCAAGTCAAAAGGACAGGGAATAGTTTTAAGAAAAATATTTTTCAAGCAGTATAAAATTTGGCCTGTTTAATTCCTCATTGGCTGATACTAAGCATCAAAGGTTCAACAATTAAAAGAAAGGACTTCTTGGAGGAAAGGACTGGTAGTTGTATATCACGAGCATTAGGTGACCATCTTTCCCATCAAGATATTCCTCAAGGCAATCTTATGGCCAGGTATCAATGGATACAAGTGAAGTCACCTTACTGCTCACAGCCCAAGGTAAATAAGAATACCTGCAGGAAATAGCAGAATAGACCCTGGCACTTCAAGCAGGGAATTTCAACTGTGCTTGCCTTCTATTAGCAGAACACTTCCAGAACAGCACTGCATTCGAGATGTACTGTCTGACGGGTAGTCCAAAGCAGCCTAATTCACTCCAGCACCTTATTGTTCTGCACTTGTAGACTGGGCCTGAACTGAGTCTGCCACCACCCCAGGGGGAGCATGCTGATTCCCATGTCTTAAAACAAACCAACCCTTACATACCCCAACTGATATTCCTGAACAAAGGTGTCTTCCAAACTGAATGCCTATTGCCTAGTGTGCTGGAGCACACCACTGCCAGATTTTAATACACAAAGTGAACCTGTTTGCACAACATGGTACACAACCATGAGCAAGCAGATATGGACCATCCAAATCACCTTGCGTCTCTGTCCAGGAGAGCCTTTGTCCAATTCCAGCTGGTGCACCGGCTGCATCACTTCCTGGAGAAAGTGGACCAGGCTGCCACGTTCCATGCCTAAATTACCTCTAGTTCAGATTATTGCAATGTGTTATAGGCAGGGCACCCTTTGACCAGAGTTCAAATCTACAGCCTACTGCAAAAGAGAGTGTCCAGAATGCTTGTAGATATATTCTTCATAGATCATATTAAAAGCATTCTCATACAAACAACACTTGTCATTAATTGGTTTCTGGACCCAACTCAACATGCTAGTTTATACATATAGAAATATCTCTCTCTCTCTCTCCCTAAATTGTTTGAGGACAAGGTATCTGAAAGAACATCTCCGTTCAGAATTTACCACCTTCTTCGAGGATCTTATTCTATGTCTCTCCACCAGGAAAGGCTAGTTTAGTGGTGACATGATACAGGCCTTTCCGTTGCAGCACTCAGATTATTTAACTCCCTCCCTAAGGAAGGTTAGATTGACTCAGATGGCCTAGTTTTAGGTGGACCATAAAGGTATTCTATTTAAGCTGAGTACGGATGGTTTTAAAGTCTTATTCCATCTCCAGATGTTTTAAACATGGCTTGCTGTGCATTAAATGGGCTGTTTTTACAGTTGTACAATGCCTTTGGGCAAAAAGCAATTGATAAAATACTCAAGGAAAAGGGAAATGGAGGTACACTACAAAGGAAGGGTCCAGAACAGTTTGGGACCTGTGGGCATGTTTGGGAATGGGGGAAATTGCTGAGGGTGCTTCCACAAAATGGCTTCCACACAGATATGGCCACAAACATAATGGCTGCTGAGGGGACCCAGCTAATCAAAGGAGAGTATGAAGAAGGGAGTAGTGAGGCCAAAAAGGAAGGGACAGAAGGGGACCTTAGCATTTTCCAAGGTTTTTATTAAAACTCTTTTGGTGGGGTGGGCAGGGAGTAAAGAGTGTTGTGAGCATCTTTACCTACAGGAAGCATTTCGGGGAACCGTGCAGTGCTGCCAAATACCTGGCTGCTCTTATGCTGAGTACCCAAGCAACAGATTATGTAGACTCACAAGAGCTGCAGAATGTTTAGGAATCTATTTCGCCCAACCCCTTTGCTTCAAGTCCAGCCGTTGCTTAAGGTCCTCCAAATGAGAGTACATCGCTCTTTTAAGTAATTGGTTCTATTGTCGAGACGCTTGTTCTCCCAGTGTCAAGATGCTGCTCTTGCAATCAAGATGTTTTCCCTAATATTCAACCAAAATTTGCCTTCCTGCAGCCAACACTCATTATATCTACTCTTGCCCCCGGGACAGCAGAGAACAGATCTTTGCTGCCTTCTGCATGACAAGCCCTTCAGGTATCTGAATCTGGATGGATGAAAGAGCTATTTCTTTAACGTGAAACTGGCCGCATCCCGAAGGCCTGTGATGCAGACATCCAACAAGGCAGCTTTTTAGGACTTGGGCATATATCCAATGCCCACTCTTCGAAGCTGCTTTCCACCTGCTACTGAAGCATTTCCTGTGTTCTGCTTTAGTGAAATACCCAAAAAGAGAGCACAGGAAGAACGACATGGTGAAGCAACCCTACCTTATCCTGACCAATATATGTACATATGGCTTAGTGTTCAAGCACACAAGTCAGACAAAGCGTATCCTTCTAATATCACAACAGTGCCAATGATTCTCAAGATGTAGCAGAATGCAGTATTGCTGACAATGCCTTCTGTGGTCCTCAGTTTACATTTCTAGCATCTCCCTGCTCCAAGGCAGAACTATTGTCTTAGGATGCTACCAAGTGTGCAGCACCAGTTTAACGTAGTCAGTCCTACCCAGATCCCGCGCACATCAGCAAGACCAGCTGGATAAAACAAGTTGGTCCCAATAATTTGAACAGGGTTTGCCCTCTCATTTTCAGATTGGGTACCAAGCCTGCACATTCATCACATCTTAAAGGAGGAAAAAATACTAGCTGGCACTTTATCCAATGCTATTACACCCAAGCATTCGAAGCTGAAATATTTCTTGCAAGTGGTCTCATTCACAGAGATGTAGTATTGCTCATTTTGTTGCTGTCATGTGCCATCAAGTTGTCCCTGACTTATGGTGACCCCATGCATGAAAGCCCTCCGAAACGTCCTGCCCTTGGCAGCCCAGCTCAGCTCTTGTTGACTCAAGGCTGTCCTTTCCTTATAGAATCGATACATCTCAAATTTGGCCTTGCTCCTCCTCCTCCGCTTTCAACTTTCCCTAGCATTATTGTCTTTTAGAGTGAGTGGGTCTTACCTTCTCCGAAGTCACCCATTTTCATGCTCCCAGGACTTTTTACACCTTTCCCCTGTGCACTGTGTCAAATGAACATTGTACTTTTTGTGAACTTTGCACATTTCTGGCTACAGGCATTCTATTACACTGACGCAGAGTGCAGAGAAACTGGAGGTGTAGAATACTGTTGCCATACCAATAAGATATCCTTGAGCTGAATTAGGGAATATTCTGAATATGCCAGTGCATACGCATGAACTACCAAAGTCTTATCCCGAATCTTTTCTATAGTATATACAGCTACCTCCTCCTGATGTGAAGCGGAAGGAACATCTCAAGAAAATGCCTCGTTCAGAGCAATTGGTCCATTCAACACAGCACTGCCTAGACAGACCTGATAGAGGCTGCCCAGATCTGATGCAGGCCCGTCTCCTGGCCCTACTTGGCGACGAAGAGCACTGAACTTGGGACCTTTCAGGTGAAGAGCGCATGCTGCGCCCACCAAACTGCAGGAAAGGCAGCTCAGACAGCCACCAAAATATAAGCAGTTTCACTTAAGGTGCTTTTGTACTTTATTTTTCCATCTGTGTGCAACATAATGCAAATGCTCTGCAACATGTTCAGAGGTTGGAGTTTTGCAGACAGCCCTCCGAAAGCTTCAGCTGAAACATCTGCCATTTCTAGAGGCCTGGCCTAGAATCACTCTCTCTGCTATTCATCCTTCTTTAGCCATCCTCAGCAGCTGAGTTCTAGTGATTCTTGTCCCAACAGCCAAGAGCTGGAAGTCCTGGAGCCTGCATTCTGTATGGGCAGCCTCTGCAACAGCAAGGACCAATCCACCGTGTGTTTGCCACACACACGGAAGAGGGGCTTGAGTACGCATGCAAATCGGTCCCGGAGATACGACCTGCCTTGACAATCAGAAAATATGCCTTCTGCAGAAAATGTTGGGTGGGCACAGGGGGGCAACTAGCAAATTTGCAACAAAAAAATTGCCATCACCTATATCCACCGGAGAAGTAACAGGGGGTTCCGGACAGACAAGCATCATAGCTGTAAACAATCTTTCCCTTATCTGGTACCTCCTAGACGTACTGGCCTACAACGCACATTCTCCCCAGTCCACATGGCGGCCATGCTAGCTGGAATAGCAGGAACTGTAACCCAACACATCTGGTGAGCAGAAGGCTGGCTAGGGCTGGCTGAAAACAGTGGGCAGTGAGTGCATGGCCTTCAATGTTTGCACTGACACCACTCAGGAACTTCATGTAGACTCAGAGGAGCCTCAGCAGCAAGCGCATGCTTGGATTCCAAGCTCATCAGCAGTCCAACACTGGCACTTCCAAGAGTGCAGATCAGCAATCGTATTTTTAGCATTCCTGCTAACTTTCTGCACTTCCAGCCAGCTCCCTGTGGATTTATTCAGCTGAGTCATTATTACAGAAGCTTCCAAATGCCGAGAACCAACAGTGCAGTCTGGTACTTGGCATGGCCCGTCCTTCCCAACCCACAGGCTCGGGTCTCGAGATAAACTCAGGCAACACTGCAGTCCTGGTGCCAAGCAAAGTGCCTGGATGCCAGCTGCTGCATCAGGACATGGTGAGGGAGCTGCCTGGTGGAAACTGGACTCTCGATAGGGCATCCTGTCTGCTTACTGAAGCAGTCTTCCGAAGCAGAGAGCTTCCTTTGCTGCGTAATGTACGGGAAAGGCCATTAACATGAGTAGCTAGCCTTCCTATGTTTTTACTTCTAAGCATATGCTTCCACCAAAACAGCATTTCCCCTTAAGTCCCATGCCTAGGCAATCAAATCTGTCATTCGCTCCAGTTCTGCAAAGTCACTGCAAGCCTTTACAAAGGAGGGGAAACACTCACAGTGGGTGGAGAGAAAAGAGGATAAAAAAAAAATGGAGACGCAAGACAGAACACTCTCTCTCTCTCTCTCTCTCTCTCACACACACACACACACACCCCATACTGTTCAGGTCACTTGGGACAATTCTTTGCTCAAGACCAGAAGATATGCTACCCAGTCCAAGTGCATTTGGATTCAGAATTAAAGTTTCCATCTTTTTGCTGCACAATTCAGAGCTATCTTAAGACCATGAGACGACAGCCCACACACACACACACAGAGTTTAAGTTCTGCAGAGGAGTTAATGCAGCTGCACCGTAAGCTATGAACAGCCCCTAGAAACCATACTGCTGTTTTAGGCTGACTGAGGGAGCTTCTGTCAGAATACTTTGGAGATTCACCACAGAGGTAGAATGCTACATGGCCTCTAAGGCTATGTAGGAATTACCTGGCCAGACAATACTTAAAATGACAATGACAAGTTATTTCACTACGTCCAAAAGCTTAATTCATACCCAGGAACAAGTATATTTAGCATCTGGGACTATATGCAACCACAGCTTCTCTGTACCTTGATATAGGGTCCAACTACCAATGGAATGGTGAGAAAACACACAACTGTTTCTGCAATGCCACCATGCCTACAACCTGGCCAAAGAGCATCTTCAGCCAGGCTAATGAATTTCAACTTTCATTCTATGGACTGGGGCCATTTGGTATCAGGGCGGTTTTCATCCAGACACAGAGACACAATGTTCCTGCAATACGGGAAAGACTGAAGCTAGACTTGCTTTGCTCACTGGAACATGCCATCCATGGGCACGTGATTTTTACAGTAATATCTTATCGCTAGCTGCCATTTGCAATGCAAAATGTACTCTAGCTACTTCTTGCTGCTCACTTGAGTACAAGTGAGCTGAGTACAGCGAGTCTTTATTACCGAAATAGTAACCTACAGTTCTGCCTAGGCAGTTGCCGTAGGTACATGTTTTCATGTGCAATCTCAAAATGTTTAGAGGGTGCTTAAGTACCCCAATATCTCCAAGACGACAGATGGCTGGGCTTCTCCTCTTTGTGGCCTTCATGATTCCTGTCAAGCATGCTGCCTGGAAGTGCTTACAAGCATCCTCCCCGCCTTTAAAAAAAAAAAAGAAGAAGATGCCTGCTTGGCTTGTTTGTGCAGTTTTAATAAATTCTCAGCCATTCACACCTTACCACTCAATTCCACGAATTGTCCAAGCAATAGCAACCCTTTCTTGTGGAGCCTGCCAAAATGGCGGCAAACAAATGTACAGACTGCTACAGCTGAGCAAGTGCCAATATTGCCCCACCTTAAGATGTCTGCACAAAGCTCTTGCCCCAGCTCACTGCGGCCATATTCTATTACAAGACAAGCGGTCGTGTTATGAGCAGCAGCCAGGAGGTCAAGGCTGTTAGGACAATCCATGCCTAGCATCGCAAGCAGCTACATTAAAGGACCTTTTTAGAAATTAGATTCTATGGTCTGACAGCTTGCCAGAGAACGGCCTAACAAACCAGTTCCAAGCTGCTAACTTAGAAGACTTTACTAAGAAGATCAAGCTGGCTGTGACAGATGTTCACCCATGGTCCTTGGAGAAGCCAACACCTGCAACTTTTATCAGGCCTGCTCTCATTCCTCCATGGAAGCCTCCTCCTCCAACTTGGTGCCTTCTAGATGTTTTGGAGTACAACTCTCAGTGTTCCTGCCTATGCTAGCTGGGTCTAATGAGAACTCAAAATATGGAAGACTCCACACTGGCAAGTCTGCTTTACTGACTCTACAGGAGACCTGCTACACTCACACGAAGAATTTACTGCTTGTTTGCTACAGCCAAAAGAGAGGATGATGAAAGAACTCCATCAGCAAGCAGTAAACGGGCCTGCTGCAGGTAGTTTCTATTGTCCAAAACCTATTTTCTCTTCCCATTGTAGGCGCAGGATACACATACACACGCACACTCCCTTTTTGAATGCCACTGTTACAGGGGGTTTGAGGAGCCACAAAAAGTGTATGTAAGATGATGTGAGACCCAAAGGATTTACAACAGCCTAGCTGGCCTTGCAAAAATTCGGTCTATTAGCATGTCCTGCCACTCAAGGCCAGATGCTAACTGTAGTTTTCAATGCGCAGACAATGTAAAAACTATGTATTTTAAAATGTGCTATTATAAACTACACACATCTCCCATCACTGACATACATCACAGATGCGAATCACTGTCCTTTCAAGAATATTCTGTTTGACTGAGCTGGGCTTCTCTAAGTTGTGAGTTCCTGAAGCATCTGACACACTGACAAATGACAGGAAGTGGGTGGTAGCAAAGAGCACTCCTTGGAAAAAACATGAAAGATACCCATTCATGTTTAGGTAAAACTTGGCTTCAGAGGAATATCTAATTTAGCTCAACAACACTCAGAGTCACGATCCTAACCGCGTAGGCATAAGACGGCTGCACCAATAAAATAAGCAAACAAAAGAAGAAAGGATTTCCCCCCATCTCTTAGGTCCTTGGCCTAGGAAACTAGCCCCCACTGGCCTCGAGACAAGCTCTGGACATGAAAGCTAAGGCAGGTGGCTCTGCAGCACAAGCAGCAGAGGATTGCTTAATAAGCCAGACTCCTGTACACAGAGCAGTCCACCCTCCCTCCACAGGGAAGCCTAGCCCACTCTGGGAGCCCCTGGGGGCTGAAGAGCAGGGTAAAAACAAATCGACACAACTGAACTCCTCGCCATTGTCACCTCATCACACAATTCTGCAGTAGCAACCCTGGAAGAGTGCCTTAGTCCTCCAGTCCAGCATCTCCGCAAGAGCATCACTCAAAGAATGACTAGGAACAATCTCCTCAACCCCCCCCATTAACCATGACTTTCTCTGCACAGGATCTCTTAGAAACTTATGCCTCCGTATCATTGGTGGGGACTAATTCGCAACAGCTTTCCTCCTCGGAGCGTTTTACTCAGCCTCACAAGATACCTCCGTTCTGTGGCAGAAACAAGCACCTTAAGAAGGGCGGAGGGGGGAGGGAAGAAAGATGCTGTCGGGAACCAGCAGAACCTGCTATTTTTGCCAGGAACAGCTCCCGGTGACAAGGCTGCAAAAAGGCCAATCCAGCAACTGTTGCTGTGCGTCAGCAGACTCACTCACCGGACTGTGTGCCAGGCTGGGCTGCAGCATCCGAATCCTGGGTGCTCCACGGCTTGTCCCACCCTGGCAGGCTGAGGGACTGCAGTCCAAGGCACAGGTCGTTGGCGTCTGGGAGACCACGCGGAGACTCCTGCGCAGAAGGTGGGAAGAGCATCCTGCTGGCCGCCGCTCCCTCGGAGTCCTGGAAGTCTGCTCAGACGGGAAGAAATAAAGCCACACCAGAGATACGCACTCAGGAGTTCAGGAGTTTCCCGCGGAGCCAAGCCTCAGCCAGATTCCACCGTGCTCAGGAGCTATTGTTTCTACGGCCAGCTCTCGTGCCCAGGGAGAGAGGGGAGGGGGAGGGAGAGTACCATATGGCCTGCAACCAGAGCCACCTCCACCCTCCACCTTCCTATCCCGCCTGCACTACTGACTGGGGCCAGCATGTGATCAAGCGGCTGATGCTTACCGTGCTGCCAGAGACGTCACGCAGCAGCCGTGCAATATAACCACATCTTCGCTTACAGGATAGAGGTGGAGACCGAGCCTGCCCATGGGAGCCAAGGCAGCATGCAGGCAGAGAGAGGAGCTGCGGCCACAGCAGCCGGGGCGGGGGGGGGGGGACACACACACGCTTAAACAGGGAGCTGGAGCCGGGCTTGCAGCAACGGCGCAGGGAGGTGGCAGAAGGCAGCCATCCCTTCGTTTTATAGCCACAGCAGAGCGGCAGCAGGCAGCAAAGCAGTGGGGGGGGGATCACACCGCTGACTTGGTGCTCTCCAGCTCTCCTGGCCCCGCCTATCCTTCCTCTCCACCCACAAATCCAACCCCCCCTTTCATCCTGGAATGCTTCCAGCAGCTGGCGCAAGCCCTGGAAGCAGCAAAATGCAATGCCACACAATTCTGCTAGCATAATCTATTTGCTTTAAAACTTGGCTTCGGTGCCCTCTCAGACTCTGCAATGTTTACCATTACGGATAACATTAGAAAACCACATGAAATAAAGAGACTGAACTATGTTAGGTGCATGTGAATGCACACTTGAGAAGAGGTAGTGCCAACACAGCCCATCTTGTAATGGGCAAGATGCAAAAGTGGAAGACACCCTCAAAAATATTGTTTGGATTTCTTTAAGACGACAGTCACAGGAATATCATCTATAGGCATAACAAGTCTCTATCCTCCCATCCCTGAAACACAGAAACAAACCACATTCTTATATAGGAAAATGCAGCCCATTTTACAAGTCTCAAAATTCCAGCATAATGCAGAGAGCAGGGATGGGAACAGAAGCAGCTAACTCTTGTCTTTCCTTTGATTCTTTGACATTTATTCAATTTCCATACCACTCCATAGCTGAAGCTCTCTGGGTGGTTCACAACAATTAAAACCATAAAATATAAAATGTGCTATAAAAGTTTAAAACTACAGTTTGAAATAGAAGCACAAAGGAGGAAAACACAGAGCCATAACAAAAATTTAAATTTCAGTAGCAGATTTGAAACCAACTGGAAGACTAAAATGCAGAGGAAAATAGGGATGCCTTCTTTTGATGCCAGAAAGAGCATGACGAGGACAGCCTCTGTGGAAGGCCCCCAAGCAGAGAAGATGCTTGTCTTAGGAGCTACCAATGCCTTTGGCAGAGGATCCCAGAAAGGGATGGATGGCTGAGGACAATCTGAGGGTCCATGCAGGTGGATATGGAAGGAAACCCATTCTTCAAATAACCTTGCCCCAAGCTGCCCAGCTTGTCACAGATTTCAACTAGAGCATTCTTCCTGCCCTTCTTCCACAAGATGAAACGCTGGGCTATTCAACACAAGCCTTATTCTATCCCATTTACTGGGTGCTATAATGGCTGGAGCCTGTGCTGCAAATTGAGCAGCTTCTTATGCCATCCTCTGGAATTGCAAATAAAAATAAAAAAGCAGTTGTTCTCCATTGCTTAGATCTGACATGCTGATTGTTTTCCTAAGGAAGTTCACTCCAATGAAGCCTACAGAGGTTTTTATTACAAGGACCAATTAAGATGATGGGAGAAGAATGCTAAAGATATAGAATTTGAAAATCAGTTTTTTACTGCAAGTGCTTAATGGCAGAATGCCAGCCAGCTCTCAAATTCAGGGGGAGGGTACTTCAGGCTTGGGGGCTAAATATTGTCCCCTGAGGTTCCAGCTGGGTCCTCCTGGGGTTCCCCAGATGGCTCCACCCATTCTCCCACAACAGTTGGCCGGTTGTTAGGCTTTTGTATAGGTGCCCCCATTCTAAAAGCTTGAATTGCTCTCCTTCATTAGTTGAATGTGGATAAATCACATTTCTGCTCCAGATAATATTTATGCAGAGACTGCATCCTTCTAGCCCATATTAACGTAATCTGAGAAGAAAGTTGTCAGGAAAAATGCAGCGTGATTTCTATGGCTCGGGGGTTAAAAATGCTGGACTGGGGCTCTGAAAAGCTGGGTTTTAGCCACCACTTAGCCAAGTAGCTCACTAGGTCACATTGGCTAATTATGGACTTTTGGAAAATTCTACCACAGGGAGTTATGAGGATAAAACAGAGAGGAGGAGGTGAGGGAGGAGGATTATGTAAGCCAATTAGGGTCCTCTGCAGGGAAAACAGGCAGAATATAAATATAAAGAGTCGGGAAATGAAGTAATAATTGTGTCTTTGTCTGTTCCACAAAGAAGCTTTGTGTGAATCTTTTACAAATAGTGTGCACTTTCTTTAAATGATAGCATGAGATTACTGGCACAGTCTGTGTGTGCATGTAGCAGTAGTTTGCACACGGCCAAACACACACCAGGGTCTGTTTACATTTACCAGTGCAACTGACTAGTGAGGCCGAGATGAATTGTGGAGGCTAACTTTAGAAGAGGGCAGGGCAGAGTTCCAGAAAATTAAGGAGTTGGTGAATGAAGCTTCTGAATAAAAGACATGCAATGCTTTTCAACACAGATTCAGTTCCTGAGCATTATGGATCCTTCCTTGTGGGCTTGAAATCAACATTATTAGTGCACTGCATAATAGCACCAGGGAATCCCTGTGTTTGATTAGGTATGCACGGATCACTGCTACCTGCACGGGTACACTGAGCTAATAACCCCATACTGTCATTCAAAATATCTCCAAAGATGCACACAGGCCTTTGTTGCTAAAGTTACGCCCTCAGGAACGTGAGAAATATCATTTTTAGCCAGGTGAGTTCCCCACTGCAGTACAGAAAGGAATATTCCCAGAAGGGCATTTGAATCTGTCTTCTATACTAGACAGACCAGCCTTCGTAACCTGGGAATCACAGGCCGGGATCTATGACAGAAGCTCAGTTTTAGGTTCCAAGACTACAGGATGTAACACTGAAAGCTTGGGGTCCTGGTGTCATTTGCTGCAGTCCCCTGCAAGCACAATAAAAACCCACAGAATGCAACTCGGCAAAGAATTAAGACATCCTTACTCAGCTTGCAGCAATAAAGAAGCTTCCCTTTTTGGTTGCTAAGATATGCCTGAATGTGTGGGCAGTGTTTGGTGAAGTTTCAGAAACAGAGGGGCTGCTGAATAACATTTCTAGGAGTCCTAGGAAAGAAGGTAAGGCAGGACTTGAGCACCCTGATGTTCCATGGTAGCAGAAACAAGCCAACAGCAAAGAAAGAACAGATAAAAGTAAGTGGAATTAACATTATGCAATCAGTTCACAGGATTCTAGCCCTCACTTGTACAACTCGTGCTATACAGCTGTTAAAACAGTATAGCTTATGTGATCACAATCATATGCTTTATTCAGAAATCCTATTAAGCTCAATGGAACATACTCCCAGGTTAAGTTTGCTGTAAACTACAAGTAGCTTTCAGGCAGCAACCTCTTAAATTCTGTCTGTATACAATGCAAAAAGTTCAAAAATGGCAAGGGTGGTATAAAGACCTGTACTTAAGCTAAATGGCAAAACTGAGTGCAGCCTTTCTCCAAAATATTGTCAGTGAACAAGCACTCTTAGAATGCAGAAGCAGGATCTGAAATAGATGTGTGCATGTTCATTTAACTTACTCCCCCTTGTGAGGATGACACTTCTTTAATCCGAAATCCCATTAAACAGTAATGCTGTTCTCAGAGAGAAGGAAAACTTATCTTTTTCGCAGACATTTCTCTCTCAAGATTATCTGGCTGTCTACTGGCTTTGACTGAAATTAAATGCATTGTATTAGGGCTGGCTATCTGAGCCTTCCTTTTTTTTTTTTTTTGCTTGTGCTTTTTGCATAGCCGAGGAATCAAATTAGCTTTCCTCTTCAGTATCCAACTGCAGCCTAGAGGGTTAGCTAATTTAAGATCAAAACAAAGCCTGTCTAGAGAGGGAAAGCATCGTTGCAGGGTAACTTAAACACACAGGTACAGAGAGATAAATATTGGGGCCCAATGGCAATGAAACACAGAAATACACCCTTCCACAACAGTCGTAACCTGTTCTAACACAGTCCTCCTAACAATCCTAATTTAATTGCTCCCTGTAGTGGACTAGGATAGTATTACCAATTGTCCTGTTTCCTAGCTTTTTATTAATTTACAATTCAAACTGCTGGTTCTATTTTGTAAAGCCCTAAAGCACCTGGGAGTATCTTAAAAGAATCCTCTTCAGTTCAATGAATCTTCAGATCTTACGAGGCCTGCTTGGAGGTCTTGCCACTGTCTGATGTGAGCATCGGTTAGCATGACAGAAAGGGCCCTTTCTATAGCACTAAGATGCTGGAAAGGCAAGCTATCAAGTCACTGGACCCATCTAAAAGTATACATAAGAATTTTAGAAGAGTCCTGCTAGATCAGATTGAAAAAGCATTTAATCCAGCCTACTGTTCACAAAGCTGCCTGCAGGAAAACCATGAGGACAGGACTACATAGCAGCAACCTGAGCTTCCTAAATAAAAGCTTCCTAAATAAATAAATAAATAAATAAACAAACAAACCTAGTCATGTTCCCCAGTTCTCAGCATGCTGCCTCTAATTCAGGAGCTAGCATGTAGCCATGAGGACTAGTAGCCACTGAGAGTGTTACCTTCCATGACTTTGTCTAACCCCTTTTAATGCTATCCAAATTGCTGTCCATCCCTACTTCCTGTGGCCATGAATTCCCTAATTAACCATGCTTTGTGTTAAGTTATTCTTCCTTTTCTCCATGCTGAATTGCCCACCAATTTGCTTCATGGGATGACTCTACTAGATCCTAGTATTATAGGAGAAAAATGTCTATTTCCAGAAACACCACACATTTTCAACCTCAATGTCCCATTTACTCAACTTTTTTTCTAAACTAAACTAAACTGTCCCAGTTGTTGAAGCCATTTGTCACAAGGAGTTGCTCCAGCTCTTTGACCACTTTGGTTGTTCTTTTCTGTACTTTTTCTACCTCTAAAATATGAACAATGCACAATATTTCAAATCTGGTCATATAATAAATTTGTATATGGACTGCATTATATTAGTAGCTCAGTTTCCATCACCATACATACATACATACATACATATATATATATGAGAAACCAGATTTTTTGCCCTAATGTGCAAGACTTTATACTTGTTTACAATGAACCGAATGTGCCATTTTAATGGCCATTTGCCTAGTTTGAAGAGATCCTTTTGAAGCACTGTACCAAGTTTTTGTTTCAAATGCCCAAATTACTATCTGCTCTTCACTGCTCACTCCCAATTCCAGATTATTTATGATCAGATTAAAAAACATGGGCCCCAGTACAGACCTCTGTGAAACCCCAGGTGTTAATCTCTCTCCATTGGGATAATTTACCATCTATTTCTTCTTTCTGCTTTATGTTCTTTAAGAAGTTACAGAACTATGGGAAGATCTTTCATCTTATTCTAATAACTGCCTAGGAGTCTTTGGTGAAAATTGTCAAAAAGCTTTTGAAAGTCCAATTAAAACAAGGTTTAGATCATTCCTATCCACACATATTCACTGATATTTTCCAGAACCTGTACATAATTTCCTGGTTCCCCCTCTTGCAGATCCCTTTGTAAAAACTGGTATTCCATTGGTTGTCCTTCAGTTCTCTAGTACAGAGGTTGATCTTAGTACATCTTTCTGTAGAAAACTAGCAGTTTCACATTTGAATTCTTTATATACTCTATTGTTAGCTTTCAATTTGTCAAAGCTCAAGAACTCATTGAGTTCTTTTTAGCAGGCAGACAAGATTAATATTGTTCATCTTTTAAATTGATTTACTGATGTCTGAAATAATTCTGATTGCTTTTTATACTGGTTCACTGTTAATGCTCACCTACTAAATGTGGTGGCGTGTTAAATATATGTGTCACCTTTTGAAAAACAAATAGAAAGACAGAAATACTGAGCACAGAAGATGCCCGTTTTAGCAAGCCTAGTGATCCGACACCCTCTCTTCACCTTGACTGCTGCTGTAAAATGCTGAATTATATCATCAGAACAAGGGTTGGGTGGTACCAGTCAGTGAAGAACCTGAATGGAGCCTTGTCAAGGTAGAGGTTAGACTCTCAGTGAAATGTGAGCTAGGACAGGTAAATAAATCATGCAAGGCTGCACCCCTTTTGGTCACCCTTAGTAGTAAATGCACCAAGACAACTACACCTTCCTCATAGGGTGCATTTATTTTATTAATTTATTTAAACCCTTGGATACCGTTCACTACCAAATAGCCTCCGGATGGTCTTGCAATAATACGAAGTAATGCATTTGCACTATCATGGAAAGAAAGTATGCCATAGCGGCTTATCTTCCCTCCTTGCCAGTAGGTCACAAGCCATCTAATTATCATTAATTAGCATTCCCCTTGCCAGGCACAGAATCCCAGGACATCCAAACTAGGCAAGGGTGATTTAAGGCTGCCACTACACCCTAGGATGGTTTGTAAACAACCCCAGCTACTCCTGTTCACCGAGTTGTTTGGACTTCTGCGCAGGAAGGTCACTTGGGCTAACAAGGTGGGCTGCAATCCACATATGCAGGGAGCAGATATACACTACTGTGACTTTTCTCTCTTCTCTAACTTGGCAAATTTGATCCAGGAATCCTTCACCATGCGCAGCAAGTAGAAACGAAGTTTTTACCTTCCTTGAAGTATTTTAAGTGCTCTGCTCTGAAGTGACCCAACACGCACTCCCAGAAGCCCTGATCCAAAACAAAACTGATACCTCCCAGTCCCCAAAGTTTTCTGTATGTACCAAAAAAAGAGGGAGGCACAGATCTTTTACCCAGTGAGATTCCACGCCCCATCTCCACAATACTTTGCATTGCAACACATGATCCTTGGGAAAATTAATCCCTGCCCCCAGCTATTATGGGGGCTGAAGCTACACTCAGAGGATAGAGGGCGGTCTGAGGGGGGTGGCAGGTATCAGGGTCCCTATCTACAAAAAAAACATCCCTGAGCGATCTTGCTCTGCTGCATCACTGGAGGGAGCTATGCACATGTCACATGTGGTACCCAGAGAGTTGGGAGAAAGAGAAACACAAAAGGAAGCTGTTTGGAAACCAACCCTCTTCTAACGGGTTTCTAGAAAGACCAACATGTTGGTTAGGTGAACATGTTAATATGGAAGGGATGAACCTGATTAATACCCACTGCTCTGGGGGAGGCCACTCAGAAGCCATTTTTAAATAGTACTTAAATGCAGGCTGGCTCAGAGGTCTCAAATCCAAAGGAAAATGGGTGTAATTGATTTTTTAAACGTGTATTGTAAGGAAATGCAATAATAAAGAAAGTCAGCAAGGTGTGGGGGTTAGTGTTAGAGCAGGACTGGTAGAAACCAAGTTCAAATATCTGTTCAAGCAATGGTGTTGACAGGACAATCTATGGCCAGTTACGATCACAGCCTAGCCTACTTCACAGGTTCGCTGAAGGGATGTGTGCGGGACGGACCATATATATCCCTCTAGGTTCCTTGAAGGTAAAACAGGAATGAGAAAAAGGTTAAGTACTAAAACAGAATCTTGTGGCTGCTCAGAGCTGTTAACACCAAAGTAGAGCGTCAGCTTTCATTTCAAGAGGTTGTTTAGCACCACCTACACCATGGTACAGAAAACACACTGCAAATGCAGCAGGTGAACACCCACAAACTCACTAAGTGCAGATGCAGCAGCAATTTATTTCCTCCACCCACAGACTGCTTTTAGCATGTCTTACACTAGTTTAGCTCGGAGTTGGTCTCCCATATATAAAATATTGCCTGTACTCAGATACAAAACCAAACCATGGTTTAATGTTACAAGTCAACAGAACAAGATTTAGGGAACAAGGATGGATTCCTGAAGGCCCTGGGGGAGTTTCCGGCTGACAAGACTGGTGCTCCTGTCGAGACTCTGGTTGAACTGTGGAATGGAGAGATGACCAGGGCTGTGGACACGATCGCTCCCAAGCGTCCTCTCCCACCGGGCAGAGTCCGCTCTTCCCCTTGGTATACACCTGAATTGCGGGCGATGAAGCGGGTTGGGAGACAACTGGAGCGTAGGTGGAGGAAATCACGGGATGAATCTGACCGAACACACTTGAGAGCCCACTATCGGGCCTATGCTGTGGCGGTGAAGGCGGCGAAAAAGAAGTTTTTTTCCGCTTCCATTGCCTCCTCACAATGCCGTCCGGCGGAGCTTTTTCGAGTGGTGCAAGGCCTGGTTCGCCCGGGTCCTAAGGAAGATCCGATGCCACCCTCAAAGGCCCGCTGTGACGACTTTGCCAGGCATTTCAGGGAGAAAATCGCTCAGATTCGTCACGAGCTGGACTCCACTAATGAATCAGAGGTCTCTGGGGAGACGCCAATGCTACCGTCTGGTCCCAAATTATTGGAGGAATTTCAATTATTGCGGCCCGATGAGGTGGACAAGGTGCTTGGACGAGTACATCCCACCACTTGCCTATTGGATCCTTGCCCGTCTTGGTTAATAAATAACTCCAAGCACGGGATTGGGACCTGGATTTTGGAAGTGGTTAACGCTTCTCTGAGGGAGGGTCGAGTGCCTGCCCCTTTAAAGGAGGCGGTAATACGACCGGTCCTGAAGAAAGCGTCACTGGATCCAGAGATGGCCACTAACTATAGACCTGTGGCCAACATCCCGTTTCTGGGCAAGGTGTTGGAGCGAGTGGTGGCGGGACAACTCCAAGCACTCTTGGATGAAACTGATTATCTGGATCCTTTTCAGTCCGGCTTCAGACCCGGGTACAGTACTGAATCTGCCTTGGTCGCCCTGTACGATGACCTGTGCAGGGAGAAGGACAGGGGGAGTGCATCCCTGTTGGTTCTTCTGGACCTCTCGGCGGCTTTCGATAC
This sequence comes from Varanus komodoensis, assembly GCF_004798865.1. NCBI lineage: Eukaryota > Metazoa > Chordata > Lepidosauria > Squamata > Varanidae > Varanus > Varanus komodoensis. The sequence continues at coordinate 4,333,520 of NW_025335817.1, forward strand.
CATCGACCATGGTATCCTTCTGGATAGGCTTGCGGGATTGGGGGTTGGAGGCACTGCTTTGCAGTGGTTCCGCTCCTATCTCAACGGTCGATTCCAGAAGGTAGTGCTGGGGGACCATGTCTCTACGTCATGGCAGTTATGCCATGGAGTACCACAGGGCTCCATTCTATCCCCTCTGCTATTTAACATCTATATGAAACCGCTGGGAGAGGTCATCAGGAGGTGTGGGCTGCGGAATCATCAATACGCTGATGATACCCAGCTCAACCTCTCGTTTTCCACTAATCCAGGTGAGGCAGTGGCTGTGCTGAACCGGTGCTTGGCCGAGGTAAGGGAATGGATGAGGGCCAATAAACTGAAACTCAACCCAGACAAGACGGAGGTCCTGTTGGTTGGCGGATCGGGTTTCGGAGAGGGTGGATTTGACCTGGTCCTGAATGGTGCAACACTCCCTCTTAGGGATAAGGTCCGCAGCTTAGGAGTACTCCTCGACCCGGAGCTTTCTTTGGAAGCTCAGGTGACAGCGGTGGCGAGGAACGCCTTCTTTCAGCTTCGGCTGATTAATCAGCTGCGCCCCTACCTGGAGTACAACTGCCTGGCGACGGTGACACATGCGCTGGTGACTTCCCACCTAGACTTCTGTAACGCGCTTTACATGGGGTTTCCCCTGAAGACAGTCCGAACACTTCAATTGGTGCAAAATAGAGCTGCCAGGTTGCTGATGGGGACGGGGCATTATGTTCACATGACTCCAGTCCTCCGTCAGCTTCACTGGCTTCCCATTGAAGCCCGGGCCCAATTCAAGGTGTTGATTATGACCTATAAAGCCCTAAACGGCTTGGGTCCTGGCTACCTGAACGAGCACTTATGTCCGTATATGCCCGACCGCCCTTTGAGATCTGCGGGAGAGGCCCTTCTCTGGGAACCCTCCATGAAAGAAATTAGGAGAGTAAGTACTCGGAGGAGGGCTTTCTCTGCGGTGGCGCCCAACCTATGGAATTCACTCCCCAAAGAGGTCCGCCTGCCACCGTCGTTACTGGTTTTTCGGCGCCAGGTAAAGACCTTTTTATTTAAACATCATTTTAATTGTTAAAACATATGATCTGGCCAGGGCAACTTCTTCTTCCTTCTCTTTTCTCCTCCTATATTTTGATTTACTTATTTTATACTGATCATTTTAATTTTATATTTGTAATTCAATGTATTTTTTGTATTTTTGTATTTAATGGTAATTTATTATGTTCTATTGTATTTCAATGTATTTTATTGTGTTGTAAGCTGCCCCGAGGTTTCGGCAAGGGGTGGCATAGAAATGTTATAATAATAATAATAATAATAATAATAATAATAATAATATGCTGGGAATCATACGGCTTTTTTTCTGTTTCTACATGCATAGGATTGTGCCTTTGATTTATTTTGACGGATTTATTCATACTTAATACCAGGGTGAATGTAAAAAATCAGTTTTTTTAAATTTTTTTTTAAATAAAATGGTTTTTAAAATCTAATGATAGTTTTCTGTTTAATATACACAACAGTCCAAAGGTTATTCATCATGAAATTAGGATTAGTTTTTAATTTTGTAGCATGAGGCTGTATATTCATGCAATGCTTAAATTTGTTAAATTAATTCCATTAATTCATTTACAATGCCATGCTCTTCCAGAGGTTTCTGTAAGATTATTCGGCAATTTTTCTTTCTAGAAAATATTATTACAGATGCTTGGTTCTACAGGTCTCAGAACTGTGAATTTGTGTCTGCATAGATCACATGCCTCTTCTTCACAGCAAAAATGTTATAAAACCTACAGAGTTGAGGAAAAGACCTTAATCCCATTGTTCCTTTGCAAATCTATGTGAACAGAATCAACCCCTTACCTCTTAAGTGCTAAGTTTTTTAAAAATCAATGAATAGAAGATAGTTAGGAGTGGAATAGATCTGCACAAGAAGCTAAGTCTGGGGAGGGAGCAATAGCAATAGGAATGAAACTGAAACCTTTTGAGCAAAGTACTCCATGAATTTTTGCATCTTTTTGTCCATAACATGAGCTTTATCATATTCTTTCGCTGGAGTAGAAAACCTATAATGGCATCAGGCCACAAAAGTTTGGGAATATTTTAATGAAATCCCTCTACCTAGGGGTAAGGTAGGCATGCATGCAAATTATGTAGAAAGTCTTACTGACTAGTTAATTAGATCATGATTTAAATCAAATCACCTCTGGGTCACAGTACATTCTTCATTTAGCATTTGTACATGAAATAAGTTTAATTTCAGGAACTAATATAGAACATTACCACTTGACAAGTGTAATCTAAGCAGAAGCTTTTAATTATTTTACAGAAAACTTCATAGGTCTGCATTAAAAATATTTTGCCTGGCTCATTAAAATCATACGATAAAACTCAGCATTCAGCACTGATTTTTATGTTTTTTAAAATACTGGCTAAAATGCTAATCATCTTTTTTATTTAAAAGGCAGTACCAATTTGATTGTCACCCTAATACTATTCTAAGACAGAGTATTACAAGAGGTTTAATGGAGCTGGAGGTTGCCTTGATAGTCAGACAAGAGTAGCTAAGTGCCTTCCTTCTGTTAAGAAAATTGGCTGATCTCTCTGTAGCTGGCCTTTTGAATGGCTAAGAAATACTTAGAAAAGAAAAATATCTTTTCATCCACTCCGGTTAATGATATGATCTAGGTACCTCTATGAAGAAAAAGGCAATTTGATACAGACTGAGCCATATACAGTGGCTTAGCTTTCATAATCACTGCAGTCCAGCATGACTTCCTTAAGCTACAGCTCTGTAATGCATGCCAGTGTCCATTTTGAACATTCAAGCTGTGGTGGGTGATCACGTTGTTGGGTTATGCAAAGGGTTAACAATCCTCCCATAACCCTACAACAGCCCAGCCTCATAAGCCACCTTGCTGGGTTTGCAAAACACAATAAACCACAATAATCACTCACCATGGCTTAAATTAGCCACAGTAGACTGCATTGATCCTATGAACCCAGTCAGAGTTCTGTTTGGGCTCTCTAAGCAACATGGCAAACTAATCAGCCTCCAGTTCCAAAAGGTACAAAACCTGCACCATGCAATTTATCACACTGTTTTACCTATGTCTTTACAATTCTGACATGTATACGGTTTCGTCTTTGCTAACTCCCTGTTCCTTTGTGTAACATAATTATACAATGGCACAGCAAAGTTTGGGTTTACTTTTTATAGAATACAACAATGATCTGTCTTTCTTCATTCTACTACTGTGTTTATTTCCAAGTACTAAGCCCTTTTGCTTTCAAATTAATACAAGGCCAGCACACTTGCCTATTTATTCAAGGCTGCCATTGTGCTGGGATGATTAAAAGTTGGTTGCTTTTCTATTTTTGGTGGCTTTCTGCAGCACATTCTCCAAAAGCAGAACAAACATTTAAATTCAGGATAATACAGGTTTTCACTATGCATATGAAATACTACTATGGCTACCTGCAATAATTGCACTTAATTTATGAAAAGGGTCTCACTCTTTAGCAAATTGGTACACTAAGGAATTTTAATGGTTAACCCGCAATATCATCTAAAGCATACTCTTTGCAAGCCTACTCAAAATTTAAGCCAGAGAAAACTCCATGTTAATTAGCAATATTAGCAAGTCCGGATCCTCCAAAGGAAACTTAAGACTTATTACTCAAGAATACTGGGTGTATTATCAACTCATTAAATCACCTGGTAGTAGATCCCTCCTTTCTTTCGTGATAGGTGTTGTGCAGACTCCACTGAAGTCAAGAGAATTATCCAGCATGGCATTTATTCGCCGGAAAATATCTGCATTGCTGCACGTGGTAAGAGCGGGAACATCCAAGTTGTCCCAGCAATCTTTTGTTGTCCTTCCAATACCTTCCTTCTGGCAAAACAAAGGAAAATATTAGCAACACAGCACACAAGTTAAAAGCTGCTTCCTCACCGAGTACAATTTGAAAGCATCCACAGAGTTAAGAAAGTGTCCCTTCCAGATGTTCTGGACTACAGTTCCCATCAGCTGTAACTACTCTGACCAGTCAGTCAAACTTGTAGTCCAAAATGTCTTCAAGGAAACTGGATTACCTATCCCAGGCACAGAGTATAGAATGTTAGCTTCAGCTCTGGAATCAAATCTTTTACCACACACAGGGTAATAATCCAAATATTTTGCTTACCCTTAGCTAGTGCCACCAAAAATTTGTCAACTAAGCATGCTTCCACACACATGGCATAGATCCTTTGAAAAGGTTAAAAAGAAGCAGGAATAAAGCTGAATTTATATTCCCATCCATACAAATTCTTCAGGACAGAGATCAAAACATTCCAGCATCCTGTACTCCAATAACCGCAACCGCCCCCCCCACACACACACACTGACAAGGGCAGAAAAGATGAATATGAAGATTGAAACAGCTTGCAGTCCTGGAAAAACAGCAATTTATACACATGCAAAGTGGATCGACACTTATCCCACTACCAGTTCTTACACCAGTTTCTGAACCTTTGAGACCCCGCACTTCACTTTCCAAGGCTTCTGCAGCCACGAGGCCTACCACCTTGTGGTAGTGGAAGGAGAGGCATCCAGAATACAAACTCTACAGTGGATGCATGAAATACCCATTCCATTTCTATCAACACAGACCCCATTGCAGCTATTGGCTTGTTATCAGTGAGCAGGGCTTTCTTACCAGAGCAACGCATGACAGTATCTCTAACATCACAGTACGTGCAAAGAACAGTCTAGCTTGCTTCAACAGCTAGCGAAAGCAACAAAATGTGTAACAGGCAGTTCATGAGCCAGTTAAAGGCACATGCAGCCAACAAGCCGCATTCTGACCCACGACAACCTTTCTTCCTACTCTTCTGACATCCCAGTTCATAACTTTTAGCACCAATCCGCCCAACTATCCAGCAGATTAGCTGCATGCATTCACACAATCACAAACCAGGATTCCTGGCTTACTGTGAAAGAGTGGTATACAATGCAGACAGCCTATTCGCTCATACTTCATGCTGGCTGGCACAAAGGGAACAGCAAAGCAAGAGTAAACAGGTTTTCAGTACTAGTAGGTAGCACAGCAAGCAAGAATCATAGCTTTAGCATTCCTTACAAGTGCAGACGGTGTCTCATTAGCTGGTTAACATAATTTTCATTCCAATATGATCGGCTGCTAAAAAAACCATTTTAAAATCTTCTTGGCAGTGGAGAAGCTGAACTGCTTTGCAGCAATACTGTCAAGATGACAAATCATCAGCAAACTCCACTGAATCCATGATTTTGTTTCAATGTCAACAATTCTAGAATGTTATGCCAGGCACACTATGAACGTGAGGTGTTATTTACAAGAAAAGCTCTAACATATCTGTTCAGAGAAGCTGTTCAGAAGTCTCAAATACATTAAAGGTGCAATCCTATACTTGTTTAGGCAGAAGCCCTACAACTCCCAACATGCCTTGTGAATTGAAAGGCATTTTTCTGTCTAGACATGTGTAGGATTGTACCTTTTGTTCCTTTGCTGCAACATGTGTTTGATATTAAGAGTAATCACTCCTAACAGCAAAATATCTGTGGCAGGTGTCAGCAATTTTGTCCTTAGTCCAACCAGAACATTCCAGGCAGGTGGGACAGCAAACATTATTGGGACAGCCATCCCTATTCCCATAAAGTATGTGTCATAACCTCACTGTCCATGAAACCAGCTGTTGTTCCAACTAATAGAGCCAGCAGGTTGGATCTATGAAAAATAAATTCCTAGATAACACAGCTTGAACAGTTTCACAGTTCAGTCTTACTTTCAAAACATGTTGGACTTAGTTTGATCAAGTTCTCATTAGAAACATTTTGAAGTTGTAAAAAACTCATCACTTTTAAAGACTAGTATATTTCAACTCCTTATAAACTCTTAAATCCCAGTAGTTTAGTATTTAAAAATAGTACTCTTCCATGCTACAAAAAACTACTTGATTTAAAACTTAGAAACCATCCAGTTCTTGAAATACACTAATCTGCACACAAGAGTGCTCCATGATTAGGTACACACTTGATATAGATGCACAGTTCATTTACTTTTAAAGGGTTGATCTTGTGTCTTCCCTAACAAAGACAATCTTGGGGCATAAGGACTTATTCTCAAGGCAAGTGGAAAAAAATCCAGGTGCCAACACAATGTACACTCCAGGGAACCAAACATTTGAAGCTTGTTCCTAAAGTTTGGATTGGACACCAAAGGTTGTGTGATTCTTTTCCAGAACTGAGCATTATTTTTTTAAATAAAACTGCTTTCTGTTACACACAACCTGTAACTCAAAGCATCTCATAGATTCCAGGGCAGTATCTCACCCAGAGGTCTCAGTGCTCGACTTGCATGGATGCAAATTTTATTTCTCAAACCATTTTTCCTCTGGTTCTTAAGCAGTACGGTTCCATAAATCAGAGCAGCTTTGCCTAAATATGTTAGGAAAAATGATAGCAAAAATGGTACAGGTCTCTTCTAGAATTAGCTTGACCTTATATTCACAAAGAGGAATGCAATTTCACCAAATCCATCTCACACTCCAGTGAAAAAGCATAGCTGAGCAATGTGCCAATTTCTTCTCTCCAGGGCTATAGAAACTAGAATTAATATTCCAGTTACTACCAAGTGACTTCCTACCTCTTCCACACCTAATATATGTACTCTCAGGCTTGGTAGCTCAACAGAATTTCAACATAACCAGAACACCAGAAAAAATAATGCAACTACAATAGCTTAATTAAGGTATTGCATTCTTGTAAACCTAATACAAGGTTTACAAAAGCTAACTTCCACCCTCCACTTATCTCCGAGCTTGAATATAAACCTTGGCCTGGTAGCCCTCAAAAATCAAGGCAAGCAAGTGCATCCTAATGGAAGAAACCCTAAACCTAATGGAAGAAAAGTAAGGTTTTCCAACCTCTCTCTTGCACCTTTCTTTTACTAGCCTATGGAAAACTGCAAGCTAGTAACTGCTTTGAGTTTTTGATGAGGCTAGCCTAATTTGCCTAATAAAAGTGAGATATGAAGAGCTGCTTGACAAAAACTAAACAGTAAGAAGTTCCAGTGAGACAAACGGGAGTCAGGAGGCAAGTACTAAGTTTAGTATTTCAGGTCTTATCCTCCCCCAATAGTTACTCTTTTAAAACTGTATGTATTGCTATTTCCACTCCTGCATTTCCTCCTGTCCCGCATAATACAAGATGGAACTAGGATGAACCCAGGTAGAATTCCTTTTGAGAAACCGCCCACACCCTCATAACCGACTGAAAAGTAACAGCTGATGTCTAAAAGGGCTTTCAACTAGTATTTGGTCAAGTGAGTCACGCGAACAGAACCACTACCATTTTTTTGGCTGTTTTTTTTTTAACAGGCAAAGAAGCAAAACAAAAGAAAAAAGAGTGAAGAGTTCGTTAACAAAAAAAAAAGCAGTAGAAAAAGTAGTGCGTGCATAGGAGTTTGGGGGGAATATACGAGTGTCGCTTTGCCAATCTTTAGCAATAAATGCGAAGAAAGGAGGGACACAGTCTCCACATTGCGGATGGAAATGTGATCTGCAAAGCGGAAGGGCTCGAGAGTCGAGTCACTTTGCTTTTCAACAAAGCGCTAAGTCCGTGCTCACTCCTCCTGCGAAATCCGCAAGTCGGAAGGCGAGGAGAGAGCACGCGCCCTCTCCTTGCGTTTCTGGGAATTATGTGTGTGTGTGTACACGTGTCGGGGAAGATCTCGTGAACCCCGTGAGGCACTAAAGCCGGCCCACGGGTTCACGTCCAACCTCTTGAGGTCGCCCATATAACGTCCCACCATCCTTAAAATCCCTTATCGAGGCAAACTCCAGCCTCCTCCCCTCCCTCCGACTAGGAAAGGAGAAACTACGTGAGAAAGCAACCCGCAGCCAAGCCAACCTAACCCTCTTCCCCAAAGGCCGCGTCCGTCGGGTAACGCCTCGCACTGCAAAACCACCAGGGACCCCCCCGCCCCCTCCCCGGCCGAGGGCGGGTGAGCTCTTCGCACGTGCGTCAACGCCGTTTCTTTCCTCTCTCTCTCTCTCTCCCCCGTAGCCCGCGCTTTGCGCCGCCGTTCACACTTCCCCGGCCTCGACTCACCGGGGATGAAAAAGCCATTTCGAGGCAATGCTCCGGAAATCCCGCACGAGCGCCGGGCGCGGGAGATTTATACCTGCGCATCCGCACGCGGCGCTCGCCGGCCCTCCTTTCGCGGGGCCCCGGCGCGCGAGGCGACGACCCGGGGCTGGAATTAAAAGCGAAGCAGCCGGCGGCGCACGAGCGGAGGCGCGCGCGCCGCGGGAGGAGGCGAAGGCGAAGGCGAGACCGGCGCCGCCGAGCTCGCGCTGCCCTGGGCGTGCGAGGCTTTGCCAGCCTTCCCTCCTGGGAGGGCCCTTAAGAGACCGAGCCGCTTCCCTCCCCCCCTTCAACGGGGGGGGGGGGGGGAGGCGGGGGGAAGGGAGCTCCTTGCAGCACGTGCGCCCGGGAGCGCAGACGCGGCCTTGGGGAACAACGGTGGAGACGGCGCCTCTCACGGCCTGTTTGCTTGAGACCCTGCCGAAGTAAATAAAATTGCATGTCTGCGAAGGAGACGATGCGGCACGAGCCAACACGTGTACTTGGTTGGATCCCCTTTTCTGCTCCCTTTTCTGCTCCTTCGCGACAGGCGGTTTGCATAAAATATAATTCGCAGTGGCTGCCATTACGAAAGCCTGGATGCAGTCTTATAAAAGTCCAGAAGGGAGTAGCTGCGCATTGCAACCATTTTTAAATTTTAAGCTTTAAAATACGCTTTCTAGGGAGTAAGACTCAATGAAAACAATGCGGTTTGTTACTGAGTAGGCATGCAGTTGAATTGCATGGTAGACCAGCACCACAGGTGCTGCAATTAATTACATCAAAAATAAAACAAACTCGTCTTAGAGCAAGTTTGCCCCCACCTCACTTTTTGACTGCAAATCTGAAAGCAAGACGTGTTTTTCTTGTTTCTACTGTTCTGTAAGGAGACCTTTGAGTCAAATGGAGGTCTACTTAGAAGTATGTCCCATTGGGTTCAATGGCACCTCCTTCCAGGTACCTGTGTATAGATGCAGTCTTTTAAGTGCCATGAAACTTACAGGCTAACAATGCAACCCTATGCCGCTCTACTCAGAAGTAAACCTCACTGAAGTTAACGAAATTTTATCCCTGGTTGATCGCAGTTGAAAACGATTGACCTAAAACTGGCAATTCTGTCCCCACATACCTAGGAGTAAGCTGCACCCACCTCAGTGGGACTTAATCCTTAATTGACAGGTTTAGATTTATACAAAGACCAGCACTAACTATGAAGAAGTTGTAGAAAACTGGAAAATGGTGATTCAAATTATTTAGCAATAATCACTTTCGTATCTTAAAATAATTGATCTGGGTAGTATTAATACCTCGTTCAGATATCACTATTCTGCTAGTTTTATTTGTAAAGTTTCAAATTTTTATTTTTTTAAAGAATCATCTACCTACTGCCAGGACAAAATGAGCAAAAGCTTTGCCATAATATGTCTGCTGAAGCTTGACACTGTAAGAACCGCTTTAGACCTAAGATGGGAATCCATATTGCAAATCTTGTTCCCCACATACACCTTAGAAATGCTAATCGCTTGTCCTCTGGAGGTACATTCTTAGATATGCTAATAGTTTACCTGTCCTGAAGGACCTTCTCTTTGTGTTGTTCCTATCTGATCAGGAATCTGTGTTGCAAGTCTTGTTTCCAAGGTGCAGCTTAGACATGCTAATGTTTGCCTTTCCTAAAGGTTCTTTTTGTGTTGTCTTAAATCCCCATGGTTTTATCCTAATGTGCTATTAGAAAACTGCCAAGTTATCCCCCACCTCTCCTCCAAACTGTATGCAACTGAAAGGTTATAAAAGCATCTTGTATAGACATCATCTTTGTAGCACCTTTGGGGACTGCCTGCATGTGCCATGTATTTTCTGTATGTCTGAATAAACTGTAAATATTTCTTTGATTGTACACCCCCAGCGTGCCTATTCTCTTGTCACTAAACATGTATCTGTCCATGCATGCATACCCACCTCGATAAAAAGGGTCAGTGGCCAACAAAACAGGTATAAATTACAAACACACATCATAAATCTTGGCAAATAAAAATAAAATGCTATTTGGTACCTAAAAGTGGGTGGATGGCCGGCCTCTTAACCAACTGGGGAAGGATTCCATAATCTGGGTTGTACCACATAAATAATTAGGCGATGTGAGATTGCTGGCCTCAGGTGGCAGATTTTGGAACATCATCATTATAGGGCAGCAAACGGGCAATTACTGCGTTTATTATATCTTTTTACTATCACCCAGTGGAGTGCAGTTTGAGAATTTCCATCTCAAACACCTGCATACAGGGGGAACCTGGCTGCTTCCCCATGGGTACCCAACATTTTAGCATCTTGCAGTATCACTGTGCTGTTTTATCCTATACATCTCAATCAAATTAGCAGTTTTTAGTCACAGTCTATTGCATTGGCCCTTGGTCATAGTGATAAGAAAACTGTTTTGCTGGAGATGCTGCAGACTTCAAGATTAAATCAATCAAAAGCATAAACAAGGGTTGTAGAGAAATTGCTTATGTGTTTTCCACAGTCACTAAATTATAAACATTTCATGCGCTGAATGCCGTAGCCTCATTATTGCTCCAGATATGGAGCCTAAGCTGCCCGGGCGGGAAGAACAACCTTTCCACAACTGGGGACCGACAAAAACAGGAAAACCTTCTTGGGGACCGCTGAGGCAGAAACAAAAAGCACCATACATATAATACAGCATTCTGTATATTAGTTTCCAAACACAGTAACAAAAGAAAATTCTCCAAAGCAACCAGAAACCGAGCAACAAAAAATGCCAACAAAAGAAAACATACTGAAATCGGTGCAGAGTGGTCCCCAGACAGCTCCCACTGAGCCGTCTCTCCCCTCCCTGGCCCCCCTGGTGGCTCCAGCACAACCCCTCGAATGCGAGGCCAACTGAGGAAAAGGCGGTGGAGCACAGTCAGCCCCTGCGCCTGTCTGTGGCAAGCAGGATGCAGCCCCCTGCCATGGACCGGCACTGTTTCATGGCCTAATGGTTGAAAACACCGAGTGGTTCGCTCACTTGATCAGATGTTTCATGTGATGTTCTTGGGAATGTACTCACAGGACCAACTGCGGGGGGGATTTGCCAAGGCAACCCCCTGCCCCACCGACAGGGTTTCTTCCTATGCACAAGGCATCCTCATGTCCAAGACAACATGAAGCAACGCTCAGGTTGTACACCTTTCTTCTTCCAAGTAAATGGCACTCACTCAGGGAATCGTTTCTTCCTGAGTCTGGGTGCTTCCAGCTGCCAGCATACATAACTGCAACTCAGTCTAGCTTAATAGTTGGGCATTACTCTGCACAAAATAACAGAGGGATTAGGCAGCACGGTTGTCGCCTAAAACCCCAGGAATCTAGAGTAGGAGTTGCATATGATCACATCTTCCTAAATGTTTAATGCGTGTAACTTCTGAGATCAAGGCTGGCATTTCTGAGGGGCAGGGCAGCTGAGGCAAGTTTTACCCCTTGGCAATGTGCAAGCAGTTGCGCTCAGGGTGCAGCAACATGATGGTCTGCTGAGGCAGGAGGGGCAGCTTTAGATAGCCAGGAGTATAAGCACAATTGTGCAGTACACCATTATTAGGTCTCTTCTTTCCTGTACTACCACTCCATGGTTTTCAACTGTTTCTCTGTTCATGACATGAGAACAAAAACGAGCAAAACTCTGCTTGCCAGCCCTGATTTTTAAAAGGAAATATTTTTATTCTATTTATTTATGTATTTTATTTGCCCCGACCAATACCCAGTGGGTCTCTCATTTTGAAAATATGCAATCTTGCATCTTAACATATAATCATAAATACCGAAATGCAGTTTTCTTCCACTGCTCTGATTCTGAACACCTTTATGTGGAAGTAAACAATGGTTTATGGTAGAAAGAGATAATGAAAACACCAGTGCACTATCACCTGCCATTTCTCTTTCTTACTGAGGCTTCTGAGCACAACATATGGCTGAGATATTTGTGGGAAAAGAAGGTAGGAGTATCTACAGACCCTCACTTCATTCTGAAATAATGCCAGCTGCCAGTAAGACACATTATTTTTCAACATGTGGGACAGACAGGGTGCCTCAGTGGGGGCCAACAAAAGCTCACTGGGGCCCATGGATGCCGTGTGGCCAAGCCCTGCTGCAGGCCCTCTGCTCTGGAAATTATGCCTGCCGTATCCTGACTACAAATTCCATAATTATTAATCCAGCCCCAGCAGTCCTGGTACAAATTCAGTAGCATAACATGCTGCCATTTAATGTTGTGGAGGTATGAAATTCATGTTTGGGGTGGGGTGGGGTGCATCTGAGAGCCCACAGAGTTGAGTGGTTTGGACTTTGCCATCTTGATCCAGCTTAGCTTTCTTCCCACCTATGTAGCCACAAATGCTGACTGAGGCACGCATCACAAAAGCCCCTGCAGGCCAACCCCCAAGGGGTCCAACTAATGCGGGAAGCAGTGTCATGCGTATGTGTCTTGAGCATCCATTCAAGAGTGATAGCAAAATGACTGCATTATAAACAGGGGTACTTCACAACTATCCCCCAGCCACTTTGAGGAGTGCAGCTAAATTCAGAGAAAATAAGAAACCTGAGAAAGGTTGCAGATGGATGACCTTACCCCTGTTGAACAGGTTTCTTTCACCCTGTGAGTCATGACTTTGTCACACCACTGCATCCAAAGGCTGCTCATGTTTGGAACGGAAATTACCTGCGGGAGATGCTAACAGAAAACTCTGCCTTATTGCCCTGCATGCTTGGAGGCACCCGTAATTTGTTGGGCCAACCCCACTGGGATGAGAGAAGCAGGTGCTGCAGGGCCTTGAACACAGTCATGATGAAATTGGTTTAGCTTTTCTGCATTTTTAAAAAATGGTGGAGCCCAGAATGGGACACAGTACTCCAGATGAGATCTGCAACTCATCCTTTGCGAGCAGTCCATCTTCCAGTAAGTATAGCTTGTGATTCCAGAATCCAAATCTCTCATGCTGGTTTTCGGTGTTTTTCTTTCTCTGTCTGTTACCCTTCCAAGACCTGGAAGGGTTGAAGAGGGCCCCAGAGCTCTTGACTTTCCTCCCGAAGGTTTGGCTCAGAGAAGACGCCTTCAATGTCAATTATACCATTGCAGCATGACAGAGCAGATTTCAAACCTGGCATCATTGCTTGTCCTGTTTTGCGGAGCTGAGGAGCTCATAAGCAGGCCTCATGGGACACAGCTGCTTGCTGCTGCTCCTGCCTGTCCCTGCCCACAGGGCTCAGAGTACTAAAATTCATTAAAAGCCTAGTAAATCCAGTCTTCTCTGCCTACGAAGCTCCACTTTCCCTTTCCCCTAATGGAGTGGAGTGAGGCAGGGACTGGAAAGGGAACAACTCAGGAGTCCAATGAGGATACAGAATGCCGAGTGCCTTCTGGGGCAAACAAACCCTGGAAGTTGGCATGCACGGGTAGGAGACAGAGCGCATGCTTTGAATGTAGAAATTCCCAGGATCAGTCCCTAGCTGAGAACACTTTTGTCTGACACTCTAGAAAGCCTGCTTTCAGGCAGAACAGGCTGAAGGCCATCCTGGCTGTGCACAATGGGATTTGTAGTCCAGCAACCTGGAAGCACCAAGGTAACACCAAGCAAGGTAGACCAATGGTCAGAAGCCAGGCGGGAACACTTAACCATTTTTGCCTCTATATTCCCTCATCTTTTAATCCTATATTTTACAGATTATCCTGCTTGCTTCCAGAATGGGTTTAGTTTAGTTTAGTCTAGTCTTCCCCAACCTGAACTCCAGATGAGATAGACTACAATTCCCACAATTCTTCTGGACATGTTCCAGAGAAGAGTTCATCTTAGCTGCTCTCTTATCACATTTTCCATAGGGTAGAAGTCTTGGCCTTCCAGCGTTTTTGTGGATCCCCAGCTTTTGTGCTGTTCTCCCCCCCCCCCGCCCCACCCTCCATTTTAGAAGTGTGAGCTAAGGCCTAGTTACTAGAAGTAATACCTTTACACTAAAATGTTCTTTGTGAACTTTTGGCTCTACCCTGTTTATCTCTGGCCCTTGGGATGAAAGAGATTTGGCATCCCTTGTCTAAAAAAAAACAAAAAAACCCAAAAAACACCCCCCCCCCTTTTGCTTTAAGAAAAATATTGGTCCAGCAACTGTCCCCTTTGGAAAGGAAATCAGCAGCATGGATTCCTTTTGATTAGTGAGTTATGAGAAGGCCTAGAGAGCCGTAAGGATCCAGAAATAGTCTAGAAATAGGGCTTCCTGGTTTCTTTTGTATAATTTGTCCCAGTTTTCCTCAAGAGACATAAGCAGCCTACAGAAAACAGAGAAATACAAGATTTCTTTGTATCTGTGACTAGACTGCCAAGCAGTGTTCCCTTATATTGAGTACAAGCCAATTTTAAAAAGTTTAGCACACAGAAAGGGGTAAGATCCTGTCTTTGCTATTACCTTTTTGGAGGAAGGGCAGCATCTTGCTACCAAATTACAGCTATGCTAATTTCTCAATTGTCTTCTATGGATAGCACACCCAGGCACAGGCCAAAGGCATCAGTGTCTATATTTTATCTGGTTTTGCTGAGACAAGGAACTGCTCAAAGAACAGACCCCCAGAGAGAGGGGCAGAAAATACTTGGGCAAAGGAGATTAAAAGAGTCTGGAGAGGCAAGAATTACTAGAAGACTTGGCCGTCCAGAGACCAAACATGGAAAATGAGCAGGAATTGGAAAGAGGAGAAATATAGATCTACCAGCAGCAGTGCCAAGTTCCTAAGTGCTGTTTGTTCTCCTGAAGGAACAGGAAGTAGAAGACTTGGAGTTCCATCTTGGGATTTTTTTTGCAGATGGAGAAAACACTCATCATTTCTGGGGGTAGAGGAGACATAGGACATGCCAACATGTAAATCTGGGTAGATAAGCCTGCATAAATTTCAGCATTATAATTACATGTATGTGTATCTATGCTTGTGTGCATGTGTATAAATACAGACATATATGCACATAGACACAAACACACACGAGCACATACATTCAATGCACACGCAACTTTAAAACAAAGGACACGGCAGCCAAGCGTCAATTTAAGCAGGCGTTTCAGCGTTCATACTATGTTGCTTGAGACGGTATTAGTGGTGGTGTAAGAAGGGACAAGAGAGAGTTTGCTCTAGAATTTACAGAAGAACCAGGAAAAGGAAGAAGCTAATTCCAGGAAGAATTTTATTGAATGGTCTCTGTCCATAATAAATAGAGTCACAGAAGAGAAAGACGAAGGGGAACCCACTGCACAACAAGAGTAGCACAGTCACACAGGTATTTTCAGTACCTCAAACACCCTCTATTTTAGGATTAGGCCACATGGGGCCCTGTGGATATTTAGACCCCACTCCCACAATCCCTCATCATCGTCCATGAGGGCCGGAGCTGCTGGGAATTACAGGCCAAAACATGTGAAGGCCATCTAGGCTGGAATACCCCTGCTCTCAGTTAGCTGCACTAACATCTTTGATTTATGTGAGAAACCACGCCTCATTTTTGACTGTGAATGGTTTCCTGTCTGCCTCACAACCTCAGACACAATCCGCACTTGTATGTAGGGACAAGGAGACACAATCAAATAAGCGAGGTGCAGGGAGACAGGTGGCTGAGTCACGAAAGAGGGATGGATGTCCAACATGGGTGCGACAAGAGTCAGAGAAGCCATCTGGTCACTGTGTCAAGGCCTGGATTATGTCCTTCACCAGCATGGTGCCGATCAGCATCTTCTCACTGTTGATGGTCAGCTGTGCCGAATTGCCAGACTTCTTCTCCAGTGTGATGAGGATGAGACTTCCGCTGCTAACTGTCTTAGCAGCAAACCTGTGCGGAGGGAACAGCCCGACAAAAGAAGATGAGACTGCAGACACTACTGTGGTGCAGAGAGTAGGGGAGCACCCCCAGCCTTTTGGCGTAAGTGGGCACATTTGGAATTGTGAGTGTTGTGGGTACTCTCACAAAATGGCTTTCACGGGGCTACACATGCCCATTCACAGAAGGGCTAGCTCATCAAAAAGCACTCATTTTCCAGAAGGGCAAACTGGGAAGCTCAAAGAAAAGGGACCTCTCCCCAAGCCTAAGTACAAGGTAAAGCTGGCGCCTGAGCTCCAAAGCAAAGCAAAGCAAAGCAATAGCCTTGTGAACCAAAATAAAGATGGCGCTGGGGGCAAGAAGTTCGCTTTGTAATATGCTAGCATCCTCCCAAAGAAAGAGCAGTAAAAATCTTACAAAATAAAATAAAACCCTGGGGGGGGGGACCAAGGAGTGGTGGGCACCAAAAGCAGGGCATGCAGGCACAACAATGCCATAGCTAAAGTGTGGGACCAGGGCTGGCAGGGGTCCCAAGCTGAACTCCCTTCTCAGCCACAAAGCCGGTGAGATGATCTCAGGCTAAGTCCTTCTCTTGGTCTGACCTTACAGCATTGCGAGGAGGAACTGGGATGCCATCTTTGAAACTTCTGGAAAGGGCAGTGCAGTCCACACAAAACTCTTTAACCTAATCCAACCCCGTGACATACTTCAGATATCATGCAACACCGAAAATCTGCCAGCCCCATTAGCATGCTTGCATTCTTACTGGAATGCTTAGACCCATGAAAAGTGGGGTAGTATCCCCCATTCTTCCCAAACCCACCCTTTGTTTGGTCCCACACCCTACTGAGCCCAACAGCAGTTTTGGGATGGCCTTCCGATTGGGCAAACAAAATTTGGTTGTAGATGTGCAGGCTCCATTCCCTTTGCTCTAACAGAGCCCAAAGCTGCAGGTTCGAGCTGTATGCAACAGAGGTGAAATACGTGCTAGAGAACATGTGCCCCTAAAGAAGGACAAGCCAGTGAGATGAGCAAGTAGAGCAGGACTCAGGAGGAGGAGACCTGACAATGGCAAACAGTGGCCGTTTCCTCACCGGTATTCCTTGTCTGAGCCACAGGGCACACGGCTAACGTTAGCCGCAGTGGTTACTTGTTGCACAATCACATGGTCACTCTGGCATTTGTCCGGCAGAGTCAGCTTCTCTGTGATTTCACTCATCCCTGTTAGCTTCCCTGGAGGACAGAAGGGGTGGGCAGGGAGAAAGTATCAGTAGTTGTCCAGGCAGAGGCCCTTCCTGTTGAAAAGGACAGTGTGTGGTTCGGGAGCAAAGGTTCTGCAGAGGAAGGCACAGCTCTTCCGCTGCCTAGGCAAGCGCTCCTAGGCTAGGCTTCTGTTCTCGGATACTTTTGTCCTTACATGAAAGGCAGCCTTCTCCAACCAGGTACCCCTCCCATCTGTTGCACTACACCTGTCACCATCCCCAGCCAGCGTGGCTGATGCTGCAGGTGATGGGCACTGTAGTTCAATATATCTGGAGGGCAAGGCATTGGGGAAGGCTGCCATAAATATTTAATATTGGCAGCAGGAGGAGTTGATTGGGGGGGGGGAGGTGCTCTTTTGCTTCTGTGTCTGATTAAAAGCAAAAAACAGATTCTTAAGGGTTGGAGACTGAAAGTTTTCCAGCTGTGTAATTCTTTCCTAGAGTTTTCTTTACCACCATCAAGTGCAAAGACTGCAGCCTACAGTAGCTAAAGTGATCTCAGGCTCCAGAGTCAGGTGGGGGGGGGGCGGGTGTCCAGGGAGAACCTTAGACTAGGTGTGAGCCACTTGTGGCCCTCCACACATTTTGGTCTGGCTGGGGAGGGGGCCGCCTTCAGTGATTCCCCCTGCCTTCGGCACAGGGGGCCAGCACAGGTGCTGCTCCACCGAAGCTGCATCTCCTCTGCCGCTCTGTGTGCCAACAAGCTTCAAAATATCTTTATTTTATTGTAGCTCTAATGATTTCAGTATGAGATTTTTGGGAGCATCATTTTTCAGAGCTGCTTCTAGTGGAAAACGTTTGAAATAAAACATGCATCCTGTCACCTTAACACGTGCAGGTCTGTCAAATAAAACAAATAAATGTGATAAAGTCAGCAGAGCTGGTTGCTGCCAGGAAAAGGCAGGTCATGGCAGCAGTTTAAGTCTTCTCCCTTGTGGGGGTAGGTAGCCATCTGCAGCAAGAAGGCTGGCCCCCATTCTGAATCCTGCCTGAGTCTACCAACCTCTGAAAACAGGAGGGTTAGGACAGAAACACTTTCTGACCAGATTAGAGTTATCATTATCCATACTTCCAGCTATTTGCTAATCTCAATTTGAATTGCAACTGAGTTCACCAATTCTGATTTGGGATTTGAAAGATGGCTTTTCAGACAAAAGCAAGAGGAAAAACTTCTCCTGGGATAAACCACTTTAGGTTACAGCTCTGCAGGTGTTTACATATTTGAATGCTTCCATGGAATGAACAAAGAAACTCCCCACATGTAGAAAAGTAAACTGTCAGGGAGGAGGCTAAGCTGAATAGTCTCCTTGACATGCTAGTTTTCTATTTATAGGAAGTCTTTAATATGCATTTTAATTCAAACTTACTTGCATCTATAAGCAAATGCATCTTATTTGCATTCCAGGAAAAGATTTACATCTGATTCTGGGTGTTTTGGACTGCAAGTCCCATCAGCTCCAGCCAACACAGCTGATGGCCAGGGTTCATGGGAGTTGTAGTCCAAAGCATCTGGATTCGTCGTGGGTGACCCATCACTGTTCTAAACTGCCCTTTTGTTTTGTGATATAACCCAAGGGTCAAAATTCCTTTGAGAATAGTGATACCCATTTTAGCTTTTCAATCTTATAGGTATAGTGATATCCTTACAAATGGGGAGGGGGGGAGAGCAAGAAAGGGGGCAACCCCACAGTTCAGTGGGGAGAGCACAGCAATCCTAATTGGATCCCTCTGTCTCGTATACTGAATCAAAACGGGTCTCCAATGCAGGTGCCAATGACCTGTCTCAAAGGAAGGCAGGAGGAGGAAGATGGAGCGAGGAAGACTGTCTCCATGAGCAAACGCCTGCCGCTTGGAGGAGCCTGGCATGCAAGGGGGCGCTGTCCCATTTTAAGACATTTCAGAGGAGGGGAAACTCATAAACCAGAACCATTTGAAAAACATGCCTACCAGCATTCCACAATCCCTGGGATTCTATTTCTCCTGGCCTTATGAACAGCCATTTCAAACAAACAGGCATTTGGTAATTATCCACCAAGCCCTCATCCTGCAGAAAAACGGGGTGCTCCTTCGTGTATCACAGTGGGTGGTGCTTGGAAGATGCTGCAGGTCTGACATGCCAAGAGGCCCCCTTGCTGGACCATGCAGGAAGGACGGTGTTCGAGAAGCAGACTAGGGAAGGCCAAGTGCTCTGCCAAGGTCGGAGGAGGAGGAGGAGGAGGAGGAAGGTGCACGAGAAGGCTCAAGAGCAGGGCTGCCTCCTCCACCTTGGGAAAAATGCGGCTCAGGAACAGCGTGCAAGATGCATGCAACTCTACGGCAAAGGTAGGCAGAGACAGAAAACTGAAGGGCCTCTAAGAAGGAATTAGTGCCTTTTCCCTTGCTTCTGCATCAGAACTATAAGGCTGATCAGCTACATTTTGGGCTGCCGGAGGCAAAGGAGAAAATGGTCCTGCTCCCCAATTCACGCACAGAAGAGCGACTGGAGTGGCATCGGAATCGTCCTGCCTTTGAACATCCTCCGCATGAAGTGGGTGCCTCACTCTGTTCCGTGGTACAGACAGCTCTGCAAAACTTCACACTGCAAGAAGGCCGGTGCCTGCCTATTGCTCTAACATGGGCCTTTGCACTGCAAGTCACAAACACAAAATGCTTCTTGACACTGGGAGAGACACTTGTCTATCTGGCCCAGTATTGCCAACACTGACCCTTAAGAGCTCTCCAGGGTTTCAGTCAGAAGTTCTTCCAGCCATAGTGGAGATGCGGTGGACTGGCCTTTGGATTCCCTTTTAGCAAAGCACTCTACGTTTTCCTAAGCCTGCCCTAATGGTAAGATGCAGAAAAGCTCATCTGCATCCAGTCTGTTTCCCGCTGGCCATCAAGACCAGTCCCAGGCCCCTGACCCGGCCCAGGGATCCAGGTTTCACCAACCCTAACCCCAACAGACGGATAAAATCTCCCTCGATCCACACAGAGCATTCAAAAAAAGCAGTCGCGGTGCTCTTTGTGACCATTTCTCTGTCTGCCTATTCGAGGCTATTTCCAGGCAGCTGGAATTGCACAGGGACCCATGTTGCAAGCATAAAATTCAGCGGAAGAAGCTGAGCGGATTTATGCTGTATTGCCTTGGACCCCTTGAAGGAAAATGTTGTCTCACACACACATATATAAAATAAGAATAGGTCACCAGAGAAAGTACAGGGGGCTCTCTCCAGATCTTAAAAAAGCCTACTGCTGTGCAATTTCATACAGTCTACTTGGAAATAAGCCCCCTGACTGGCATGTCCCTCCTAAGGAAGAAATGAAAACAAGTGGTATTGGCTAGAGGCAGATTTAAAGCAATGCCTGATTTGGCTTGATGTGCTCCTAGGTTCTTCTTTCCTGGTGTGGGGTCTATTGCAGAAGGCTTTGATCAAGAGAGCAGCAGGGGGAGCTAAGTGTGAAGGAGGAGGAGGAGGAGGAGGAGGGATGTGTGTGCCTGCGGTGAAGCAGTGCTCGTAGCTCCATGGAGAGGAGGGAAGAACCCCCAGGGTAGAAGCAGGGCTATCTCTATGGCTAGGAGAGGAGAGACACCACCCAGTGAAGCCGCGTTAGCACTACCACTAGAAGGAGCAGACAGCTGCAGAATCCGCGGGAAGGAGCTACCTGCGCTGGCACTTACCCACACCCATCCTTAACAGTTGCTCTAAAGGAGAAAAGCGAGAATGCACAAGGCAACGGAGGAGAACAAAAGACATGGTTAGCGTCAGCTGCCAGTGCGGCACGGCACGGCACAGGGTGCTCTCCCCACAGCCTTGGGCAGCCTGGGCGGAAAACAGGCGGGTTTCTTGAGGGACTGGCCTCTCCCCCTGCTGACCACTGGGACTGCAAGAGGGCGCTGAGCCAAGACGTGGGGCCACGGAGGCCGACGCTGCCGGCAGGGCTAGGCCAGCCTTGCAGGAACGCTGCAGGGCAGGGAGGCAGAGGGGAGAACCTGCCGAGGATCCCACACGGTTTGCTTAGAAGCAAGTTCCCACGGGGCCATGTGGGGCTTGCTGCGGGGGGAGTCTGGGACCGCCGCCTCAGCGCGGGCGGAGGCTCAGTCTGGCGTCTTCGGCCTGCACAGGGAAGGGGCTCCGTGGCGCCTATTTTGGGCGTCTCCCTTGTGAATGGGGATGGGGCGTTGACAGGAAGGAGGTCAAGTGCGTGTTGGGTCCCAGTGCTTCTCCCCTGTCTAGTGTGGTTTTGTTCCTGTTCTGAGGGCAGTGAGGGGCCCTGCCTGCAGCAACGGGTGGAGCAGCAAGATTCTGGCTCCTCGGCCAGAAGCTTTCAAGGCCTCCATCGTTACAGAGCTATGGGGTGGGTGGAAAAGAACATGGAATCACACACTTACCTTGCTCTTTCTTGAACTCATTCTCGCTCATGAATACGGGAGCCATGAGTTCCCCCACAGGCGGCTGGACGGAAACATAGAACTGGCGAGTGTGTGTGCTAAAAGGAAAACCAGATTGGATGTGAGCCACATGCAGCATCCCCCATGAAACCGCCCATCTTTAGCAAGAATTACCTGCCCTATCCTTTGTAGCTCTTCTCGCCTTTCTGGTCCATAAATGTGGCAATGCTCTTCCGTTTTTCACTCTCCACTGGCTTCCTTTCCCTTGTATTTGTTTTAGAATCTTAATAATGCTCACACGTTGTTCTCCTGTTTTGTTGTTTCTCACTTTAACTTATTCTCATACTTATTTCTTAATTAATATTTATTTACAGTTTATTAAAATCTCCAAGTGTTTCTTCTAAAGCTCTGCATTCCTCTTCTGCACAGACCAAAGATTACATCTCTGAACTCACAGTCTGTCTATATTTTTTGGGCAAGATGTTATCTTTGCAACATGTACATACATGAATTACAGTTCTCCAACTGCTCTGAGAGGCGATTAGCGTCACTGACTGATGCAAAATCACCCAGCAAGCCTCAAGGCCCAGTGAGGACTAGAACCCAGATCTCCCAAGTCCCAGTCCAATAATCTGTGCCACACTGGCTCTTGAAGCATATAAAATGCCATCCCAAACACACTGTGCAAGAAGCAGTTTCAAACATATCTGGTTTTCTAAGGTGTTTTATAATTTATCAGGATTTTAAATTGGTGTTTCTCTTCCTCCAGTATCTTTCTCTGAGTTCACCTTCCTCTCTTCTTGTGTGTTTATTTAGATGGTAAACCAGTGGGGCATTCTTATGAATGCTGTAATTTTATCCTATACAGCACTTTGGTTTGGTTTTGTGGTGCTTAAGAAATAATGCACATTATTCAGCTTGTGGCTCAGAAAGCTAACAGGCCAACTAATCAACAGGTAGCAGGGACGAAGAAGGTGGCAGAGGGGACTAGAAAAGAGGGCTACACATGGAACCTGGGCACTCTTCAGAGCAACACAGGAGGGCCAAGTCTCTGGGAGGTTGCGTATGCTGGAGACTCTCCAGTCTGCCTGCCCTACCAATATGTAGAAGGAGAGAATAAGGTACTTACCACAACTGGAAGCTGGCTGCCTGGGTGGAATCACAAAAATCTATGCCCATGGCCACACTGATGGTTTCACCCGGTGCCAGAGATTCTGCGAAGACAGGAGAAACAACCCCAAGTAAGGCATCCGAGTAATGGTTCTGGCTTGCTCCCAGTTTGGATCATGGCTGCACCCCGCTTGGAATTCCCTGCTTCCTCTCAGCTTAACTGCAGTTCTCACAGTGGTTGATAGGACATTAATTTTCCCAGGGGTGTTATTTTGTTCCTTGTTGTAATGCCAAGGATTTTGGGATGGTGTGGTTTTGAATGGGCCATGAAGACCTGCACCTGGAGGAGAGGAACACTGCTAGAACTAGTTTGTTGATATCCCAGAAGGAACCAGTGAAGGGTAAGCCAACTTACACAAACACACACACACACACACACACAGAGGTCCTACCAATCTCCTTGAACTCCTGGACACGCATGCCTGAGAGCAGCTTGGGCTCCTGGACACGGATGCTCTTCACATCAGCAGCCGTGTTGTTAGAGATCTGAAACTGTACCGCCACCATGCGGGAGTCAGGAGCGAAAGGCTGCCGGCTAAAGTAATACTCAACAGAAAGGCCTTCTCCTGTCATGCGATGCAACAGCTCGAAAGTCTTCACTGTCCCAAAGACAGGACTGATCATCTATAAAACAAGAGTAGGAAGGGGAGAAAGAAGCAGAGACGCAGTCAGTCCAGGGATCCTGAACACTGATAGGCCCGTATGGAATGTTGAGAGAGGTTTTTGGGCACTTTCACAAAATGGCTGCCATAGGGGTGGGACTTGCCCAGAACACAAACTAAAAGAACCGTCACTTGGCCAAGGATCTAAATACAAAGCAAACATGGGATCTGAGCTCCTAAGCACAAAAAAAAACTATGCTGTATACAAATAAAGATGGTGCTGTAGGTCAGAGCTTTGATTTGCAGAATGCCAGCCTTTCCATTAAAAATTATGATAAAAGTATTTTTAAAATAAAATAAACCATCAGCTTGGATGAGCAACAAGAGTGGCATCCGTGTGTAGAAGAACACCATGGGAGCACCAAAGCCAGGCTAAAATGGAGACTGAAAAAGCAACGAAAGGCAGAAGTTAGGCTGGGAGGGAGCCATGGATGGAGTGGCCCTGGACCAATCCAGTGGGAGGAGGAACAAGTTCCTAAATTCCTAGCTGTAGGAAAACAGTTGTCATAATCTAGAGCTGGTTTGAGACAATCTTGTCTTCCCCTGCAGACACAAAGGCTGGTAGAGAAATGAATCAAAGACAGCCCTCTCGGTTCATGAAAATGAAAAATCCAGCATCTACGGTTGGCTAACCCTTTTAGTAGGACCAACCTGAATGCCACGAGGGAGTATGCAGAGCTCTTGATCAGTGAAGCAATACAAAAAGCAGTGCGTCGGAAGAACAGAAAAGTCCAAAGTGGGAACTAGATATTACAGCTGTGAGGTCTGCAGTTTAGACCCTGTCTCGAGATGGCGATGGCAGACTGAATGAACCAGTCTGTGCAGCGTGCAGCATGGATCAATTTATCAACCTTGGCACTCTTTTGTGGTACTTGGACTGGTCCTAACAAGAAGGGCACCAGATTAAGTATCCTGAACTAGCAGCCTAGGACGCTGCTTCATGCCAAGTCAGATGACTGTCCCACGGAGATCAGTCTTGTTCACACTGACTGGCAGTGGCTCTGGGGTCTCGGGCAGGATCCTTTCTCAGCCCTGCCTGGAGATGCGGGGAACAACCTTGTGGCCTTCTGCCTGCAGAGTAAGGCTCCCCACTGGCCACCTGATGTCACGGACAGCATTCCCAATCACCCACGTTTCTGGCAACAGGAACTGGGAAAAGCATCACTGGAGACAGAATGAACAGGCCAGAGTTTCTAAGAAGATTTCCCAAGGCCACTGCGATAAGAAAGGGAGTTTGTGGTCTAGGTCAGGATATCCAGATCAAATCCATGCTCAGCCCGACTCCAGTGGACAACATTGCTCCCCATCTCGTGCCCTAATCTACCTCACAGGATTGTTGTCAAGATAAAACGAGGACAGGATGCCGCTTGGAGCTCCTCGGAGAAGTGGGATGTACGTAAAGCCAAGAGACACCTGGGAATGGAAGTCACTTACAGAGGCAGTTAGAGAGGTGTCCGTCAGGGTTAGCCCTTCGAGGTCAGTCACGAGGCTGGTGGAGACTACGGGGCTGGAGGCAACTGGTGGTGGGGGAGGCGGAGTGACTGTGGGACAGCAAAGCAAGGAACAATTCATTACTGTGCTTCTGGATCTGGACTTCTTAACAACGGTGAAGCGGTGGAGGAAAGAACAGCAATAGCAACAGAACAAGACCAGCAAGATGTGATCCCCCCGACGTGAAGTAGCTTTCTCAACTGTGCGCTCTTCAGATGTGCTGGACTATACTTCCTATCATCCACAGCCACTGGGGATGATTGGAGTCGCAGCCCAGTGCACCTGGAGGTTGTGCGGCTAAGGAAGGAGAGTGTAGGGTGAAATGGCCACCCAACAGAAAGAGTATGACACTTCAGCACCATGGACAGATCCCATGTTCGCGGCAAACTCGCAGAACGGCCATTCCCAGACTGTGCGCCAGGACACAGCAGCATTGCGAGAGAGCAACGTTCCTTAACGGATAAATGATGCCCCCCACCCCACCCCACCCCACCCCCGTGAAGTTCTGGGGATGCAGCTACTGTCTTTCTGCATTAGCAGCGGTTAAATATAGTCAGTGCAAAGAGCTGGCCACCCTAACAGACCCCAAGGAAGTTGTCCCTCACAGCATCTCTTGCAAGGGCAGGCTTCCCTCTACGTGAGAGGCATGAATCCAGAGTGCAATTAACCGGGACAGAGCAGGCCACCAGGTTGCCCGGGCCACATCTCAGGAGCAACCTGTGTCCGTGCGTGTCTATTTCTTTTTCTTTTTGGTTAAATGGTGACCAGCATCAGCCCATCCCAGTCAGCACCATGGGAGTGGTAGGTCTAACTCCTTCCTTCTGCACTGCTGCCCTCTGGCATCCCCCTTCCTCATCCACCCTAAAGTGGCTCCAGAAGGAACTTCTTACTGGTCTCAGCAGCAGGTTCTCACCCCGTTCTGCCCCCAGGCCAAACAGCAACTTCAAAAGCACTTTGCAGAAGTTCAGAAGGAATGTGCAAGTTCTACTTTTAACCATTAATTACAACTGGCTACACACCCATTGCTCTTCTCCACTGCAGGTCTATGGAGCAACACAGTTTGCACCAACCCTCTCCAACCTGGTGCCCTCCAGGTATGTCGGACTGCAACTCTCATTATCCCCAGGTAACAGGGCAGAAGCTTTCCAAGGGTTCAGAGCGGGGTCTTTCCCAGCCCTGCATGAAGATGTCCAGGATTCAGCCATGGCCTTCTGCACGAAAAGCAGGCTCTTTACTGCTGAGCTATCCGCCCTTTCACGCCCATCCTAACTTGTAAGGTTGCTCAGCTTGCAGAGCATTGGGGATGCATGCCAAATAACTGCTGGATATTTAACTTCAGTGCAAAGGTGGGCAATATATTTGGAAAACAAAGAGCACTTCTAAATTCAATAGGCTGACTACCTGATCACTGAGATTCCTGCTCGTAGTACTGTGGAATCATATCCTCGCATGGGAATCTGCCCGAATCCATTGAGTTCGGAACTATCCAGCAGGACATCAAGTGGGAGCAGCTCTCCATGGTCTCAGGGTGACCATGAAATGCCAGGAAATGAACCTGGGACTTCCCACATACTGTGTCTGTGCTCGATCACCACCTAACTTTAAGGCCACTGACATCCATCATCTCCAACTGCAGCCATATTGCAGGTTGCCAAAGCCTCAGTATAGAATCCACAGAGAAAGCATCGTTATGAGTGGCTTCTAAAGAGGCCAGGCATTTGCTCCAGCTGGTAGCCCAAGTCCCCACTGCAAACTGAGCAGGTGAGAACCTCAGCCTAGAGCAGGCATGCAGGACCTCAAGCCCAGGGGACACCCAACAGTGGAATGAGCCCCACTGAGGGGTGCTCTGAATGGAATCGCTCTAGGGTGCAAAAGAACAATGAAAGATGCTCGGGTGATGTGTGTGGAGGTCTGGGAGGGCAATACTTACAGTCATCCAGGTCGAGCAAGGAAATCTCCTTTGTTCCTTTCTTGAGTGCTTTTGGTGCAGGTTTGCTGGTAGGCGGCTAGAATGGATGACAGGGAAAGAATTAGGAAAGCAAGAGCCTGTGTTTTCTCCACTGCCATTGGCCAGTGCTGGGGAAATGTGGTCCATTAGATGTTGCTGGATTAAAATGGCATGATCTGTCAACAGTGACCATGCTGGCTGGGGTTGGTGGGAGCTAGAGGCTAACCTTATCTGAGAGATGCCGATGGACACGGTGCGTCCCATATTCATTCATATCGCTCACCACTATAATGCTGAGATGTGAGATGTTCTTTTGCTTTCTTTCCTTCCTCTGGGAGATCAGGGCTAGATACCTAAGACACTCTGCCTCTCATCCCTCCGTTTTATCATTACAATCACCTCTGGAGACAGGGATAGTGATAACATTGGAAGCCAAAATGGGTTTTCACCCCAGTTTTACAAACAAGATTTTAAAAAAAGCTTGTTGGTCATGAAGATGACTGAAACAACTTATGTGGCATGATGTGGACCATCCAACAGGCCTTCCCCATCCTGATGTCTCCAGATGTGTTGGAGTCCCTTTCTCTCCAACCCTGATAGCAACTGCCCTCCTGCACAACGGGGGGATCTACGAGCACCAGAAGAGTGCTGCAGGTTCACAGATCTCATGCCTGTCCCCTGATCTGGCCACTCACCAACTTTTTGTTCTTCATCTCCTTCTCCGAAAGAGATTCCCCTGCTTCGGAGCCAGAGTCAGACTCTGAAGAGCTGCTGTCAGAGAGGCTGCCCTCCTCGGACGAGGATTCTGAGCCTCCTTTCCCTTTCCGCGGTGGTTGCTTTTTCTTGCTGCTTTCCTCTTCATCACTGGAGTCATTAGAAAGGAACATACGAATCAAGGCTTAGGCTACACTCTGGTCTCTCCCACTTCTTTGTTAAAATATTCTTCTGAATATTCCCCTACTATCAAGAGGCCGAAGCACTCTTCCCACACACTCACACAGAAGCCGGCAGTTAGAGCTTTACATCTTTTATTCTAAGACACTTCAAAGCTACGCAGGCAACAAACAACAAAGGAACTTGTAATGACGACATTAATGGCGACATTGTCCCCTCTTTCTGAGGGGGATCAGATTACAAAACACTCTTGACCCGTCTGGGACGCCCCTCCCTGGGCGGGTCAGACAAGCTTCTCTCCCTCCTCCTCTCCATTTCCCTCGACTCCAATTGCCCCAAACTCCAGTTGCTCTCCTCCTATCTCGAGCGAAGCTACACTTTTCCCAGGGTCTTTATCTCCATCTTGTCCTGCCGTTTCCACGGGAACCTGCTCACCTCCCTCTGCCCTCATTCCGTTATCAGCTTCTGCTGAAGAGCTGCCTGTCTCCTCTGTCTGAGAAACTTTGTCAGAGAGCCGGGGGGGCGGGGGGGTTGTACAATGGGCACCAGGTAGAAATCTTCCTGCTCTGGGGCTCTGGGGCTTGATTCTCACAGGGAGCACCTTGCTCTCTCACGTGCGCCAACGACTCCTCTGAGTCGTCGCGCACGACACCTACATGGAAAAACCTTTTGCAAACCGAAAACCAGCACTGCAGGGAACGGACTAAGTGAGAGACACTTTCTCCAGCTGCCTGTACAACAGGCGTAACAAAACATGGAAAAACATTCAAAAGCAGTATTACTTGTATTTATTCCACTGGATCCCACAGGGATCTGTACCGGTTCCAATGCTTTTCAACTTATTCCTAAATGACCTGGAATAAGGTTCCAATGCTTTTCAACTTATTCCTAAATGACCTGGAATAAGGAGAGTGTAATGAAGTGGCCAACTCTGCAGTTGACGCTGAACCATTTAGAGTAGCTAAACGAAAGGGGATTGTGAGGAATTCTGAAAGGATCTCTCTGGCCTAGGAGAATGGGCATTGGAAAGGCAAATGCAGTTCAATATAAGCACACTGGGATTGTTTTAAAAATCCCATTTTTAAGTAGTAGTTGATAGGATCTGAGCAATCTCTAAGAAAGAGATCTTATGGTTGTGGTGGACAACTTGATGCAAATGTCAATGCGGCATGTGGCTGATGTAAAAAAAGTGAATTCCATGTAACAGATAATTAGGAAAAGAAAACTGCCAAAATCATGCAGCCCTTAACCAAATCTGTGATAAGATCACACTTAAAATACTTCGTACGGTTCTGGTTACCGCAACTAAAAAGAGAGATTGTACCACTGGAAGAAGTGCAGAAAAGGGCAACTAAAATGAGCAGCTGGACGAGATGTCACTGATGTCAGTTCCATGGCTGGAACAGGTCGGGCTGGACTTGACTCTGGTGCTTGTACAGAGATTCTCAGCAGTGATGGAGCCGTGTGGGGCTTCCCCGAGGCTGCTTATGATATCAGTTTTCAAGCATATTAAATCGCTCATTCTCCAAGCGCAAATCCTCGCATAGCCAGAACAACCAAGATGCCCAAAGGCAATCGAAGGGGAGCTTGTAGGTTTGCAAAAGTCACTAGACAGTAAGGGGGAGGTGCTCAGTCCAGTGGGGACTGAACATTCTGCAAGAGCCACAGAGCACTGAGTGTCTGTTGCAGAGAGGAAGAAAAAATGACATGCCAAAGGGTTGGGCAAGAATGGAATAGAGCATTCCGGGAAAGGGCCTGCTTAGCTGCCCGGCTGCCGCCCTGCACAGGAGCACTCCATATGCCAACATTTTATTTATTTTATTTATTTATTAAAACATTTCTACGCCGCCCCTTGCCGAAGCTTCGGGGCGGCTCATTTTGTTTCAAGCCCCACTTTTAGAATGCGGCATCCAGCCCAAGACAAGCTGCGTGTTCCGTTTTGGCACGGCACCCCTAGAACTGGCTGTCCAAAATGGCCTCTTTTGGGCCTACTGCGTACCTGCCAGCGCTCTCCAGAGAGCCCTTCCTTGCAGCCTCCTTTCTCCTCTTTTTCTTCTCCTCCTTCTCTTCCAACTGGTCCTCACTCTCTTCATCGTCTTCATCGTCCTCGTCCTCTTCCTCACTGTCAGAACCAGAACCGCTCTCGCTGCCACTGTCACTTTCAGACCCGCTCATGGTCTCGGGCTCTGTCAGAAAGAAAGAAAAAAGGAGTACTGGGTGTACAGTCACACTGGCAAGGTCGGTGCCTCCCCTCTTTTCTCTTTTTTAAAATCTTTACATAGTCCACCTTTCAAGATTCCCAGGGGAGCATCCCCCCAAAATAATTCACACATAAAATACAAAACCTAACTGATAAAAAAAATCCTTAAGGTGAAAATGCTACTTAAACGCTTCAGCAAAAATGCTTGCCTGGAAGAGGTGAAAACACGTCACCCGTTCTGAGAGGTGAGGTCCCACCACCAAAAAGACCTTGCTTTTGCTGGAAAGGTCTTCACCCGCAGGGGTGGGGGTGTGAGGCTCTCCCGATGCTGGTGGCCTGTGCCTCCCATCAGCCCTACGCATGCTCGTCAGTGGAGAGGGATACTGGACCATATGCTCCCCACTGCCAAGGTAGCGACTATGGCTCCTCCTTCCTTGCCACAGAGCAGGATCACAAACCTCCCTGTGTTCCACAGCTCATCCAACTAACCTCCAGAGGCAAAGCCTGCATTTGTTCAGGCCCTAAGCCCGTGCTCTGTTGAAATGGGACCCACGGGAAACACGCCACCCAGGCACATGGCCAGGCCAGGCTGCAAACGCCTGGTGTGCGATCACCCGCTCCCACTGGCAGGCAGCCGTCGGGGACCAGTCTGAGGATGCCCTTGCAGAAGAGCCTGACAGCCGTGCCAGGTCGGCCCAAGGGTCCACCTGGTCCAGCGTTCTGCTCAAAGCACAGCCAACCAACTGCTCACAGGGAACCCACAAGCAAGAGCTGAGTGGCCTGTACCTCCTCACCCATGTTCCCCAGCATACAGCCCCCAGTACAGGAGGTAGCACATAGCCATCAGGACTGCCAGCCATGGATAGCCTTCTCCTCCATGAATTAGCCCAATCCCCTTTTAAAGCCACCCAAATTGGGGTGCATCATTGCTGTCCCTGGAAGTAGATTCCATAGTTTGACTATTGCTCTGTGAAGTCATCTTTCTTTTTATCTGTCCTGAATCTCCCACCGATCCACTTCGCAGGATGACCCCCGATTCTCACTTTGGGAGAGAAGCCCACGTTGGCTGGAGAAACAGCCCCTCTGCTGTTATAATGGCAAAGTATCGGGAGTGAAGGAAAAGTTGTGGGACATGGGACTGCCTGCTTCCACTGGTGGTACCTCTCCAGGGACAGGCTGAGCACGTCCTTTTCGCGGGAGACGTCAGGGCCTGAACCCAGGTCTCTGACACAATAAGCACGTGCTCCGTCCTGAATGGCACTCCTTCCCCATCTCAGCACTCTGCTCTCACCGCTGTCGGCAGATTCCGTGGCCCCAGACTCTCCCTCTGAATCTGAATAGAATGGCTTCTCCACCTTCTCCTTCCTCTTCTCACGGCTGGTGCACTTAGTCCATTCTGGGACCTGGCCAAAGCAAAGACAGCGAGAGGCTCCCATTACACTGCAGGGGAGTGGGGAAGAGCATCGAAACCCCCTCCAGACGGAGGAGGAGAGCAGATCGCCCTCCACTTCATGCTAAAGGGAATCCCTACGGTGATGCCGCTTCCACGGGGAGCAAGCAATGCAACAACGGGCAGTGTCATGTCCCATCATGGCGTATGACGGTCTCTTTAGCTGCAGCTGGTGGCTGGCCTGTGCACAGTGAGCGAGCTCAATGCACTTGCTGTGTATGTTCTACACGGAAACTGGAATGTAGCCTTACATGGAGCGACTCTCAGAAAAGTAGGGCAAGACATAGTATCCTGCTGTGCAAGAGAACGGGCATCTCACTTTGGCCGCTTGGCTGCAAAGGAGGAACAATGAACAGCCGTCACCCCCAGCAAAACGAGGCCTTTCCAGGTTCTGGTGTCACTAGGGAAATGGTGCTCTGCCAAGCCAAACTGCATTTCCGCTCTGAGCAAGGCGGCGATCTTTGCTGCCGTCTGAGCCTTTCATCTGGAAGTAGCAGGGCTTGACCTGAGACCCTTTGTGGCTGTTACGCTCAAATCTGCCCCGATGGCCGGCTGGAAAAGTGGTGTGTCTCCATGTACACACTCACACACGTGCCACTTGTGTATGTATCCTTTATCTCCTTCACTCGAGGAGTGACCTACATGGGACTATTCCATTTACCCTCACCAAACCCAGGGAAGCAGGTTAGGCCAAGAGACTCCCTCCAAAGCCACTATGGCGAGTTCCATGGCTGTGCGGGGACTGAAATGCAGGTCACCCTGCAGACTAATCCTGTACCCATAACGCCTGACCCTACTGCCTCTCGCTCTCCTGTGCATCGCAGTATGGTTTGAAATCCACACGGGTTTCACATAAAGAGAGGGAAAAGCACGAGGCGGCAGCAAATGTCACTTAGCATAAGACATTTTCGTTAATAGATCGTAGGCATTTGATTCCTTAACATCAATTTGATTAGCGTATCATTAGAAACAAAAGATTCGTAGGGTAGAACAGGCCATTTTTCAATGTGTTGCTGCACGATGAATTAGAAGGCGCTTTCCCGCCAGTGAATGTACCACGTTCTCTGAAGTGGCATTCTCACCAGTTAGGGAAAGAATACCCCGTACGGTTCAGAACGTGCCACGGCAGTTTTTGCATCAATCATCACAACATCTTCAAAAAGGAAGGAAGCTGCTGCGTGATCAAAGGAGGTGTTTTTTGGAGTCAATCGGAAATCGTAGCAAATCGGCTTAACAACACATCAGGGAGCAGTCCCAGTGCAAGTCACTGAACACACACACCAAGCTCAGTCCGAGCCACACAACACCAGAAGAAAAACTGGAGCTGGGAGGAGGAGAATGGAGCACGCGGGGAGGAGGGGAAAGTATCACAGCATGCACAAGCGCCACCTCTATCGGTTTGCCCAGCAGCCCAATATGGCTTTCCACGGGGCCAAGGGCTTCTTCCTAGGAGAAGAGAAAAGGTGAGTGTTTCAGCTCTGCAGGCGAGAGGCATCCAGGCCCACGGGTAGAACAGCAGCAGAAGGAAGGCCCTGTGGCAAGACTCATTCCTCTGTCGTCCCCATAGGCAAGTGGAGGCGATTCTTGGTCAAATGCACAAGACTGGGCATGCAAGCCTATGTTGTCGCAACTGGCTGGGGCAACCCCAGTCTTTGGGGTCCCCATTTCCACCACCGGTAGGACAGAAGAGTAGCCAATACCTCCACATTGCGCACGGAGGGGTCTGGAGCTTCGCTGGGCCAGTCGGGGAGCTCTTGGTAGCCCACAGCTTTGGCATTGAGGAGGTGCGACAGGGAGCCCAGCTGGAAGTGGTCACGGTCTGGAAAGAAAGACACGTCAGCAGCATCTCTCCAGCACAGGACCGGCCACCGGGCTCATCACCCGCAGCCCTTTGAACGGGGTCTCCCCCCTACCTTTGAACGATGATTCCAAGATGGGGGCAGGTTTCTGCGCCAGGAAAAGCTTCTTGGCGTACTTGCTGAGGGCCCCACTCTTCTCGGTGGGCACAATCAGCTGGCGGATGAAACGGGCACGATCTCGGATGTCGTAGTTCTGGTCGTACTTGGCCAGGTTCAGCACATACTGGGTGAGCAGCTTGCTCTGCGTGAGGGAGGGAACAATCAGCAAAAGCAGCCCCTGGGCCCTCGTCAGGAGGCGGACAATCCTGCCGCCCTCACTGACCGCCGTCTGTCTAACTCTTTGGACAGTAGCAGCAATCAATCAGTCAATCCGTCAATAAAATGTTAAAAGCTGCTGCCTGTAGGGAAAGTTAAAGTAACCTTTGGAATTGTGGAAAATCTCTTCCATCAACATTTTGCAGATCTTCAGTCACCTTTCATTCCGTCATCTGATCATGGATGGAACTGGACTTTGCGAATTGTATGCATTTGTGCATGTTCACACATCCTCACCTTCACACTTTTGAAAATGCACCAGTCCCTCCCCCATTGCATATTTTCATGTCCCTACGGGGAAATGTGCATTTTTCAGTCAATGTTCTTTTATTTTTTTCATATTTTTCTATGGCTCAATTTGCATCAAAATACAGAAAGTAAGGAAGAGTCCACCAGTCTATGCATAATTCAAAAAAACTGGTCCTCGACAGAATCCTCTGGTCAGATGTGCTAAATTTTAAACTCATCTGAGCCTGTTGCAGATTTCTCTGAAATCCTTTCTTTGAGCTTCAAGCTTGTCTCATTGCTATACCAAAACAGACTTCCAGGGCATGCAAAGTGGATGGAAATGATCTAAATAACACTTCCTCAAATGAAAACACAGACTTCCGTAGCATCAAGGTGGTGTTTCCACGTGGCAGAAATGATCCTCACAAAAATTCCCAGCTCCCAGCAGCCTGTTTTGGTGCAGCACTTCAACGGCACTTGGAAAATCTCTTGAAATGCAGTGGCAAATCGCAATGACTCAGTGCTCTGGAGAGAACGGCTACCAAGCAAAATATACTCCCCACTAGCAAAATGGGGATGCAGTGGAAGACTGGAAAAAGCCAGACGCTGGCAACAAGTGGCCCACGTCCAACTCCCCATCTTCTGCAGCTCCTGCCACGCTGTGGCAAAACATGGGAAGTTTGTTTGCAAGCTAAATTTCTCCTTTTCAGGGTCTGTAGTGGTTTGCTGTTGAATTTCACAGCAGCAGGGAAGATGTCTGCTGGGGGAAGGTTTGGAGGAAGGACAGTGGCTCCCAGAAGCTTCCCACCTCTGCTTCGACACATCTTTGACATGCAAACGACGGGGACCTCACCTAACAAGGCGCCTGGAATCAGAGAAGTCGGTACTCCCCCTCATCCTTCGAAAGAGAATTACCTGTTTGGAGTTGGTTAGGTAGAGCTTGGCTGCCAAGTTGATGACCTGAAGTTTCACAATGTCCTCCTCACTGGTGAAGGATTTGGCCATCTTGCGCAGCACATCAGGGGCAATCTTGGGTACATGCTCACAGTACTCGCCGATCAGCCACAAGATGCTGGCCCGGGCCATGGGGACCTGCACACAAGGGGGAACTGCATTTCCGGGCTCTCAGGAACGCCTCCCCTACCGCAAGGGGGCAGGGAAGAGTCTTCTGCCGCCGCCTCCCAGCACATGCCCCCACCTGGATGTTATCGATCAGCTTGGCCATGTGCTTGATGATCTCACTGTGCTGAGATGGTTGCATCTGCAGGAGCTTCTTAATGACGACCACAGATTCAGCCACAACCAGCTCTAAGTAAGAGTGGCAGATGGAACAAGCATAAGGCAGGGGCGCAGAATGACTGGCCAGGGGACACCTCACGGCCAGCCCTTGGCACAGGGACCCTCGCATGCTCCGGAAAGGTGCCCCACCAAAAGACGACATCCCAGGACGCTCAGGTTGCCTCTGATTCTCCTGTCAGCCAAGGGCCGACAAAGCACATGGCTTCCCAAAACGCCCTTCTGCTCACATCTGAAACGCCCTGCAGTCTCACCATCTCGGTTGGACAGCAGCTGGACAAGCCCGTTGAGGCAGCTGTCGCGCACTTTGCCGATGTTGGTGGCACAACGGCCGATGGCCTGGATGGTGGCAGCCACGAAATCTTTATCCATGCTCCGGATGTAGGTCTGCAGGAAGAGGAATGCAAGCGAAGAGTTACAGGAGGAATGACGGACAGTCGAAGCCCAGATTGAATGGCAGGATGGTGCGCAGAGTTAGTGTCATCTGGAGGAAGTCACTTAGGGGAAGGAGGGCAGAGACAGCGAGGGAGAGATCAGGGAGAGGGCGTTGCATGAGAATACAGCGAGACAATGGCATTGTCGGCACTTTAGGACAACAGAGATCACAGTCTGCGTTTGGGTTCCAGGGTACATGACATTGTGGAGGCACGTGGGGCAGCTACCAAGCTAAAGCCAAGCAGGGAAAGGTCTGCAGCTTGGAAGGGAGAGCACCTGCAGCCACCTTGAGTTCCATGACTGCAGGAAGGTGAGACATACATAAAATGGCTTGTTGTTGAATCATGGGTCATCTGGCCCCTGCAGGACTATGAGAACCCAGAATTTACAAACCTGACAACAACCCATGGGTTTTGTTCCTGGATTCTTTGTGGTCAACAACCCATAGTGAATCTTCAGTGCAGAGATCCTGTATGGTGACAACCCATAATTCAACAACAAACCATAGTCACTAAATATGCTGACTTATCGTTACATGCGAACCAGGCCGGTGAAAAGAATTAGGCGACAGTTAAGTTGCTAAGCAGAATCATCAGCAAGGTGCAGATGAGAAGAGAGGGAGGGAAAGCATGGAAAGCAGAGATGTGGTATTAAGTTTTTAGAATTATCATTTATTACCATTTATCAGTTACGGTTTGTTCTGAATGTGGATAGGCTACAGAAATAAATATATGTTTTTTTTTAAATTCCCTTGTTCTGGTCAATTTTTCTCCTCCCATGAAGTACATCCCTTCTCTCGAGTTTACAAAGGACACCCAGATAATGAGATTTTACCATCTTCTCTTTACTGTTTAAAAAAATAAAAATAAAAACTCCTCTCACCCAAGACTCTTTCTATTGGCCTCATTCACAGCCCTTTCAAATGGAAGAAACGAGTTGGCTGTGATAAGCCAATCGGAGCCCTCATGGTTTGGAGCATGATCCCTTTAACTCGGCGGATGCTCAGGGGACAGTCACAACGGCAAGAGCACCCGTCTTAGCTTCAGACTAGATTGACCTAGCAGAGTAGTTCATGTTTTAATGAGAAGACAGCCCCATGGATTCAGAAAAGCCTTGTTAATCCAAGCATCTCATCTTAAATCAGTTGAAGAATGCAGTACCAGAAAAGCTTGTTTTTAAGCTTCAGTGATTCTGGGGACCAATGGCTAGGTTAGGTTTCTCCACTGGGCCTGCTCGTATCACCCTGCCTCTTGCTCATTGCTGCTGTACCTGGAACTCACGCAGGATGGTGGAAATGTTGGTTTCATTGGCGAGGTTGGTCAGAACTTCCAACTGGCAGGACAGACGAGAAAAAGAGATGTTACTCCAAAGAGGCAACAAAAAATCGTGGCAGGTCTGTCTCATGAACTTAAGTTCCTGAGCAAGAGTGCAAACACCACAAACACACACAGCTAAAGAAATGGCCGAAACCCTGAAAGTGACTCGTTCTGGTGCAAATTCCAGCACAAATGTCCATGAATACCAGAACTGCACGGGCAAGGCTAAGCTCAGAGGTCTTTCCCATCCAATCATCTTCTCTGTTTTAAGCAATAAATGGCTGGAAGAAGATTCAAAAGATGGGAATCGGATCATCTGGCATTCGGTCACACACACCCACACAAGCTGCATGGGGCCAAACGGGTAGAGAAACGGGTCCCGTGCTGCAGTGGTTATGCACAGAAAGGAGGCCTGGATCCTGAAGAGGGCATCCTCTTGGATGTGGCCAATTCATTATTTTCATACAGCCATTGCTCCTTCGTAAGAATTATATCAAATGTTAGTCCAACTCAGTGGTGGCGAACCTATGGCACACGTGCCACCGTGGGCACGCAGAGCCCTCTCTGTCGGCACGCGAGCCAAGTCACCCCAGCATCGCCCCAGCAGCCGAGCATCGGGTAACAGCGCACACAGGGGCCATGCGCATGCTCGGAAAGGAGTGGTGGTGCCAGGCGATGATGTCACAAGCTGTGACTCATTAGTTGTGACTCGTCCGAGTTTCGCATGGCCAGTCAGTGCACTGCCATATCTATCTATCTATCTATCTATCTATCTATCTATCTATCTATCTATCTATATATATATATATATATTTGTTGGACTGGCTGTGAGGTGTTTTTTCTAAACTAAAACCTCAGTTTTCAGGTTTTATTGCAGTGTCGACACTTTGCGATAAGTAAGTGGGTTTTGGGTTGCAGGTTGGGCACTCGGTCTCTAAAAGGTTTGCCATCACTGGCCTAACTGAAATCCTGTTCATTTCATGGGGTCTGCTCTGTGTAGGATACCAATATTCTATTTTTCCATGCAGAGCTGTCATTGCAGAAGAGATAAATGCTCTTGACTGGTGCAAACATGTGCGCGAGCAAGGTGAGAACAAGGAGAAATGGCTACCAGGCAGGGTAATCAGGTATGAAAGGGATAAGGCTCTTGCACCCACCCAAACAACCTCTTCTGCACGACGGTTAAATGTTCAGCAGCCACATCCTCCTTTTCACCTGGTCACCCTACTACTACGAACCTTTTTGCGTATCAAGATATTAGCCAGTGTGGATGCAGAAGCAGCCCTTTTCCCTAGCCCCCAGAGGGATTGGGTTTGCAGTGGTCCCCTCCCATTCTTTCTGATCAACGACACAGGAAACTCCAGCGGGTTTAAGGTGTGGAGGTAAGTTCCAGTTCCCTGGCTAGAGCTTGAGAATGTTCTGAGGAATGGGCCACACGAGGGCAACGACCACATGGTAGGACCACGAACAGATCGCAAACACGTGCCGTTTCCCCCACTCCCGGCACGCAATGACGGACGCAACCGACTGCGGAGGGCCAGAACACAAGACGTGCCCCCTTCTGGCAGACTCCCGGGGCTGGGAAAGAATCATGCAGAGTTGGCAGCCCCCACGGAGGAAGAAAGGACGGACGATCGCCAGAGCACCAAGATGCCCGGGCCTCGAACATACCTTGAGGATCTTGATCTGGGTGGGGTCGGTTGACCTGATGTAGAAGCTTTTCAGGTATGGTTCGAACATTCCCTGCAGAGACAGCAGCAGTGAGATCATCGCCTGCAGACACTCCCACGGCAAGCTGAGAGCTCATGGAGGCCACGGACAAGCTCTCCTCGGGGCACTGATTCTGCAGCATGGCAGAGCCCCCGAGATCTGGAACGCCTTCGCTTCAACCCGAGCACATCCCTCCCACTGAAAAGCAAGGCGAGGGCGGGCGGGCGGGCGGGCACTCACCCTGCGCTTAATCGACATGGTGGCCACGTTCTGGAGCACGACGTACTGCACTTCGCTGTCGTTAACAGAAAGCACATGAGAGAGAGAATTGTTGACAAGGGAGGAAGACTTTGCAAAACGTGGTCTGTAAATGGGCAAAAAGGGTTTACACATCTGAGGAAGCCTTCCACAAGTCTGGAGACTACAACTCTCATCACTCCAACCATGGTGGCTGGAGATTATGGGGGTTGTAGTCCAGTAGGTCTGGAAGGCATCCAGGTGGGGAATGCTCGTTTAGACAAATGGCCATCCCATATTCGGATGATGAAGATTATATTGCATTTCTAGCCTGTCTTTTTTCCTCTGGTGAGGAACCCAAGGTGGTTAGCATAGCTGCATTTTATTCTAACAACAGCCCTGTGAGGTAGGTTAGGCTGAGAGTGAGCCAGTGAGCTTGGCCAAGTGGGAAGCAGAACCCGGGTCTTCCAGGTACCCAGTGCAACACCCCGACCACCACACCACACCAGCAATTCAAGAAAGGTGGTTAGCCTCTGATTAAATATCTTCTGGGACAGAAGCAGGGAGGCAATGGTCTCTAACAGGCTCTGCTTGTGAGTAGCCTGGAGACTTCGATCAGGAATTGCCTGGGATCAAGCAGGACGAATGAACTTCTGTTCCCACCTGCTGAGCCACTGAAGTGATAGACTGGAACAGCCATTCATCCCTCTTGGATTCCCCAACCTTGTGTCCTCCAGTCCCTTTGGACTTCCCTCCCTGTCAGTACCAATCTGCATGGCCAGTGATCAGAAATTCTGGGAATTGTATTCCAACACAACTGAAGAGCATCAGGTTGGGACAGACTGGTCAAGGTGAAAAGGTCCAAGGCACTCGCCAACAATGGGCTCTTTTCTCCAGGCAGGATTACTATAAAGGCCTCCTGTTCAAACTGGGATTCTGCCTGGGCAATGCAGACTTTCCCAGCACTGGTGCTGTCACATTCTTAGCTGCAGATAAAAGATCCTCAGTGGCACATCTCTGTTTCTTCTATATATTAAAAGCAAACTCTTTCTCCTGTTCTGGCTATTGATGCAGTCAAACGTGCATCATTCACATACAAGAAGAGGGGCCAGCAAGCTTGGGCAGAGCCACAAAGCAGCAGCAGCAGCAGCAAAGATCCTTTAAGTTGGGGGAAATCTAAAATGGAGGATCAGAGCAAAAAAACCCAGTGAGGGCCGAGCATGCAATGACTGGTGGTCTTGAGGAAGAAATGGCACATCCAGTCGTGATGGGCAGGCAGGCAGGCTGGGCTGGCTGGCTCCCTAACTAGGACATTCCACTCTGCAAAAGTGTGTGGCAGGTTCCACTTGTCCAAAGACACTGTCAGCACGACCAAATGCAGGTGCATCAAATACCGCCAAATGTCATCGAGAGCTGAGCCAGTTTCTGAGACGCTAACCTGAACGCCCCACCACCCCTTTGCTCTGCCCTGACAAGCTTTCCAAGAAGAACAGAGAATTTCAAGGAAACGCGTTAGCCTTGGCCATGGGGATTTGCAGACCTGTGGCTCCTGAGGAGACGCACCAGGGCCTTCGCGATGACCCCGACTTCAGCCTTTGGAGCCAGGTGGAAGTAGAGCTGGGCGACAGACATCACTACCTGCACAGAGAGGAGGGTGGAGAGGGAAAGCATCACGGCTCGAGGCCCAGGTAACAGGAAAATAGGACCACATTGCATAAAGCAGCCCCTAAACAGGTTGCACGGCAACTCCTGATGCCCTCACCCAATAGCCATCTCGCTGGGGATGATGGGAGTTGTAACCTAAAAACAACCAGGCAGCAGTGAAAGATGGGTGATAAGGGGACGGATGTCAAATTTGCTGCATCTGATTTGTTAAGCTGGCACAGGGCCATGAGGAAAGAAGAGGCCAGATGTAGCAGCCAGCGAGCTGAAGGCCCGAAGCAATCTGGAACGGACAGCTTCTCTGCCCCTGGAGACCACCCAGAAGATGGCGGGGATGAGAAGCAGCGGCTCTTTGGCGGGGTGCACAATTCCTTCCAGCCCAAGGGCCGGGTTCCATTTCAGCGGCCACATTCCAGAAGTGAGCAGAGCTAAAGGCAAGACAGGGAGCAGAAAGCAAAATATCCCAGAGACCAGCAGGTTTTAGCTCAAACCTCTGACTGCTT
Source organism: Varanus komodoensis (assembly GCF_004798865.1). Classification (NCBI taxonomy): domain Eukaryota; kingdom Metazoa; phylum Chordata; class Lepidosauria; order Squamata; family Varanidae; genus Varanus; species Varanus komodoensis. The sequence goes on from NW_025335817.1 coordinate 4,374,527, forward strand.
TAGAAAGAGGGATTTCTACCTTTGAGAATTGGGGTGGGCGAGCTGCAAAAGCCACGGAGGGTTGGGAGAAAGGAGATGGGGGCTGGGGAAGAGGTACTGCTCTGTTTTAAATGGTATGCGATCATTTTAAACATGTGCATTGCGTTTCATATTATTAAGCATTTGTACAGCATTGCAGTCTTTTAACTGTTTTTAATGTGCTCAGAGATCACTGGTCATCAGGTGGGATAAAGATAAAGAAATGGAGCACTGCCGTCTGGAGAACCTCAACACACCTGAGGTTCCCCATCTCTGTCCTACAATCTGCATTCCCAGGAGCCCAGAGTGAGAGTTCCTCTTGTCTGTTTCCCCATGGAGGAAAGGATATACAGGGAAGGACTCACGGCGGCATTGCGGCTCTGCAGCAGGGGCTTGGTGTTGCGCAGGAGCAGGCGGTGGTCGGGATCCATGACATAAGGCTTGCGCTTCACGAGGGACGTGGGCTCTGCCTTGTCGTCCTTCGAGTCGTCCTCTTCAGAGCCATAGAAAGCCTTTTCAGCACTCTCTTCTAGAAGAGACTCCTTGGCAGGCACAACGGAATGGGAGGCGTAAAGGGCTCGTTGCTCAACTCCCGGAAGGGTGCCCTGCCCTCTTCACCATCCCATTCCCAAAATATGGCAAGAAGTAGCGACTGGACAAAGTGCTGCTCAAGGCTGGGCGGAAAGAAGATCTCCAGATGTTTCAGACTTCAGCTCCGGCATTCCTGACTACTGGCCAGGTGCTTCGGAGAGTCGGGGTCCCAAACATCTGGAGATCTACCTTCAGTCCATGCCCAGTTTAGGAGAAATTGTCTCCAGCCTGAGACAAACCCTACAGCTGGGCAATGCTAGCCAGACGTTTGGGAACTCAACTCCCATCCACCCTGGCCAACATGGCCAGCGATCAGAAATCGCCGGTCCAAAACATCGGAAGACGGGAGAAGTCTGGCTCAGGGCTAGTCCCGCTTCCTGCTGCTTCACTCACGTTTTGATTGGGGCTGAGGAACTGGGTGCGCGCATAGCGCGTCAGCATGTTGATGATCACCACCTGCCCCCACTCCTCCACATCGATCAGCAGGTTGCACAGCTTGCGGTAGTTCTTGTGGATGAGGTCAATGCGCTCGGGACAGACCTCCTCGAAGGCCATCACCACACTGCCGGCCACCAGCTGGGAGGACAAGAAGCAGGCAGAGAAGTGCACCCGTGAGGCAACGAAACTTGCGCCACTCTTACTCAGGTGAAAGAAACAAGGGCTCCAATCTGTTAGGGAGCAGAAGCTCCAAGCTAGCGTCAAGACACTAGCAAAGAGTAGGAAGCGACATCCTTTACAATCCCCAGCAGCACTTCAGAGGTTAAACTTGATCTCTCTGCTTGGGAAACTCAGCAAGGTGAGAGCCTTGGGGACAGTGGAATAGGAGGGAAGAGACACTTCAAAAAGAACGTTCCAGCGGGACGGCAGACTGGTGCAACTAGAAAAACTCCGGTGGCACTTTAAACACCAATGCTCTTAGTATAGTCTGCTTTCTTCTCGTTTATCAGCAGTTATAATTTCAGCTGATTAAAACATCTGCCATAAGAAAGCTGTTTATCTGTACAGTACCACGAGATACTTCAGGGGTTGCTTGGTTTGTTTTTCTTGACCTTCCTCCCACACCCCGGACCCTTCAGAGATATCAGCTTCACTCACAGTTGTCTTATCTGCCAGCAGTTTCTCAATGACCTCAATTAATTGGTCTTTCTGGTCTGAGTCAAGGCTGAAAGGGAGACAAACACAGTGTCAAAAAGGTGCAGCCAAAAAGCACCAGACACGCACACGAGGCAGAAGATAATAGGTTCGTGGAACTCTGCAGTGTGCGGAAGCACATACCTCAACGCTGCTCGTGAAGGACAGGCCAGCTTCAGTGATTAGAAAAAGCCGGCTGACTGTTGTGAGGGGAGGGGGGAGAAACAAAATTTGGGTGGAAAGGAGCACACAAACAGAGGGCACTGGGCAGGGACACTTCCCACTGCAACATTTTGTTGCACGTTCCCATTGCCCCGTTTCTTTTCCTTGAAGAACTTTGTTAATGGCGAAAAAGTCCACGTGTACACACACACACACATCTCCAGAATACAAGGAATCTACATTTTCAAACAGGTTCCCAATTTCTCTTCTGCCCACTTACAACCCCACCCATCACAACCTTCTTAAAAACCTTTTTATTTACCCATCATTTTAAGGGATTTTAAATGGTTTTTAATATCAACAGTCGCATTTTTGTTGGTGTTATTTACTTGTTTTATTATTGTAATTATTACTGTTTCATTGTAATTATTATTGTCTTAATCATTGTAAGCCATCCTGGGACGTTTTTTCGTATAGGATGGGATAAAAATATTTTAAATAAAAAATAAAATAAAATAAATATCAGTTTCCAAGACATTAGGAAGGCTCTGCTCTTTTAAAAAAACCTCCTTCCTTTGTGTGTCTGGTCAGCATCAAAGCTGAGTGCACGCTACAGAGGAGACATGACCGGCGACCAAGATCCAGACATATAAATCCAAAGCTGCAGTGCCATCTTCATATCCCAAAACCCTCCCCCGCCTTGCACTGCTATTAGTCTGTCCTGCTTCACATCTGCAGAAGCCAGCTAGTCAGGGCACATCTGGAAACCTTTCTCCAAAGGCCAAGCTCTAGTTTATTTACTTCATTGATTACATTCCTGTACCATCCAATAGCTCTCCAAGTGCTTCACAAGCAATCTCACTGGCTTCCCACTGACACACTTTTTAACTCTCAAGCGCTGGTGTGGCATAGCAGTTAAGAGTTCCCAGTTAGGGTCAGGGAGCGCCAGGTTCAAATTCCACTCAGTCATGAGCTCACAGTTTTCAAGGGGGAGCAACATCTCCCCTGAGGTATCACCACAAAAACAGACATGAATGTTTATGACATGATTGTCAGGCTGAGCCCTGTGTGCATCTATCTGCCTTTTTAAGGGCAGGACAGAAAGATAAAAAGCAAACTACGGCACAGTTTCTAACATAAGTTGTGCTGGAGGACTGTTTGTGTGTTTGGATTCCAGGAAAAGCAACTCTGAAGACTACAAAAATCATGCGGTAAATTGTATACTCATGACGGAAGTTACTCTACTGTGCAAAAGGGTCTTAACGGATAAACAACTCAACAAGGATGTTGCAGAGTTTGAAAGAAATTCTGGTTGCAGAAAACACAACCAAAATTATCAAGGAGCTGGAGCAGCATGTGAGAAAAGGTTATGGTGGAATCACCATGGGGCAACCCCGAAAGACTCATCAGAAGCTGCGGCTTGGGCAAAATGCAGCACCCAAAATACTAACAACTGGGAGCAGAAGGTCTGAACGGATCACGCCAATTCTGGCCTGCTGGCATTGCTGTTTCTGAGCCTGATCCAAGGTACTGGTCTTAACCTACAAAACTTTATGGGGCTTGGGTTGGCAATAGCTGATGGAATATCTCTCCTGGCCTGTCTCCACCCAGTCATATTATCCACCCAAGGCCTTCCTCTGGGTGCCGCCTCCAAGAGGGGCTTAGAAAACAGAAACAAGGGCGCCCCCAATTATGGAATGATCTTCCCACGGAGGCCTGACACCAACCCCGTCGTGTCTTAAGGTCCCCCTCTACTCCCTGGCATTTAATGACAAATCTCGGCTGTCTTTTAAACACATCTAGTATTGTTACTGAAACTGTGTTCCAATCTTGAAATTGTCTGCAATACTTGCAAATTGAAATGTTATGTGGTATTTTAGTACGCATACTTGTGGTTTGTAATTGTACGCATTGCTGTGAGCCACCCTGGGCAGAATGGAAATAAAACAAGTATTTCATGCTTTTTTGTGTAGAAAAAGCATGAGCAAGCAGTGGGGACCTGGTGTATACGATGACGCGTGAGGGGGAGAAAGCAGAGAGGGTGGCTTTCTGTCCCTCTCCCGTGATATTACAGGTGGGAGACAATGGGGCCATGACGGTGATGCACAGAAGGTTCAGGACTCAGAAACAAAAGTAATTCTTTGCAAGCACAGTCTGGCTGTGGAATTCGCAATCGCGAGACAGAGAGATGGCCACCCGCTTGGACAACGCATTCAGGAGGACGGTGGCTACTGAACCATCCCCAGAATCAGGGGGGCAGCGGCTGCTGGGGGGCAGCAGCCAGCGAGGACATCTGGCTAGCCCCTGTGGAAAGCAGGAGGGTGAATGAGACAGGCCAGCCTCTGTGATAGCCAGCACCTGGTGGAGGTATTAAAGGAGGTGTTAAAAACAGGGCTTTACTCCCACTTACCTGTACAGCTTGGGGATGGCGTGAGCGGCCGTTTTGCGCACGTATGGGGACATGTCCGACGCGGCCTCCTTGATGGCTAGCATCATGATAGGCACGATGATAGGCACGCGGATGCTGGAGAGAACCCGGAGGGCACTGGCTCGGATCAGCTGATTGGGGTCCTGAAAAAGAGGAGATTAGGTATGGACATCAGAACTTGGGGCAGATTCCCACCGGGGGGGGGGGCTTCAAACACCCTTCCATCAAAACTCCTTGACCATTGCCAGCAGTCCTTCTGGCGGGCAAGACAGGGGGAGAAGATAAGCCTTTTAGACTATAATGCTTGGGGTAAGGAAGCCTCATTTCCTAACTCATTTGTTGCTGGAACTTATTTTATTGTATTATTGCCTTGAGACATTGTTTAAAGCTTTTATGACCCACCCTTCACAAACAAACAAACAAACAAACAAAAAATAAAATAAAATAAATAACTGTGTGTAAGCCGCTCCAGGAGCTTTTTTGGCCAGGATAAAATTCTTTCAATAAATGAAGAAGCCAATTGCTGAGAGGGGATCCCTTCCTGCGGAGGCCAAATCTCCGTTCCAATCAAGCAGCGGGGGGGTTCATACAATCAATATACAGCCACCATCATCTAAGCCGTGGCCAGCGTGAGCGCACCCTGGCAGCCATTTAAGCTTTCTGTCCCCGCAAAGGAGACGCCATGGTTTGCCATGTCACCTGACCCTCGGTGGAAGGGTTTTCTGGGGTAAAGCAACCCTCAAATCACTCTTGCAACTTGAGCATTTGCAGCATGCGCCAGCGGCATGTTTATACTGCTGTCTCCTCTCCTGCCAAGTGCCCTATAAAGTATCACTTCTGTAGCTCCATTGGTGTCCACAGCGCCTTACAAAGTGCAAGGAGACAGGCCCCTCCTCACATTCCACATCCCTCAACCCTGAGCAAACAGCTTAAGCTGCCCGTCACACCACCTTTCCCCTGAGACGGATGTTACGCGGCCACCCTCCCTCATCAGATGCCAAGGGAAAAAAGCCACTAGTCGCATTGCTTTCCGTAGCAGCCCACCTTGAGTCCTCGCTGGAAGGTAGAGATGGAGAGCAAGGCCAAATCTTGCTGTTCTTCTGCGTATCGGACCAGATAGACGTACACCAGCTTCTTCACCTGCCAGACACACAGCTCCAGTAGTCAGACCCTCCCCCAAACTCACGCGACCGCTCTCAGCCCTACAATGATGGCTCTACAGAGGGACAAAAGCACTGGCAGAATTGGAGGGCGAGCTGAGCCAAGTACCTTCCAGTAACCTGCCTGGAACCACCTGCCATTTTGCTCCCAGGCTTCATTATTTCTGTTCATTTAAGTTTCTCACAGATGCTCCCCACAATTTTTGCTGCTGGAGCCAGAGCTCCTGTTTGACCACCTGCAACTTACAGGGATCAACATCAGTGTAAGGTAGGCCTCCTTACAGGCTGGGATTGGGGCAGGTGGGGTGAGGTTTAGAAAGAGCAGCTCACCCATTTCCACTCGCGTGGCTGAGCCAAGATCTGAATCAGGCATCTCCTGGCTCAGAGCTCATACAACCAAACTACGCTGCTGTATCGGTTTAAACAGCCCTCTAACTTTTCGTTCGGGAACCACAACAAGCCCTCTGGGAAAGCTCTTCTGTCATTTGTGCTGATGGGCAGGGCAGAAATATAATAACTAAAGACAGCAACCATCTTGATTCACCATCCATATGGATGAGACCATTCAGCCTAGGGTAGCCGCTTCCAGCCATGCTGGCTGGGAATGACCATCCAGGAATCCTAGGCTGGACAAATTACTAGAACAACCTATTATTGCATCATCTCTCAATAGCCAAAGCTCTGGGCATTTCACAAAAATCAATACCCTAACATACAACACGATTAAGACGTAACAGAAAACTTTGTAAGTTTAAAATGGAACAAAACCAGAGTAAAAACCGGCAGCAGGGTGGATCTACAGCAGGGGTCTCAAACCCGCGGCCCACGGGCCAATTGCTGGGACAGGGGGGGCAGGGGGAGGGGCCCTGCGGCCTTCAAAGTGCCGGCGGTGCCCGGGCCAGCGGCGGGATGAGCGGCCCACCACCACCGCGGTGGTGGAATCCTTGATGCGGCCCAGCCTCACCCAGACTCTACTTCCAGCGGCCCCCAGGTAAGTTGAGTTTGAGACCCCTGATCTAAAGCATAAGTCATGTAAGAAGGAAACTGGCGGTCTAAAAACCTGGGGAAATTAAACGTCCTCTACTTGGTTCCAAACTACTACAATGCAGGGGCCTCCGGGTGGATCCTCACAGCTGGGCGCCCCCAACTCTCCTCTGGCAGCTGGACCTCGGCCATCTCCACCAGCTCCAAAAGCATCGGCCCCTCTGACCAAGAACTACTTACCTCTATATTCTTGCAAGCCACATTTTTTACCACAGCTGGAAAGAGATCAGATGCATTCTTGCCTCGGGCAATCATCTGGGCAACAGGAGAAGAAGCAGAAGGCAGCTTGTCAAAAAACCTGCATTTGTTAAATACCTTCTTTCTTTTTTAAGTACCTTCCCCCACTATTCACCACCTCTATTTGTGTTTGCTGGCATTGGCCCACCTCCGTTAGTTTAAGTCAGAGGAGGACAGAAGGGCAGTCAAGAACTTCTGGTAACTCCCTGGCTGTTTTGCAGCAGTCTAGAAAGGGCTTCTGCCTCTGGCTTGTATTTGGCGACAATTAAAAGGCTTCTCCCCAGCAATAAACCGCTGGAAAAGAATGCCTGGGGAAAAACCAAGTGGAAGTGAATGCTTTTGTCTATGAAAGGAGTGAGGGTTCTTCTGATCCTGATCACAAATTCCTGGGCTGAGCACATGCTCAGAGGTACTCTTGTTGGATTCAGAGCCTCTGTTTTGCCTGAACCCAGCCATATAACACACACAGATGAAGTGGGGGCTCAGCACAGCTGCTTGCATTTGGACACCTCCTGGGGACGCTCAGGATGAGCTGCTGCACCACTGGCCCAGTCGTCCGGAGGAGGAGAACCAGATGGGGCTCGAGAGGTGAGATTTTTCAAACAACCGGCCATGGCACAAGCGTGTGCGCCACTTCCGTGTTTTCAAGCGAACAGCAGTTGCAGCAACATATGAAAAAGGCGACCCAGGTCTTCTACGGTGCCTAACCACCTATATCGTTTATATTTTTTATTTATTTTATATTATTAACTTTAATTTTATATTGTTATTTTTGTATTGTATTGTATTGTATTTTATTGTGTTGTAAGCCGCCCCGAGGCTTCGGCAAGGGGCGGCATAGAAATGTTCTAATAATAATAATAATAGCAACAACAACAACAACAACTGCATGAATGGCCTTAGGTGCTTGGCTCGATACTCCAGATGGAGGCCTCGGATCGAGTTTTTGGAATTCGGGTCAACTTTTTTGGAATTTGGAGGTTCCTGTTTGCTTCTTAAGCAACAGGGACAATGCCACTCGTAGCAGCGGTCTGCAACCAAGCGGGTTTCAAGGAAAGAAAAGCACCCCGAGCAAAGACCAGCAGCAGCAGAACTGGGCAGGAGGCTGCAAGCTGGCACCCAGACCAGGGCCCAGTTGCAAGGAGGCGCTCACCGCGACGATCCTTTTCATGGCCTCGAGCTTCAGCGAATCCTTGTTACTGTCCAGCATCTCCTTTAGATCGTCATGTCTGCACAAAGACAGAGGAAGCTCATCACAGGCATGCAAGTGGGTCTGTGGTCGTCTGTCAATGCCTCCACCGGTGCAGCAGGATGCTGAACTCGAACAGGGGAGACCCAAGTTCACGTCTTCACCCAGCAATACGTTACACCCCACGATCTTGGGCTAGACACTCGTCCTATCCTACCTCACAGGCTTGTTGTTCCAAGCATAAAATAGAGGAGAAATGGTTTGTACTTCCCTTGAGCTCCCAGGAGAAAAGGCAGGGTCTAGGCACACTAAGAATAAATAGCACCTATTTATTAAACCCTCACCACTGGGTTTTTGGAAGACGAACTGGCAGCAGAATTAAACTGTTCTGTAAGCAGAGAATTAACTGTAGCCTTCTGCCTCGTCCGCAGATCAGTTCCTACATAGCTAATACACTCTTTCACGAATGGCTGTTACGCAGCAGCTTCACAGAGCTTTAAATCTCTCAGCTAACAGGCAGTCCTGCTTGCAGCAAACTGAAAATAATCACTCCAAGTACAGAAACAACCATACTTACACTGCTTCGTTGCTTCCGCTCCTAACTACTTGTTCCACTTTTCCTCCAAGGAGCCCAAGGTAATACGCATGCTTCTCTATCACTCCGCTTGTTATCTCAACTTCACCCAGAGCTTCAAGGAACAGTGGAGATTCAAATTCCTCTCACACACTGAGCCTCACACCACACAGGCCTCCCCCGTTGTAGGATCAAGCTGGCAGGAGCATGCGAGGAACGGCCCCTGCCACCACTCCATCACCTTAGTCACAATCCCCTCCACCTCACCAGACTCATACAAATAGGAATAGACCTTTCAGCAGATTCCCCCTAGATGTTGTGTAACATGTATGACTAAGGAATGAGGTGGGAGGCATCCTTTCGCAACGTGAAGCCCTTGAAGTCAGGGTGCTGCATGTCGTTCACCCAGAAGAGCAGAATTTCATCTAGGAGAAGCTCTTGGGGAGACAGGGCTGAAGCAAACAGCGGCAGAGCCAGAGTACCCAAAACACCAGCGTATTTTATGTTGACATTCTTATTGCTAAGCCTTAGGAGCTAAGCCTCAGGAGAAGTATTTCAAGTGGTTAGGATGGGTTTTGTGGTTATGGGTTTTGTTTTTTGGTTTGCCCTTTGTAAGCCACCCACAGACTTTTTTAGTAATTGGGATGGCATACAAAAACTTTAAATGGAAGGAAAAAAAAAACCAAAGGAGGGGACATGCAAAAAGCTGGGAAATATTGTGGGGAGAAGCAGCATCTGGGAAATGCCTGTATTGTGACTCTAGGCAGGCTTGAGTCGGTACACAGACCTTGAGTTCAATGCCCCTGACTTAAAGCTTTCCTTGGGCCATTCCTAGCTGCGGTTTCTGACCCTCTGCTGCCCTGAGAGGTCTCCTCTGTACCATCTCGAGAGACTCCAGGCAAGGTGTAAAGCACAAACAGATGCTGTCAGGCCACATGTAAATCTGGACAACTTCTAGATCTTCCCTGGGCTTCAGCACAACTTCCAAAGTATTAAGGTTTCTCCAAGCGCAAAGCACCCTGCACACCTTCCCTCATCACCACTCCAATCTGTACATCAGTCCTCACCCATCTGGCGCCTTCCATATACTCGCTAGAGATTATATATTCCTGGTCCAAAACTTCAGTAGGAGTCCAGATTAGGGAAGGCCATGCAAAGGATTGTGTATGTTACACATGGTTCTCATGTGCATGCATTATTTGTCTTTGTGCATACACACACTCACACACAAAAGCTAGAGTCAAACATCAGCAGATAGCACTAAAGCAAAATGGTAGGAGACAGGTGCCGCAAAACCCCAAACGGCCAGAAATGGTGACGACCCCTGGCTTTGTTACAAGGCCTGAGAAAAGATCTCTTGCTAAACCCAAGGCCCAAGAATGAAACCTAGTGCCCTCCAATTGTATTGGACTACAACTCCCATAATTCCTAGCCAATCACTGGCATCAGGTTGGCATACAGGAGCCGTTGTTCTGCTCCCCACCAGCAGCTGCCCCAGCCCTGTGATGACCGAAAGAGCAAAGACACCAGACACGGAGAGGCAGCAAAGGAAACCTGATCCCAGAAAGCTGCCTGCACAAAAGGAACTCAAACCCACAGCAGCCTGTGAAATATTTATCGCCATCAGGAATTCATTCACAGTAGCATGAAAGGAAAGAAACTGCCATGGCTCCGAGGCAGATGCTATAGCAACATCAGCGCATGGCCTGCGCTCAGCCCCACCAATGGTTGTGTCCATGCCTGGCATTCACCGCCTGGCTGCAACCCCGTGCAGCCAGCTGGTGATCTCCCCCAGGGACAAGCCCACCCACCACAGTCGGGGAAAGACAAACAGGCCGTTCGAAACACCTCGGCAGCAGCCATTTTCGCTTTAAAGCCTTCCCGTTTTGTTTCAGCCCCATACCTCCTGCAGCTTCTGAGCACACCTCTTTGGCCCCCCTATTTGGAGGGTGAAGAGGGGGAGCTGGATCCATCACGCTGGCAGGGATTGAGTTAAGGCTGCTGCCCCACCCAGCCTGCTGTAGATCACAAGCTGAAAATGAGTCAACAAGGTGATGTGGCTGTACTCTCCTTTACTCAGCACTGGCGGGGCCTCATCGGGAGTCCTGAGTCCAGTTCTGGGCACCACCGTTTAAGAAGGATGCAGACAGGTTGGAAAACAGGTTCAGAAGAAGGCAGACAGGATGATCCAGGACTGGAAGCAAGCCCTATGAGGAGAGATTGAAAGAACTGGGCACATTTAGCCCCCAAAAGGGAAGACTGAGGGGGCACGTGATAGTGCTCCACAAATACTTGAAGGCTGTCATAAAGAGGAGGGCCATGATCTCTTCTTGATCATCCCACAGTGCGGGAGATGGAGTAATGGGCTCATGTTACAGGAAGCCAGGTTCCCGCTAGAGATCAGGAGAAATTTCCTGACTGAGAGAGCAATATGCCAATGGAACCAGTTAGCTAGGGAGGTGGTGGCTCTTCCACACTGGAGGCATTCAAGATGCAGCTGGACAGCTATGTGAGAGGGATGGTTTAACTTGAGAGCCCTGCCCTGAGCAGGGGGTTGGACCTTTTGGTTTCTTCCCGCTCTACTTTTCTACTATTCTAAGCCTCCCTTGCAATTCCTTACCCCCAAGCTTATCACAAACAGTAATGCCTGGTCAAGATGGTACAGGGCCAGGGAATCTGGGCAGAAAACAGAGAGAAAAGGGACCCTTTCATGCTACTTTATATGAAACAAAAGAGTCACCCACTTTTGTTGGCATCGAGCCTGATGCTGGGAACAATAGATGGCAAAAGAAGAAGGGGACGGCAGAGGATGAGGTGGCTGGATGGAGTCCCTGAAGCAGTTAGTGTGAGCTTGAATGGACTCCGGGGGACGGTGGAGGAGTGTTGTCCATGGGGTCGCAATGGGTCGGACACGACTTCGCGACTAACAAGTGAAGAGCATGAATCTCTCTCTGACTCCATGGAGGCACAAGGACTCAGTCCTCACACATGCCTTTTTCTGAGAGCAGCATCAACCAATGATTCGAATGTGTGAATCAGCTACACAGCTTAAGCTCCACCTAGAATCCATTTCAGGAGAGTCTGTCAGTGGCACAGCATCTCAAGGCAAGAAAAAAATGAGATTCGTAGCCTGGTGTGAACTATTTGTCATGCTAGTTAGATACCCTCCTCTGCTCAGAACCAAGGCAGGAAGTTTGGAGACAGAATGGAGACAGAAATTCATCCTTTTCCGGCATGTCTGTGGGCTTCCCAGCCAGGTCCCTCTTCTTCTGGTTGGGCATGCCACCAGTGCTCCTACCTATTGTTGCCTTCATTATTCTTTTTACAGCACTTTTCTCAAGACAAAATGCCTGTATTTCTTCTTCTGTGTATTCCCAGAACCATATAAGGCAGTCTAGCTTTTGAGTTATCAACACCTCTGAGCCATGGCTGAGCAGCAAGATTTGAACCAGTGCCTCTGGTTTCAAAAGCCTAAGAAAGCTCAAAAAGAGCTACTGGATACAAGCAAGAGAAACCCGACAATTAGGGTTTCAAGACATCTTATGGCCTCAGCTCTAAAGGACTAGGGGAGGACACCAAAGCAAGTCTTTAAAAGTTCTACGAATGACATACTATTACCCCTTTCCTATTCCAGAAGACAAGAAATGAGCCTGTTCCTTTAAAACAGCAACCTGAAATTAACTAGTGCATTCAATGAGATTTACTCTCCCATAAACACATTTAGAATTGCATCCCTAGTCCATCAGTTGGTTAGCTTACTCCATTTAAAAATAGTTTGTGCAGCCAAAACTCTGCATCCAATTAACGGAGGAGCCTCTTATATTAAGATATTTAATATAAATACTAAAGGGACTGCAGGTGGCAAAAAGCACCTTAAAAAGACATCCTCTTTTGCACAATGGCAAAACTAAGATGGTGTCTGCTGGGACAAATGCATTATTAAAAGCAAAGCACAGTTTTTTTCTGTAGAGCTACTGCCTTTCACATATTATTTTCTTTCAGGGCTCGCATTATAAACTAGAATAACTACACCAGCAACTGCCTTGCCATACCATTCCTAAGCATGTTAACCATACCTGAGAGCAGGGAGTGGAGTTCACCCTTTTACAAAAACATTGGCGTATCCCCCCTCCCCCAAAACACACCCGTTTTCCTTGCCTAAACTAGCGTCCACCCCGCCTTGCCGATATTTGATAATGGACATTCCTCGAGGCAGCGAGTTGCCCCCGTCCATTCCTTAAAGCACGACTCACATTTGGCAACATTATAAAAATAAGTTTGAACGCCAGACCTGAAAGGGATGCCATGCAGTATATTGGTCAGAGTGTTTGTAAACGACCATGGAGACTCAACCAGCAATTTCACCGGGTAACCTTGGGCCGGTCAGGAACACTCACCCTACCCCACCTCACAGGGTTGTTGTGAGGATAAAAGAGGGCCTTATACACGCTTTCCCAGGCTTCTTGGGGGAAGCGGCGACACACAAGTACAGCAAAGGGGAAGTAAAAGGCCCCGAGGCAAAGCCCCCGGCGCGGCACCTCCAAGCGGGCGACCTGCCCTACCGTAGCGGCTGCGCCACGCTGTCGTCGAGGCTGCTCTCCCGCTGCGGGGCGGCTTCCGGCTCGGGCGCCCGGAGCAGCCGCAGCTCGTCGCCCTCCAGCGTGCTGTACCACGTCTGCTGCGCGCCGTCGGGCGCCAGGACGGGGCTCTTGGCCTCCGCGCCCGCGCCTGCCTGCGGGGACTTCACCAAGTTGGCTGCGCCGGCGGGCAGCTGCTGCAGCAGCTTCTGCATGGCCGCGGGGGCGGGCGGGCCGGCCGGGCCGGGGGCTGCTCCGCCAGCTGGGGTCGCCCGCCGCGGCCAGACAAAGGCGCGGAAGTCCCCGGGCAGCGCCGGGCCCCGACGGCCCTGCAAGTTGCACAGGCGCGGGCGGGCGGGCGAGGGAGGGAGCTCGGCGCCAGGCCCGCGCCCCCGGGCTGCTCCCTCGCAGGGGCCGCCTCGGGCTCCGCCAGCCAGCCAGCCAGCCACGTTAGCAAGTCCCCGCGGCGGCAACTCCTGCGTCCCCGCTCGACTCGCTGGCTCGCCGCGCCGGGGGCGTGTCCTCGGGCAGTTCGCAGCCACTCCGCCGCGCAGCAGCCGCCGAGCGCCGTCCCTCGCCTCGCTTTCTTCGCCCCCGGAGCCAGACGCCGCCGCCGAGGCGGGAGCAGCGCCACCTGGCGGCCGCGCGCAGAAGCGCTGCCCCGCTGCCGGCGCCACCTGGGGAGGGGAACAGACGCAGCGCCGCCCACGCTCTGAAAGGCGAAGCGCAGGTTGGGGGTTTACCTCTCTCCGAGGCGCTGGACAAAAGCCCGCGTCAGGATGCAATCGGGGGCTTGCTTCGGCAGAAGAAGGTCGTGCAGCCTCCAGCCTGCAATGTCAGGTATGCTAGGAGTAGCTGCAATACTACTACTAATAATAAAAGCCTGAGGACAACATTTTTGGAGAACTTGGTGGTGTTTATGGTTCGACCCTCTCCCCATCCAATTTTAACCTCAGAACAATCCTGTGAGATAGGCCAGTGGGGATTTGAGCCCAGGTCGCCCTAGCCTAGCAATGCAACTCCACTTTCCCACCCCGGCCTTGCAGAGCTTGGACCGCTGCGCTCTTCGTGCCAACACTCTGCTAGCTATTTGGCTGGCACCAGACTGAGCAAGCCTGATCTAACCATTAGGCCACGGGGCTCTTTAAGTGCCCCCACATGTAACAGACTCAACTGAATATGACTTTCCCTCAGCAAAAGAACAAATCCTTACACCAAACAAATCCAACTGTGTTGTGCTTTGAGCATCCAAAATATTTTATGTGCATTATATTGCAGTGAGACTTACAACAGCCCTAGCAGGCAGCCCAGGATCATTCCCAACTCACAGATGGGTGAGGGAAGGCTGAGAGAAAGCATGATCTAAGGGTGCAATCCTATACCCACCTATCTGGGAATGAGCGCCAGTGAACTCAATCCGTTGATGTATTTTTTTTCTTCGATTTATGTCCTGCCTTTTTCCTACCAAGGGCTCAAGGCAGCTTACATCATTCTCCTCCTCCATCTTATCCCCAGAACAACAACCCTCTGGGGTAGGTTGGGCTGAGAGTCTGTGACTGGCCCAAAGTCACCCAGTTGGCTCCATGGCCGAGTGGGGACTCGAACCCGGATCGCCTGAGTCCCAGTCCCGTGCTCTTAACCACTACACCACACTGGCTCTCCACTGGTATATGATTGTATTGTAACGTTTTTTGGCTTAGGTCAGCCTCCAGCCCCCATCAGCCCCAATCAGCCCGGCCAGTCAACAGCTGCCCTGGAAGTCTGTGGTCCAAATCACCTCAAGTTCTTCAGGTTGGAGAAGGTCATTTCATGATGGAAGATTTAGGACTCCCTCATTTACAGTGGGCAAATCCAGGTGTTGTGGACTACAATTCCCATGATTCCTCACTGATGCCTATGCTGGCTAGGACTGATGGGAGCTGTTTTGGCCCACCAGCGGCTCTTCCTCGCACTGCCACAAATAGACAATCCTGGGTGAAATTTGTCTCAGTCTGTGCTCAGATCGGACCTTTTCCCCAATGCCTTTGGGACAACCCTTTGCAAAGCAATCTTCCCTGTGCATGTTCCACAGGAAGCATATTCAGGATCTCAGCCCACATCCTAAGCCATAGTCCAATTTTCAGAGCAGTTTAGCTGTTACACTACACAGCTAAGAATCTTGTATAACCTTAAAGACTAGCTAACTAGTTTATTATGGTCTACATGTTCATGACTTCACACATTTGATGAATCGGTGCTTAGTCCATAAGATCTTATGCCACAGTATATGTATCAGCCTTGAAGATGTGACAAGATTCTTTGAGGTTATGCAGCCTCGGGGTGTGCCCCTAAACTAAATGCCTCCCTCTTTCCCCCCACCTTTTCTGCTCACATTTTTTTAGTAAGCTCCATGAGGCAGAGATCAAGAAAAGACAATTTTGGCAAAACAAAAAAAGAGGGTACAAATTTGCATAAATTGCACATAGGTAAGCTGATATATTTATAGAATCGAATTTGGATGCAAGCATGCCATCAAACAGAAATCTGTATCACCAGCATGGGTTATCTGTGTGGTTGTTTGTCTGCAGCTAACTGTTGACATACCACTTCAGCCTCTTCTCCTGGGTTTGCATCACTTTAAATTGGTCTTTGAGCGGCCACCCCTTCAGATGGATGCCTGAGAACAACAGGCTTTTACCTCCCTTTCATTGCTGCCTGGAGGTTGTTGGAAATTTCAAGCCTATGGGCCATGGCTTATCATGATGTGTGAACCTGCCAAGAGTGGGTTGCTACCACACTTAACAAACCACCCACAACCCAAAAGCAGCCCATGGGTTGTAGGTGGTTTGTTGACCCTGTCATC
Organism: Varanus komodoensis; assembly: GCF_004798865.1. Classification (NCBI taxonomy): domain Eukaryota; kingdom Metazoa; phylum Chordata; class Lepidosauria; order Squamata; family Varanidae; genus Varanus; species Varanus komodoensis. The sequence continues at coordinate 4,390,480 of NW_025335817.1, forward strand.
AAGTGGCACCTATTTAAATACAACAGCTGCTAGGACACACCACAGTGGGCTGAGGTTATTGTGTGAACCAGCCCAGGATTAAATACTGGGCTCCCTAACAGGGCAAACAAATGCCAAGGCAGTGTTAGCATAGTTATGATTCACTGCTATGGCGTCATCCATCTTTTAATCAATCCATCGAGGGTTCAATAAAAGAACACAGGCTTCCTTAATGGCTCTAACCTGTCTGGATTGTCAGAGGAGTTGGGGGTTCAGAGCCTAGAAACACATCAAAATCCATCAGAGCCAGGAAGAACTGTGATACTCTTTCCCTTCTAGGTACACAGACAGCTGAATCGGCAATGCTGCCGGCTATCTAGAACACCAGACCACCAATCCACACCGGTCTACAACAGCTCTCCTCAACAAGGTGCCTTCCAGATGTGCGGGATTGCAACTCCCAGCTGGCTCAACCAGGCTGAAGAAGGCTGGGCTGTAAAAAGCTGGAGGCACGGAAAACAAAGGCAAGCACACGGCACTGGCTGAATGAATAACAGACTGTCTCCAATACGAATCACGTCAGGTGGAGGGGAAAGGTGCCGAATGCCAAGGGCTCGCTTCCATAAGGGAAGCTGGCTTTCTTGCGGAAGCCTGAAAGGCTGGAGAAAAGGGAAACGCCACTCCGTTTGCTACAGAGGAACTACGAAGCCAGCCAGCGTGGGTTGCCTCCGAGCAATGAGCTGTCCAATGTACCAGAGGAGTCCTCACCCACACCGTGGAAGGGGCTGGCCTGCTCTCCCAGGCGCAGCCTCGGAGGCAATGAAAGGTGAGAAATCTAAATTCGGGGTGGAATTATGGAGGAGCCGAGCTGGACGTTCAGCATCCAGGAGAGCAGCAGTGTGCAAAACAGTGTCGCCAGTGAAACAACTCACCCACAAGTGTTTGAAATCAAAACAAATTGGCTAAGTTCAAAGCTCACCCATACCCACATGCTGAGTAAACATCACAGCATAGGTCACGGCTAGGCAGCCTGATGCCTGCCTGATGTTTTGGGCTACAACCCCTGTAATTTCCAAGCATTGGCCATCCTGGCTAGGACTTCTGGAAGTTGTAGTCCGAGACACCAAAAGGGTACCATGCAGTCTTCCTCTAGTGCAGCTGCAGGATGAGTGCAGAATTCAGCATCCCCAACTGCCCCACAGTATTTAAAAAATACAAGTTTCTAGTTCTCATCACTGGGAAAAAATATGTGCAGGCAATAGTTAGTGAAATCTCAGAACCACCAAATGCTGGTAGAACACCTGTTTTGCATGCAGAAAATTCTGGGTTCAGTCTCTGCATAAACAGTAAAAGGATAAGGTAGTGAAAGGCCCTTTTCTGTCTGCTTTTAGGTGCACCATGACAATGCCCAGGATCTTTCATATGCAGGAGCAGCTGCAGTGAAAACCAGCTGAGATTCAAGATATCCAAGTTCTCAACTCCACTCAGCCACTGAGTGGCTTTGGGTCAGTCACTGACTCAGCCTAACCTACCTCGCAGGGTTGCTGTGAGGATAACATGGAGAAGAGCAGCAGCATGTACACTGTGTCGGACTTTTTGAAGAAAAAGCAGGATATCCAAGTAGCAAGCCAGTAAATATACAATATAGAGATTTAAAGATGGTACTCCAAGCCCTGGGCCCAGAAAGGGAATGCTCCACAGCTTCAGATGAACAGTCTAGCCAGTCCGCAAAACCTTCACGAAACCTCTGAGTGGAGTTCCATGCATTGCTGCAAAACTCTCCCTGCCCCATGTTGCAATGTCATGATGTTGCACGTTCCACACCCACAGCTACACGTCTTAGGTTGCCAGTGGAAGACCCTGGGAAGTAAATGACTTAATGATATAATGGCAGGTTGGGGTAGACAATCCCACATGTTGCTACAAGTCTTGAGAGGACGGGGCGCCACTTTCGGCGGCAGCTCCGTATCATCTGAGACATGTAACATCCACCACTCAAAGGGTGCTTCTGCTTTGTACTGCACCAAGCCTTTGATCCACCTAGGCCAGTATCGTTGGCACTGACCGGCAGCAGCTTCCCATGGTCTCAGGTCAAAGTCTTTTGGGGTCCTACCTGGACATGTTGGGACTGAACCTGGGAACCCTTGACAGGTGGTGCTTCCTGCTCTGGTGATTTGGGCACAACTGGGCAGCCATCTGGATGGCCATCTCACTTGGGAGCATCTTGATTTTGATTAAATAGCAAGCCAGTCCAGCCCACCGGTTGCCTCTCATAACCTCATCTGTATGGAAGCTCCCTCCAGCGGCACTCAAACCTGACAGTTCCTCCTACAACATCTATTCGATTATGTTGTGACTGCACTGCAACCTAAGGGAAAGCCATTTTCCTGAACTCCCATTCCTCCAAGGCAAGTGCAATTTTCAGTCAGTCCATGCTGACTTCCACAGAGAGCAACCGAGCGACCGACACTGCGGCCTTCGCTGTGACTTCGGCCTCTACAAGCCTCCCATGCAGTGGGAGAAGATAGCACATTCCCAAACCAGCACTGGAAGATATGAAGGCGCAAAATCCACGCAGCCCAGGGCTCAACCCGAACAGTGAGCGCCACTACGGCTCCGAGTGCAATACTAGAATCTGCCATCGCCAAAAGAGCAACTCTGAGCACAAGCAGAGAGCATTCCTCCATCCAATCCCATCTCACCACACCTCTACATTTAAGGGGCGTGGCTTCTTTCCAGACAGGTGCATCACCCCCTAGCCCATCCCGGCCGGATCCACCTTTCTGACGCCCCCCGCCCCCCACCACTTAAGTAATATGGGCTTGGGGGAGAACCTCTCGTAGCTGGGAGACCCGCTGCAAGGATCGCCCTTTTCCGGGCACCTGCTTGGCCTGCAGGCCGCGCTTCTGGGGCGCAGCCTGGCTCAGAGGGCTGACCGCGTCATTCCGGAGATGGAGGTGGGGACTGAGGACCCCCCCGGAGGAGACGCCCGATCTGGGCCATCCTTTACAAAGCCGTGCACCTCCAGCCGGCGGCGGGGCGGCGCCGACGCCCATCCGCGGCGGGGGCGAGGAGCAGAGCGGCCCTGATAGCAACGCGCGCGGCTTGGGCTTGGCTTGGGCTTGGGCACAATGAATCCGAGCGCGCAGGTGCTTCCATCCGGCCTTGCCCTGCCCTCCCCGCTCCCGCGCTTCCCCCTCGGAGCAAAAGGGGGCGCATTTCCATGCGGGCACAGGGCGAGCAGCGCCCCCCGCCGGCCTCTGCCCTCCTTCCCCAAGAGCTCGCCCCCTACAACACGCACCCAAGCCTCACCTTTTATAATCCGAGGAGAAGATCCCTCCGCTGGCCGGATCGTGCCCATATTCAGGCTCCCCCAAACTGGAGGAGCCCCCTTTCTCCTCGTTGTAGGCTTGGCCGGCGGACATGGCTGCGAGGAGGAGGAGGAGGAGGAGGAAGGCCGGGCTGGCTTATGGCGGAGGCCGGCCGGGCGGGCGGGGGGAGATCCCGACCTCGACGGCGGGTCCTGGATGCTGCTGCGGCTGATGTAAGTGTCATGTGGGAGCGGCTGGCGAGGCCGGGATTGGAAACGCTTCTCCCGCCCCTTAAAGGGACAGGCCCGCGTCGCCCTGCCCGTCCCTGCAGGGGCTTCTTCGGCCTGACGTGGGGAGAGGGGCAGCCCTTGCACAGGCCGACTCTGCAGAGCCGAGTGCGCGTTAAGACGCACGCACGCGTGCGCGCGCGCCATTCACTCCCGCGTCCTTTCACACGCACAAACGCACGAGCGTGTGGATGGCATTCCAGCCTGAATTTGCCTGTTCGAAACAAGCTTCAGAGGCAGGCAGCAACCAAAGGGGCCAGATTGTTGCCCTTTATTTTCCCGTGGTGTTCCTTGAGCAAGATTCATGGGTAACCTGTCAACCAGACAGAAGTTCAACAGATGCAGAAGCGATTTGGCACTCTGGCATCGAGGAGGAAAACCGTGGCCTCTTGGATGGATGGCTGTCACCTGTAGCTGTGAAAAAGCAAGCAGCCTTGCCAGCAGGGAAAAAATTTGGCAGGTTGAATTACCCATTTGATTATGCCGGGTTACAGGAGAGAAGGAGTCGCGTTTGGGTGTTTTTCTTTCTCTGAGGATGCAGTAAAGTTTGGTGAACAGGCAGGGCACTTAGCTCGAGTACCCCACACAGAATGAAAGCCATGCAAACCTTAGGATTAGGATGGCTACCTATAAAACGTTGGGCCATAAAGAAAGCTGGGCAACGAAGAATTGAGGCCTTTGGATTGTAGTGCTGGAGAAGCCTCTCGAGAGTCCCTTGGGATGCAGAGATCAAACCAGTCAATCTTAAAGGAAGTCAGTTCTTTAGAAGGCCAGGGGTGATGAAACTCAAATACTTTGGCCAACTAATGAGAAGGAACAACTCCCCGGAGAAAGGAGAAGGGGACGGCAGAGGTTGAGGTGGCTGGATGGGGTCACTGGGGCAGTGGGTGTGGGCTTGGGTGGACTCCGGGGGACGGCGGAGGACAGGAGAGCCTGGAGGAATGTTGTCCATGGGGTCATGATGGGTCGGGCACGACTTTGTGACTAAAAAACCTGTAAAACATTCAAAAAGAGGAAATGCATGACCAAAACAAGATGCTGATTTACGTAACAGTTGCCCATTTTATGTCTAATCCAGGGGTGGCTAGACTTGCTCAGCAGAAGAGCCACATATGGTAAAAGTCAGATGTTGGAGAGCAGCAAGCACCAAGGAGGGAACAAGCAATCAATTGACAAGCGGGCGCCCGAGGGGGGCGACTGTAGGCAGCGATCAGCAAGTGGGCGCCCACTGGTGGCAAATAAACTCAAAGAGCTGCAGGCAACCCCGTGCCTCAGTTTGCCCACCTCTGCTCTAGTTGAACATTCGGAAGTAATTATTATCATTAAAACAGTCCATCTTGCCCAACTGCAGAAGTTAGTCTCTAAGCAGGTGACTGCACCTCAGCTGCTTCATACTGGATGGGCAACGGTTCTTAATGTTCCTGATCTTTCAGCCAGAGTGAGGCAGGGCAGTCTTTCAAATGCAGAATGGCCCTTAAAACCCGCTGCAATAGGAGGCATCTGATCGTGCTGCCTTGGCTGGTAGAAGGGGCCACAGGCGGCTGATTTGATCAGCCTTATATAATCACCACCTCCCAGGGCGTGTTGCTAAAAATCCAGCACAAGTGTCACAGCCCTGTAACAGCAGCATTTTCCTGCCCGAGATGAAAAGCAGCCTGAAAGCCAACGCTTTCTTTAACTTTCTCACCACCGCATCCAAGAGGACGGAGAAGAACTAGCTAAATCTGGTGAAATTCCCTCACCCATGCAACTGTTAAAGCAGGGGTGGGCAATTAATTTTCCTATGGGGCCACAAGGGCCGGACCAATACACTTACAGCTCTGCTCAATATATATCTCTATAAAAACAGTAAACGAAACGTTACAATGATACAATGAAAATGTGGAGCACAGAACAACACTATTTAGTGAATATTCACAAAAACATTAACATTACATGAAAAGCAATAAATTCAATTCAATTTAGCAGATCCTTCAAAATAAAAGCAGTGTATTGTTTGCATCTATATTACGTTATATATTTGCACTGACTTTTAATTTGCCAGTGACCTCATGCCAGCCAGTCAGGGTCAGCCACTGGGCCGGATGTGGCCCGCGGGCCATACAATGCCCAGGTCTGTGTTAAAGAGTCAAGAACCGTGCCTTCTACCTACCTGGCACTGGTAGGCCTGAAGCCCATGGGGCCTGGTAGCCCAGTCTTTTCCCTATGGCCCTGGGCCTGTGGGGGTTTTCTTCTAACTCTCATGCAGGAGGGAGTTTTCTGGGTAGGGAAAGATTAACGTTTCCTGTGCCCCCCAGTTCCACATCGCGGAATTGTGGAGCTGGCAGCAGCAATGCAGAGGCTCCAGTGGAGTTCTTTTCCAGTCCTACATGCCGGGGTTGAAAGCGAGGCCTCTGGCATGTGTCCTCTGCTGCTTTAGAGATGCGAAAGGACTTTGCAGGAATCCGCGGAAGGCCAGGCTAAGTCCCCTCGTGCCTGGCCGGGCCGCAGCACGGCAGGCAGCAAGGCTTGGCTCATGCTTCAGGAGAGAAGCTTCCTGGCCTTTGCTTCTAGAGGCTGCTTCTGCACGAAACCCGGTCATGCCTGGGCCATATGAAACTTTAATTCCGCGCCGTGCAGGCATCACTGCAGCCTTTGTCCAGCGTGGCAGCAGCTGATGCCGGAGGCAACGGGGGCAAAGCCGACAGCACCCATCTTCACCTCGCTGTGCTTCTCTGGCTGCGGCGCACAGGAGGCTTCATCGATCACGCCAGGGAGGTGCACACAGGGAAACGGATCCCAGCAATCAGGGAGGCTTAATTAGCTGTGAAACAGGAGCCAGGTGACATGTGGCCCAGCTTGGGGTGACGGAGGGCATCACTGCTCTTCAGAACAGGAGGGAGGAGGCTGCCTTTGCCCTTTGGCACTTGTGTAGCCAGAGACTGTCCTGGCAAGAAACAGCATAATTAGTAGTATATTTAAAACATTATGGCTGGATGAATTATTAGGAAATGTTTGCACATTTTCCTAATGATCTATAAGGAAGTGCTAAGGCAAGTCTTTTTTAAAGCAATACCTGTTGGAATTTGGCAATGAATTCTACAAAATGGGAGCCACCACCAAGAAAACCACGCTACTGGTTCCTACATGGAAGAGTAATTCTTAGCAGGCCTCTCTCTACAAGCCAGCTGTTCCAAGCAGTAGAACTGAAGGGAACAGACACGGGCTGGAATCGAAGTCTGACTGGTACAACAAAGAACAACAATTTAAACAAAAATGCTGTGCAGACCACGGAGAGAACATGGCCAAGGGGCCTGTGTGGCTGCCCAGGAGTGATCTATTGCTGCTTAAACAGCAGCCTATCAATTTATAAATACGTCACTGGGCAACTTCAGGGCGCCCTGATTCTTGATGCCCCGACCGCATTTGGAAGCCCTTCAGACAGAAGGTGATAGTCCTCTAGCAAAGTGGTTCCCAAACCCTTTTGGTCATGGAACTTTTCTGAAGCCTTTTTTCCCTTCAGAACCCTAACTCTGTATCCCTGATTTTGACTAAGCGTTGTGAACCTACAACATTCTTCTGTCTTTCATCTGCTCCTACTGCCTGGGTGCTTTGCCTAGTGAAATAAAGAGAAAACATTTTAAATATAATGAATGAATAAAACAATGATATGGTAATATCCCAAATGAATTCTTTTGATTATTCCCAACACTACACCAGAGAGTCCAAGTAACCAAATGCCAAGATGCATTTCCTGCTCTGCTGTTTGGACACCAACTGACAACCAAATAGTCGGCCTCACGTGGTTTCATTTTAAAATCTGTTTTCAATTTGATTTATGATATTTTTTTGCTGAACCCCTACAAGGCTTTTGTGGAACCCTCGGGGTCTGTGGAACACAGTCTGGGAACCGCTGTTCCAGACTGCGAAGGAGACACCCCTGGCAACAGAAGCCCTAAAATCAAGAACTTGCAACAGCAAAAGCAAACGAGTATAACGGCACCTTTGAGCAGGGGGGGCCACATGCAGCCCCCGCCTGGCCCTGAGCACTGATCCTGCCACCCCCACGGCTTCCTCCACACTGCTGAAATTCAGCAGCGCCATGGCTCCCTGCCACGTTTTATCAGCGGGTGGCTGCAGGGACTCAACAGTGCCAAATTTAGCTCATTTTCAAGCTGAACGTGGCCCCGAATGTGTCCGTGGCTGGTGGCAAACGGCGGCTTATTTCTGCTGCTGTTGGCCGTGTCTGGCAAGAGCGGAATCCCTGGTCCCTCTGGAGGCTGCAAACTGGCCCATCCGGAAGGCCAGAAGAAGCATTTTCCCAGGACGTGCGGCTACGAGGCACTGGTCTGCGGGGCTGCCTCCCCCACTGCTCTCTGACCCTTAAGTGGGGTGACCCCGGGGCCAAGCTTAGATTGCTGGAACAGCCGATCGCTGAGTCTCCCGATAATTAGTAAATTAGTAATTAAATGCCCCCCACCTGCTGGAAGAGCTGGGTCGGAAGTTTTAGGCTCTATAATCCTATGGCATCTGCCCCAGAGTCTGTCACAAAGCTCTGCTGTGCCCCCCCCCCCCACCAGGTTTATCATTTGCTCCTTTGTCGCTCTCTTGCATTAGGGAGGACTGCTCCTCTTGGACACCCGCACCCTGCCCCACCTACCAGGAAGCATCACCCTCACTACACAAGGGCTCAAACGGCCCCCTGGGAAACCCTCTTCTTAAACCAGGCGGTGGGGAGGAGGGCTGCCTGCTCCGGTACACTCCATCTACACCTGTGTTCCGTCCGCATCATCGCTGTGTCCAGGTAACCTCGGCCCTGCGATGGCACAAGGCGCCCGACTCCCAGGATGGCTCAAAACGTGCTCCGCCTGAGCCGAAGGGCGAGATGGACGCTCCCGCCTGACGCTCAGAGCCTGCTGGACGGGCCTTTGCATCCCACACCAGCGCTTGCTGGGCACGGTCCAGCGCCCTGCACCGCGGAGGGGGAGCAGAGCCAGCTGCCCGGCACACCAGGCACAGTCCCCCGGTCCTCGGCTCCTGCGTCGCTCACCGCTTGGGCTCCCACCTTGCACGGCCTGCCCAAGTAGGGGTGGCAGCATCACCTGGGCAGGTGGGTCCTCAAAGCCAGCAAGGACCGAGATCAGGAAACGCTTAGCCAAGGAGAACTCTGAAGCAGGGCCTCGCAGCCTGGGAGGGGCAGGGCTGGCCAAAGGGGGTGGGGGCGGGCGAGAGCAGGTGCGCTGCAGATGTACACTCAAAGGAACTTTGCAGGTTATTCAGACACACAGGAAATACCTGCAGCATGTAGGTAGTCCCGATGGACTCAGTACAAGACTCTTTTATAACCTCTCAGTTACGTAGCCGGTTGCGAGGAGGAAGGGATGCGGGGATCAAATACGACGTTTGCGAGAGGCACCGGAGAACAGAACAAGCAAGATTAAGACAACCCACGGAGGGGAGCCTTCAGGACAGGCAGACATTAGCCTGTCTAAGGTGTTTCCCCAAGGAAGACCTTTCAGGACAGGCACATTAGCAGCTCTGAGGGGTAGGTGGGGGGCAAGACTTCAAGAAGGATTCGTGCTCAGATCAGGAATCCCACCTTAAGGCCAAGGCTGCTCCTGCCACACTGGGCAGAGCTGTCCTTCCTTTTGTCCTGAGGGGGGTCAGCTGAAGTAAAGCTCAGACAAGCAGGTACTGCAGTCCTTGAGCCCCCAGCCCAGCTTGGCAGGCTTCTAATGGACACAGGAAGTCGGGGTCTGCAGCACCGTGGGGAGAACTTTTACACGCTGAAATTCTGCTCCATCCGTGTAGCTCAAGGGTTTCTAAAAGCTGCCTCTGAGGGTGCACCGTGCTCACCAGGCAGTTTATGGTATGAGTAAGAAGACACAGCAGAATGCAGTGATTGTACAGCAGCAAAGGCAGACCGGAACCAATAGAAGCAATGAAGCCAGCGGAATCTCCCTGGGATGAGGAGCCACCACTGGGAGGGCCCTGCCCTTAGCATCTGCCAGCCTAGCTGCTCTTACTGATGGGCCAGGGAGTAGGCCTCTGATGCTGACCTTGGACTAGCTCATACAGGTATAGGAAGTTCTTCAGAAAATATGTCACACTGTTGAGCACGATGCACTCGGAGACGCAAGAGGCTCACCCCCAGCGTGGCCTGGGAGTAACTCCACTTTCCCACCTACCCCTTGCATTTTTGCCCTACCAGATTGCGACACTTAAAAGTCCTTGTTTAGGAGTGGTATTAACTCAGTGATTTTAGAGGAGGCAAAAGACAACCATACTATTTTTTGGGGGGGCGGGGGGAGGTCCTCTTACTGGGATGATTGGATTTGCCTCAGGCAATGATTATTGGCCTAGCAGCAGATGGTGGCCAAGCTAATCCCCCCGGCCCCCTCCCAAATCCCCACTCCAGAGCTGGCTTTTTACTGACTGAGCGGAGGTGAGATCAACCGGGCGCAAATTGGCCAGGTCAGCAAGTAGTGCCGAGTCCTCGCCTCCCAGGCGGAGACCTGCCTGGACAGCCAGCGCTGGAATTCAGAAAGCAGAAGGGGGACAAGGGCCTGCCCTGTGCAAGGGCCTGTTCGCACGACCACATGCCCTGCGAAAGGCTGATGGATTTGCCCTGCAGGGCAGGGAGAAATTGGCCCTGCAAGCTTTTCAGGATGGAGGATGCCATGATGGGAGGTGTCTGGTTGACTTCTAAAATCCAAAACAGCCCTGTCAGAGACAAGTCAGCCAGCGTAACTCCTGGTCATCCTTTGTCAAAAAGGCATTTGCTACTATTTTTGAGAAATCTTTCACCGGATGATGTTTTCAAGAACTCTCCTGCATTACTAGATGGAAATTACTAGGGGGCATTTAGAAGCCCACGTGCATTCTTTCCGTTGTGAAGCACGCAAGTAACATTTCTCCTTCTCTCTTCCCTTCAGCTTCATTCTTCCTGCTTCAAAAAGGTTTGTTTGGATAGTACTCCACGAGTACACGAAGGGTTGTCACAAAGAGGATGGACAGGATCTCTTCTCAATCATCCCAGAGTAAAGGACTCAAGTCATAAGAAGCCAGGTTCTGGCTGAACAACAGGAGAACAAGAGAACTGGTCATCTAGAGAGGTCGTGGCCTGTTCCACACTGGAGACATTCAAGATGCAGCTGGACAGCCATCTGAGAGGGTTAACTGGGACTCCTGCACCGAGCAGGGGTTGGACCCTCTGGCCCCTTCCCTCTTAGAACAGAAACAACAAAACTGCTCCCTAACACTGATTTAAAACAACAAAACCAGTAATAACAACATGAGCAGGTGCAGTTTTGCATGTTAAAAGGTAAAGGTTTCCCCTTGACATTAAGTCCCGTCATGCCTGACTCTCGGGGGTGGTGCTCATCTCCATTTCCTAGCCGAGGGAGCCAGCGTTTGTCCGCAGACAGTCTCTGTGGTCATGTGGCTGGCATGCCTAAACACCAAGGTGCATGGAACGCTGTTCCCTGCCCACCGAAGTGGTACCTTTTTATCTACTTGCATTTTGCAGGCTTTCGAACGGCAAGGTTGGCAGGAGCTGGATGGAGCAACGGGAGCTCACCCCGTTGTGCAGATTCGAACCGGAGACCCACTGTGCCACCTGCATGTTAGGCTCATTTAAATTCCAAGCCCATCATGCCCACAGGAATAAAGTGGATGTTCCTTTTGAACCCGCTTCTCTCAGGGTGATCACTTGGTGGGGGCGGCACCTTGCCCTGGATGGCGGATTCTTTCAACTTGATGCTGTCCGGATGTGTTATCTATCGCGCCCATTACCCCAGGCATGCTGGTGGGGGGTGGGGAGAACAGTCGATCCGTGCATTTGGAGGGCACCAGGTCGGGGGTCCTATTCCCACATCTGCACCCTTCCATGTGCTTGAGCATTTGCAAACTGGTCCCCCCACCCCCATTTCTGGTGCCGCAGCGCCTCTTCTCTGGGTGGCACACAAACGGCCACCTTATGGCATGGTGCAAATGGCACCCGGGGTCTCTTGCGGGCTGCTGGAGCCCTTGCAGGGCCCAGTCGAGAGCCGGGACCCTTCCCGGAAGGAGAGGCCTGGGTGATCCCGTCCCCTGAGGCTCTCGGGGTGCTCAAGGGGCTCTCGCATACGCAGGGAAGTCACGACCCAGTTAGAATATGCAGGGCACCATCTGCCGCATCCTCACGTTGTGTTGGAGAGGGTGTGAAGAGGGGACCACACTCCTCGCCGGGCGTGGGTGGCCTTGCCCTTTCACCGAAAGCTGTTGGACATGAATTGTCTGCATCTTACAAATGGCACACACAACCCCTCTCAATCCTTCCGAGGCACCTCTCTCTCTCTCCGCAAACAAGTCTTGCTGTGGTCACCAAGACGAATATTGTGAAAAGTCGGACACTGACTCTTACGCTTCAGTGCAGGGATGGTCTCACAAGAAAATGGCGATTTTTTGTCAAAAACGTGCACTCATCAGTTGGAGGTTCCACTTAACACAGTTTCTCCTCTGAGTTGTGATTTCTCTCTCTTACGACGCTGCAAGAGCGTCTTGTGTTCGCCACTTGGTTTTCACACCCCACTTACAGCAGACCAGAATGTGAAGACTGGATGGGAAAGATCCAGCTGAGGATGGAGAAACTGGTTCTCCACATTTCAGCAAGGGATGAGAACGCGAAGCACGGATTCCATTTTCAGCGGCAGCATCTTGCTTCGCCTGTATAAGGATGAGGCGCGGGGCACACATGCACAATCCGTCACGCTATCAAGCGCCACCGACTTTGCAAAATGAAGCCACCGCGTATGTACAGATCCGAGCCTCCAAAATGCTGACGCCAGCGCTTTGCTCGGGTTTGATCTGTCTTTGCTGCGCTGCCCCTCCTGCCTCCAGGCCTCACAGACACACCTGGGTGTCCCCGATGATTCATGTAATGAATTATGACATTAACACTCACTCTGACAGCCCAGCACATTTTGAGATTTGGGGGCTTTAGCTTCTTGGAAACAAACTCTGCTGCTCTTTGGAAGTGGGTCGGCTCAGGACCGCGAAAGGGGCGCCAGAGCCCCTTGCCTTTGATTTGCCTCTGCAATGTCGTACACCAAATGCTGTGGCCCTGATCCAACCCAGGTGATTCACCATTATAGCGCAGGATCTGGGAGTTTACTTAGAAGTCCTAAGTTCAGGAAAACTTAGTCCCTTCTCAATGTGTTAAGGCTTGCGGCTTTTAAATTCGGCAGGGGCGAGAGCAACGGTGAGTCTTTTCTCCTTGCCCTTGTCTTCTGCTCCTTCCCTTTCCCATCTTTGCTACAGCTTCCTTCCTTGATGGGCAGATAGCCAGGGACCAATGTGGCTGCAATATCTCCTCCTCACCTCCCGCCATTGTCCGGGCCAGAGAGGGGTGTCCGCTCTTAGGGTGGCTGTTCGTGGACTGTCCAGAAATCCTGACCCGGCAGGAACAGCTTTAGATTAAGGTGGGATTCCCAATCTGAACAGGAATCTTATTGCAAGTCTTGCTCCCCACCTATTCATTTAATTATTTGATTTATATGCCACCTGACTAGCTATAAGCTCTCTGGGCAGCTTCCATCATGAGAAAATCCATATTCTGCATAATGAACAATAAAATATACAGCACAACAAACTCACAATTGCAAAAGAGCAATAAGAATAAAAATCCATAAACTACCAAAATTAGATAAAACAAACTAATAATAGTAATAATAATAATACAAACAAAAGACATATTCTACAAGGATCCAAAAATAAAATATAAACCAATTACAATTTAATAAATATAAATACCTAGCATTTTAAAATGATGACGGCAGCAGCATTTAATAGTACCGTATTTTTTTGTCTATAAGACGCCCCCATGTATAGGATGCCCCCCACTTTTCCTACTCATCTCCAGTGAGCAAGTTGCTGCCGCTCCCCCACGGCACCTTGCCGCCCCCCGTGCTTGCCTCCCCCCCCAGCACACCCATGGCCCCGTGTATAAGACGCACCTCTATTTTTAAGTAAATGTTTTAAAGAAAAAGTAGCATCTTATACATGGAAAAATACGGTATTTATTAAATTGATAAAATCTTTAAAACATCATTAAAAACCAGCAATTCACCTATTAAAAACACAATGGAACAAAAATGTCTTAAGTTGGTGTCCGAGAACCAAGAGAGTGGGCACCAACCCACCCTCCACCGCCCACCCACCTCAGAGCTGCCAATGCCCCGTCCCAAAAGCTCTTCCTCTGGGGACACACCTTAGGCAGGCTAATGTCTGCCTGTCCTGAAGGCTCCCCTCCTGTGTTGCCCTAATGCCCTTTGTTCTAGCAAAGGCCCACTCGATCCCCCATCCCCTCCTCCCCCAAACCGTGCACGGAACTGAGAGGTTATAAGAGAGTCCGTCAGGGGCTACCCACCAGCTGCAGGGACTTCCTCTGTGTCCGAATAACCTGCAAATGTTCTTCTGCGTGCACACCCCCAGCGGACCCTCTCTGGGTTCCCTCGTCCTCTCCAATAGATAACCTTTAGGATGGGGATGTCATTGTTTCAGAATGGAGAAATCAGCACAGAAGAACCCACAAACGATAGTGTTAGGAGAGAAAAGAGGGAGGCGAGGGGAAAAGGGCAGGTCCGTTTCAGAAGCGCCTGGAAAAGAGGGAAGTCAGCGTCCTCTCCGAGGAACGAAGCTAGTTCCACTCTGGCCTTGTTCGGTGCGCCCACCGTTGCTGCTCCCAGACGGCAGCTGAGCAGGCGGCCCGAGTCAGGCCAAGGCTCAGATGACCATTGCCGGGCTTTGACCGGAGGTGCTGAATGTCACACCCGTGGGCGAACTCTGGACCCTCTGGCTCCCCGGATCCCCGTCCTTGTCCCATGGCCCCACCCCTTCTCCAGGGAAGCCAGCAACTCCCGAGTCTGCGACTGCAAGATCATTTAACATGCAGTTCTACGCCAGTTGAGACAGGAGAAAGGCCTGAGCCTGGCTGGCGTGGGCTGGGAGCAGTCGTCCTTTCTCCTGCCTAAACTGCATAGAATCAGGCCCTTCTCATGACGCTTGAGCCCAGGTGCTCCCCAAATTTGGACATGGTGTTTATGATGCACTCACTGTGCTTCATTCTCAGAACTTGACTGGTGGGTGTACTGTGTGTCCCAGATGACACCTGGCTGCTGTACCCCTCCTGTTCTCCCATCTTCTTTTTCCTTAGCACCCCAGCTATGGGGTGGGGAAGGTTGGAAGAGCTGCAGGGTGCCTGCGAAAGAGGAATGCTAGGAACAACCCGTCCATCTGGAGGCATCCCCTTCCAACGGGGTGTACTTGCCTTGATCGGAAGCCTCGGGGTTTCGCGACAGAACGGACTTTGAGAGAGAGGATGGGCAGCCTCGTTTCCTTGCACCAGCCATGCCCTTCTATCGCATCTCTCCAGCAAGCCGGACCCCTGACCCAAATGGCTCATGGCTTGGCTGAAAGGAAAAGAGACTGAAATGGGTGACCGAGACAACCGTTTGGCACCGATCTAAACGCTCCAGAGGGGTGGGTGACCAGGGGACTCCGGTTACCTCACTGAGCGGTGGGGGTGGGGGGAGAGATCAGGGCTGCAGACTAATTATGACCTTGCCGTTAATGGATGACCATCACCATCTGGTCTCTTGACTGGGCACAGGGGATTGACTGACTCAGAGCTGCTGTCTCAATCCTGGGCTAATTGATTTTGTTAAACTAGCAGACTCCCCACCGCCTGCTCTGTTCTCCTTTGCCCCCCCCCCGTGCCCCCCCACCGCTTACACCGAGTAAATGGATTAGTTGGCAGATTGCAGAGAACAGCCACTGAAAGACGACTGGCTGCAGCAGCGTCTCCACAAGCGCCGGCCAAGGGGGCCGTCCCTCGCCCCCCCCCCGTCTCGCTCCTTGCCCTGCATCTTTTGCGCCCCACACGGGGACGGGCACCAGGGCCGTGTCCCCAGCTGGCAAGCACAGGCGGAGGGGAGAACGGCTCGTGGCGGGTTCTGGGCGATTCCAGAGCCACTGCCTGCCAGGCATCTTGCTGGGTCTGGACAATGCAGGAAGCTGCAGGCCACGCAATTTCCTCCAAGTATGGAAATCAGCTGCGGGGTGGGAAAAAGAAGCCATGGTTGCCCCCAGCCGGCCAAGCTCCTGCCTAGACTGAGAAGGTGCATTCTGGACTGGGGCGACCCGCCCTTTCCCTTCCTGCCTGCCCCCCCCTCTGGCTCAGACCACGGTGGAGCCGGGAAGGGGAGCAGGGATCCCCCGCCTGCTGCTGGCCGGCGCTCTCTCTCTGGCCGGCAGCAAGTGGGAGCCGTGATGAGGAGGGGAAGCAGAAGTGGGGGCGACCATGAGGAAGAGACGGGGGCGGCATGGGCAGAGGGGGCTGGCTGAGGGTTTTGCCTGGGGGCCTGCAGTGTCTGGGTAGCTCAGGAATGCATCTGGAGGCCTCTCTCCCCGCCCCTGAAGCCCCGCATGGTTTCCTTGGCATGCCCCTTCTTGCTTCCCCTTCCCTGCCTTCAATAATGGAGGACCTCGTCCCAGAGGCAGTTGCTCACCGGCCTGATATTCAGCCTGGTCAGCAGGTCGCCCATGTAGGTCCGGCGGAGGGGGGGTGTCTTTCCGATCAGATCCCAGGGCAGGGGCAAAAGTGGACCGTGTCGGGGGTCAGGGCCACGGCGGATCAAATGCCTAGAGGATGCAGCCAGGCGTCCGCTCCGGCCTGTCAGCTGATGGCCGAACAAACGGGGTGCAAACGCCTCCCAGGAGGGGCAGAGGTGCCCACAGAGCGTGGCACGGCAGCAGCTTTGCTCGGCGGCCACCGACAGAAACGGTGCCGACAGATTCAGTGTCACACGCGGCGTCTGGTTACAGCGTTCTGGCACCGTCCGGGGCTCACGGACGGGTCTCCAGCACCTCGCTCCCTCGTGCGGCCGGTGGTTCCACCTTTGGAAAGACTAAAGATTAAGAGGATGACCGCGAGCATCTGCTTACGCAGCGTTAAAGGCTAATCTCCCTCCGACAAGAAGGGCCTCACACACACAGGCCTCGCCCGCGCACACACACGCACATATGCCCCGAGGGCCCGGAGGCTCCCGAGAAGAGCCGGAGGCTTTGCCGTCTGCGGGACAGCCGCCTGCTGGCTCAGGGCGCCGGACCTGCCCCGAGGAGAGGCTGCCTTGTGCCGAAGGGCTTCCCCGGCAGCAGGTCCAGCTGCTCCTGAAGAGCCGGCAAGAGCGCGGCTGCGGCCGCCTCCCCTGCACGTGGCCTCCGGGCCAGTTCCCGAGGAGGAAGGAAGAGCCCGGCTCCGTGGCACGGCGGGTAGCAGACCCCCACCCTCGTTGGCATGGCTGCCTCCGCTGCAGAGCCTGCAGGGTACAAGGGACCGGAAGGCAGCCCGCTGGGTAAGTGGCATCGCTGCTCCCCGGATCTCACCGCCATCGCTCCGTTTGCCCAGCCCTTCCCTCCAGGTCCGAGGCGCTCCCAAGAAATAGGCCCAGCTGGAAGCCCAGGGACCCCCGAGAAGGATTTCGGGACCCTCCTTTGGTGCGAGAGGCGCAATCAGCCCTTCCCAACCTCACACCTTCTGGGTCTGTGGGACTCCAGCTCCCATCAGCCTCAGGCAGCACGGACGGCTATTAGGAATGCTAGAAGTCGCAGTCTGTGACATCTGGAGGTCACCAGGTGGGAAGGGCAGGCTTGGGTGGCAGAGCTGCACCCCAGGGGTGGGGCAAATGCATGGCCAGCCCCCTTGATGTCCCTGCACTGCGGCTTCCGTCCCTTAAGCTGCAGAAACGGCACCGAAACTGCCGGTCATCTATCCTCAAGAGAGAACGAAAACGAAACAGTGGTAAGCTCAGTTCCTCCAACCCAGCCAGTCCCCCGAACCCAGACCGGAGCGCTTACCTCCTGGTCTGGTGTCTTCTCAAGTAAACCTAGCGGGCACTGAGGACCACGGGGGGCGGACGGCAGCGACTGAGACTGTGCGGGTCTGGGTTCCAATCCTGCTCACTGGATGCTCTCCCAGCCCAAAGGAGTTTGCAAGGCTGCGGTGAAGCTAAGAAGGGGGAGCCAGGCATGCCGTCGTGCATTCCTTGAAGGAAGGGCAGGATAAAAATGGCACATATACTTCAAGAAAAAACACACTAAAAGAGAAAAGGCTGCAATAGCGTCTTGTTTCCTAACTGGCTTCTTCTGGCTTGAAACATGAAGTAAATTTAAAAATTGGTGGGGAACTGTGCATGAAGCTGGGTAATTTCTGAGTCTGGGCTTAATGCCCTTACGCAGGAAGTGATGGTGAGACGCCTCAATCCTGTCATTGATCTCGGAATGTATCAGCCCACTGCTGCACTTGGAGGTCTGCTCATGCTGCTGCGTGGGGCCCATGGACTTCAGCCCCAAAGTCTTGCCCTGCCAGCAACACCGGAGGGATGCTTAGACACAGGTTGAGGTGAGGTGGCAACTGGACAATGTACCTGCCAGAGATGGTGAAAATGCGAAAATCGGACTTCTAGCTGGCTACCTTCCAGATGCAAATTCAGTCACATTCTGTCATTGACAGGAGGAGAGGCTCTTTCTCTGTATTGATTACAGTAAGCATAAAGTAATGAGCAAGAATCTGAGCAAGCACAAAGTGCCCTTCCTTCAAGTAAACACAGGGATCCAACCATGGGAGACGGAGCTCCTTTCGGGGTGCGGGAACACATGCCTCCTCGCCCCTTCCTAGCGTGACCTGTTTTCCGAGCGGGCTGGGGAGACCCGCCGGTCCGCGTCTTTGTGCCACTGCACGGTCCTGGCACCTCTTCTCTGCTCCCAGCAGGGCTCTGCCTTCCTCCGGGCAAAGCCGGGAGCCCGGTGCTGCTGTGCAGGGTGTGCGGAGACTCCAGCAGCGGCAAGCACTACGGCATTTATGCCTGCAACGGCTGCAGCGGATTCTTCAAGCGCAGCGTCCGCAGGAAGCTCATCTACAGGTCAGGGGCTCATCTTTGCACTGGGAACGCAGCCCAGCCGTCCACCGATCAGTGGGGCAGGGGAGGTGTGATGAGATGCCCCACAGCTTCAATATCATGCAGGCAACACTGCCCGTCAGTTTTGGGGGAGCCCGCAAGTGAGGCACCCTCAGTCGGCCTCCTCCCTTGGTGGCCCACCAACTTTTCAGCACTGGTGCCAGCTGCTTGCTCCACGGGTCCGCTTGCCTGCTTGCTTGGCCGGAGGCCAGGGCATCCTCTGCTGCTCCCTCGTCAGCAGCACCCCTGGGCCAGCGTTAGACAAGAACAAGCAAGCAGAATGCAAGGATGGAGAGCAGCACAGGGAAGGGGCTCTCCTCTGTGCCCCCCTAATGGGGGGTGCACCCTTGGCAGGTGCCCATACCTGCCTACTTTTGATGCCCTGCAGAAGCAGCTCCATTTTTAATCCAAGTTGGGGGGGTGTTGGAGCTGGGTCTCTGCAGGCCCAGTTCTTGTCTGAAATGTGCTCCAAGTTCAGACACGCCCTCCAGGTGAAGTGGGGCACAGGTGAGGAATGAAGAAGCGTCTGGGGCTCTGGCTGAGTCGACCAGTTTGGGCAGATGAGAGGAAGATGGCCGCCCCGTTTGGTAGCCACCACTGGCACAATGGGCAGGATTTTGGTCCCTGGCTCCATCACAGGACGGGCCCAGCTGTCGTCATTTGGACGGGGCGGTGTGGGGGACCGCAGCTCAGGGACAGGGCACAAAGCGCGCATGCAGAGGGCTCTGCCGGCTCGATCAGATCTAATGCAGTGTTGTGTTGTTCTCGCAACAGGTGCCAAGCTGGGACAGGGATGTGTCCAGTGGACAAAGCACACAGGAACCAGTGCCAAGCCTGTCGGCTGAAGAAATGCCTCCAAGCTGGAATGAACAAGGATGGTGAGCAGGGGGTGCTGGGGGTGGGAAAAGCTCTCACTATTTCACTTCTACACTGCCACAGAGCCAAAGCTCTCTGGGCAGTTTACAGCCATTCATAAAGACAAAACAATAAAATATAATCCCAGTCCCATGAAATCAACATAGCATCAGGATGTTTGAAACAGTTGTAGTACACAGGAAAACAGGCCTTGGGAACCGACAGGGCTTGGAAGTGCTGGAAGGGGACACAGGAGAGGGGCCTGCTCCAGCCCCTGACCCCCTGAAGGCGCATCAGGAGAGGAGGGCTACCCAGCCAGAGCGCCTGCCTGGATCCACGAGAGGGGTGGAGCCCAGGGTGACCCAAAGGAGGGTGGCGGGAAGCAGTTTCTAGTGCGGGTTCAACAAACTGCTCTGTGCATGCTCAGAGACTCTTCCTCTATTGGCTATTAGTTTCCTGTCTGTATGTTGGAAATAAAGTGCTTTTTACCAAAAATCTGCCTGTTGCTCGAAAGGAAGAAGGAAGGGAATCCAAGCACATCCTTTGGAGACCCACTTTGAGCAGGCTGGGGCTTTTTTTAAAAAAGCTTTTTCCCTTTTTCTTTTGCTTCACTTGTTCCACTGAGAGACGCAGGAATGGGGCGAGAGAGGGGGAACGATGGGCCAGTGCCACGAAGGACGTGGGAGGAACTTGTATGGCTGTGGAGGCAGGCGGGCAGCAGGTGATTTCTGGAGCCCCCGATAAAAGCCTAAAGCCCCATTTCCCAGCCCCCCCCCCCCCCCCCGAACCGCCTAAACCCCCCCCCCCGGGGGGCAGCGCAGAGACCGCCGCCCGCTTTCGCCCGCAGCCGTGCAGAACGAGCGGCAGCCGCGCAGCACCGCCCAGGTGCGCCTCGACGCCGCGGACCTGGACGCCGACCGGCCGGCCGAGCACCTGGCCACGACGCGGGACGCGCCGCCGCCGCCGCCCTGCCCGTCCCTGCAGGGCCACCGGACCCTCACCGCCTGCGCCGCGGCCGCCGCCCCGGCCCCGAGGGCGCGGCCCCCGACGCCGCCCGCCGGCAGCCACCGCTTCATGGCCAGCCTGATGACGGCGGAGACCTGCGCCAAGCTGGAGCCCGAGGACGGTAGGGCGCTCCGCTCCGCCACGCCGCGGGGCGGGCGGGCTGGGGGGCTCACCTGCTTCGCCGCCCTCCGGGGCCCGCGCCAGGCTCCTGCCCGGGCAGCGCCCGCTCGGCCCCGTGCAGCACGCGGCGCCACGGCCGCGGCTTCCTAGGGGCGGCTTGCCGCTGCTGGACGGGCCTGCGGGGCTTGGCGAGGACCGTCCTCCGCTGCCCTCTAGCGAGCACTGCTGGTACTGCCTGCATCGGGTCTCCCGGCCCTGGGTTGGCCACGGTACTGTTCGGACTGGAAAAAGCAGAATTAAAAATATTTCAGGTCTGTGTTTAGCTTCAAGGCTGGTCAGCCTCCAGATGCGTGGGCCTACAGCTCCCACCAGCCCTAAGCAGCAATGCCAACAGTTAGAGGTCGTGGGAGTTGGAGGACGAAGCAGCCTGTTGCTGCTGCTGCTTAGAAATTAAACCTCAAACCCTCAACAGCATTCTAGGAATGGTGCCAGATCTTTCAAAAACTCTTAAATCTCATTATGCCCATTAAGTGTTGCTGCCATGTTTATGTGGATAGTCCACAGCTGCTGGTACCCGCAAGCCGTCCTGCTAAACCGTTTTGGGCATAGACACAGGAAAAAGTTGCTTAGCAGTGATGTTGCCACGGTAGTGATGGACCTGTTTTCCCTTCCGCAGCTGATGAGAACGTTGATGTAACCAGTAACGAGCCCGAGCACTCAGGGGGTGAGGCTGCTGCGTCCCCTTACCCCACTACCAGCCCCGAGAGTGTCTACGAAACCTCTGCGCGACTCCTTTTCATGGCTGTGAAATGGGCAAAAAACCTACCTGTCTTCTCAAACCTGCCCTTCCGAGACCAGGTGAGTCCCTGGGCCAGGTGCAGCTGGTACCAGCTGCTGGTACTGGCAGTGTGTGGGGCAGGGGGCTCAGGTGTGTGGGTCTCGGTGCATGCGCTATCAGGATGAGATCCTCTTCTTGTCCTTGCACTAAGTGAACCAATAGGCATCTCAATGCAAAGAAATACCCATTTCATATGTAATTTATGAAATAACATAAATGCCAAATTCACAGCTCTCTATATCCTTGGATTCAGTATATGTGAATTTTGGACCTGTGATATTTTTATTGAGCCACAGAAAGAGGTGAACTTGAAGCAAATGCAGTTCTGCTTGCCTTTGCAGCCTGATGTTTTGGCCCAGAACCCCTGTGATCCCTCACCACTGGCTGTGTTGGCTAGCGCTGGCAGGAGATGCAGGTCTGGCGGGCCACCAATCGCCCCCTTCCCTGCTTGAAGAGGGCTATCTTCTATGATCTCAGCAGTGTGGGTCATATTGGAGATGGAGGTTCGGTGGGGGAAGGAACCTAGAGTGAGGAACTGGAAAGTAAGGGATGAGGGCTAGATGGATATAGTGTTGTTAGTCACAAAGTCGTGTCAGGCCCTCCTGTCCTCCACCGTCCCCCGGAGTCCACTCAAGCTCTCGCCGACTGCCTCAGTGACTCCATCCAGCCACCTCATCCTCTGCCGTCCCCTCCTTCTTTTGCCGTCTATTGTTCCCAGCATTGGGGGCTTCTCCAGGGAGTCCTTCCTTCCCATGGATATAGTATACTCATCTAAAAGCCTAAGGTGAGCAGACAGCAGTGGAATTGGCTCACTGGAAGGTGATACTCGACCGTGTCTGATGCAACGTTCTGTAAACACAAGGCACATTATCCTAAAGTAGGTTTAAGAAGGAAAGTTTTGACATAAAATAATATGCTGATGTGCCTGACGTGACAGCTCCTGAGCTATTTAAGTAACAGATCTGATGTAGCAGTCAGTTCCTGAAGCTACCAGAGACTTAGCCCTTTATTCTGCCTTTGTAGGTGATCTTACTGGAGGAAGCATGGAGTGAGCTGTTCCTGCTCTGTGCCATCCAGTGGTCTTTGCCACTGGAAAGCTGCCCCCTCCTCTCCGTGTCGGAGCTGGCCCCGACCTTCCATGGAAAGCTTACATCTGGCAGAGCGGACATTCGTGCCCTGCAGGAAATCATTGCTCGCTTCAGAGGGCTGCTCGTGGACCCCACGGAGTTTGCCTGCATGAAAGCGATTGTGCTGTTCAAACCAGGTGAGCTAGCTGGAAGGAAGAGCATTTGGTTACCGGCAGAGGGTGATGCTTTTTCTGTATGAAAGAAATGGAAGCAACGTTCAGTTATCAAGGTAAATGCACACTCTGCACCAAGAAAAATGTGAATTCTACAGCAAATGCTATGCAAATTAGGCAAATTGCGTAATTCATTCCTCAGTCTTTAACGCTGGGGGGGAAAGAGTCTGGTTTTCCTTGCCCCAGGGAGAAGCAGGGCTCAGGATCCCAACTCTCAGACACTAAAAAGCTTTCCTGTCACCTCTCCAGAGTCAGATTCCAGCAGGCAATGCCTGTGAACTTTCAAAGAAGTATTTGCAGCCATGAGGATTAAACCCTCACTTTTTAAACGTTATAGCCGAGTTCCTATGAAAGCTGAATTCTACAACCAGAATCACACCTCTCTTCTGTTTTCCATGCTACTCTTAACACTTTTATACCCAAGCATTCATACCTATTTCCAGCAAAACAGCACCAATGAATGCACACTTTCTTTAAAAGCAAGTTTCTGCAAAAATGTAGTTTATTCTGGCTGTTTTTCTTTGGTAGAAACCAGAGGCCTGAAGGATCCAGACCAGGTGGAGAATTTGCAGGATCAGTCACAGGTGATGCTGGGACAACATAACCAGATCCATTACCCAAACCAGCCTGTCAGGTACCTGAATGCAATTCCCTGTTCTTACCTTCCTAACAACTTAGCCCCTGAAGGATTTTCAAGATCTCCCACATTTAGGGCAGCAAGCTTTCCTTCTGGCAGGGTCCCCCTTTCTTTTCTGGCTGCATGACAGGTGATCACAGAATCACCAAAAATTAGAGATGGAAGGGGCCAAGAAGGCCATTGGGTCCAACTCCCTGCTAGTGCAGGACACCAACTTATACCATCCCTTCATAGCTTATCCTTCCCCAACCTGTTGCCCTCTAGATTTTTTGGAATACAGCTCCCAGCCAAATTTTGGGAGCTGTAGTTCAACTAACTGGGAGACAACAGGTGGCATAAATCTGCAATATATTTTAGTTTCCAGCAAAACATTATCCACAGCTAGTGATGCACACACTCTCTCAAACATATCTGGCCAGGAGTCAAGGTCTTAATTTGAGGCTGTTCTTTAAGTACCTCCACGTTTTGAGAACAGTTGTAGCACTTCATTTATGCTATGCCTTGTTCAGAGAACTTCAACAGCTGGTTTTGTTAAGTTCTAGGGACTTGAAGAATTTTTTAAATTTGCCTGAGCTTTTCATTTAACTGCAAATTTGACTTTGCTTCCTGTGACTTCCCACTTGTTGGTTGTTTTCCAGTCGCTGCATTTGTTGTTTTAGCTGCTTTTAAGGCAATTCTTCAGTTCTACTTACTACTGCCTTAATGTTTGGTTTGATGCATTATTGTATTTCTACTGTATTAGTTCAAATTACCACTTGCTTACCACTTTACATCCTGACAGTTGAAAAGTGGGTTAAATATATTTTAAAACATGTTCAAGTCCTTTAGGTCAGAGTTCCAATTCAAGCAAGTGGCATGGTGACAGGCTTATTCTATAAGGAAATGACAGCTGAGCTGAAATGTCTGAGAAGAGATCTGGGGAGAACAAAATAACCCTACACATTTTCTCCCATTTCTTCCTTTAAGAGAGAGCCATTTCACCAAGCACTCTTCACTATTTGCTCTGCCACAAGGGAGCAGAATGCTAGGCCTGGGGCACTGTGGAGGAAGCAAAATATTTGTTGCATTGACAGCAAAACAGGCCACCACTTTGGAAGAAAAAGCAGCAGAACTGCTGCTGCTGGTGAACTTGCACCTCCACTCCCAAAAAGTTTGGGAAATTTCTCTTCCCATGGGAGAAATTCAGTGAAATGCTCTCCCCTTTTCTGCCTAGGAATCTTGGAAGGCCACCATAACCAGCATGTCTGTTTTCTCCTCCTTACAGGTTTGGAAAGCTGCTGCTGCTGCTGCCTTCACTGAAGTTTCTTCCTTCAGAGCGCATTGAGCTTCTTTTTTTCCGCAAGACTATTGGGAACACTCCCATGGAGAAGCTGCTATGTGACATGTTCAAAAACTGACATGCTCCAGGAGCCTCCTCCCCAGGTTCCACCGATCCTTATAAACTTGGGTCTGAAAGGCCATGAAGAGACATGGGGGTGCTCCTTCCCACAGACTGCTTGGACTTTGGTTGAATCACCACATGGCATCTTAACTGCAGCTCAGCCACATTCACATAACAAGGAAAAATACTGGGATCCCAACAGTGAACAGTTATGAGCAGTGCTGATGATTTTAACAATAATTGGCTCATTTTGCACCATCTAACTCTCAAGCCCTTCCTGGTGGTCTGGGCATGCACATGGATTTGAATGAAAATACATTTTGTACACGCACAACAAAATTCTCCATTAGTTTCTATTGCAGGGCTGAGTCTGGGCCTTGAAAACAGGGTTTTCAACTCAAGGTAAGCTCTGATCCTGACTGTAAAACCCCATGATGGTGTGGAAGAATGCTGCACAAGGTTAAGAATGCTATGGGGAAATAATGGGAGATAACCGAGTTATCTATAAACTATGGTGCATCTAAGAGAAAACACCATAGAAGAGAAACTATTGCACTGCTTTTCTAAAGGAGGGTACAATTAAGGAGTGCAAACCCATTAGTCCAAATGCAGGCTTAATCATACCTAAAGGTGTTATTTCATTTCTATACCACCCAATACCTGAAGTGCTTTGGGTGGCTGACAGCAGTAGACCAGTTGAAATTAATGGAACTTATGTAAACAATTACTAACATAAACCCCATTAGTTTTGATAGCTTGCCTGTAAGTATGATTAAATTCCATTCCAACCTATTGTTCCAGTCAAAAAAATCCAGATTTTACAATATATTTATGCTATACTGAACATATTTCCATTAATTTCTATTTAGCTACATGCATCTTTTCATAAAATATGCCCAAGGTGAATATTAAGATCTTAAATACAAAAGCTGCAACACACCAATATAGAGTCATCTAAAAATTGTAAGAGTGCACAAAAACAGAAATACAAACCTGAAAAGAGACACAATATGTGGACCAAAATCATCATCATCCGAAATTTGCCAGCTGAACATTGCCTTTGGAAGTGCCAACCAAATTGCACCGGACTTGGGAACCCAGGTTGCTTACCTGTTCTTCTTCGGGGCCTCTGCCCACCACACGTCCGGGCTCTGTGCCTGCGTGCAGCCGGTGGTTGGGAAAACTCTACAGCGAAGCGCCAGTTTGGGTGGGAGCCCCACTCGTCTCTGTTTCACACATCCATGGGAGAGGCTCCCACCTGTTCCCTCACTTCCTTTTTGACCACCTCTCTTCCTGGATCAGGAAGTGCTTCTCTCCTTGAGTATTTTTCCCACATTTATGCCTGACTGCGTGGCCAGGAAAGTGCACAAGCTTGGGGAAAGGAATGGCGACTGCCAGCACATGGGGCGCCCTGAGAGACCTGCCTGCCATCGATGCTGAGGGGCTGGTCAACACCAAAAGCGGGATTAGACCCAAAAGGCTCCGCCCTGGGAGGGAGCCCCCGTCTCCCACTGACTGTTCATGGACAAGTCTTCTGCCTGCATTCCAAATCTAATGGGTGAGTTTATTTATTACAGTGGCTCCCCACTGCCCAGGGTTGCCTTGTGCAAACTGAAGATCAACCTTTGTAATAAGTCACTGCTTGAGGGATCATCCAGCCCTGTGGAAAACATCACCTCTATGACTCAGCTCTGCAGTTTAATGAAAATCAATCATTCTTTCTGGGATCAGGAAGGCAACAGATGGCACACGTTAGAATGCCAGAAGCAAATTCTCTTTTCATAGCCACTTACTGCTTTCTGGAATGCAGTGGGGGAGGAGCAAGCAGACAGACAGGAAGTTGGGCCCCAGACCCTCTGAAGGTACCCATGCTGGCCGTGTCAGTAGAAACGCATCTGTCGGTTATTTCTCCCGCTTTGCTGGAAGGGGAAAGGTGAGACGCTTATCTTGAAGTACAGGAATGATGGGCCAAGTTTATATTCCTATGTCAGCAGTTCTGTTGCTACTACATACAGTGGAAATAAGCAAGCCGCTAGGACAATCCTCCTCTGCCCGCAAATAAAAAGCTGAATTACACACTTGGCAAAAACCACACGAGCATTGCCCTGGAACGGTATACTCTCAGACCAGAAGTGAAAGATAACGTGTTTGGACTGGCTCACATATGGTTCAAAAGCCAAGCCAAGCCAAGCCAAGCCTTCACCCTGTATGAAGAAGAGAAGCACATTAAGATGTCCCAGCCTTTTTCACTGATGTGCCGCATCTTCCGAGAGCTCTCACCAGAGAGAAAGCATTAAGCATGGCGATTCTTCCCTCATCTGCACTCTGAAAAAGGACAGTCCCTTAATGGCATCAACACTCTGCTGCTGTTCTTCATATTCCCCCACCTTTCTTCAGACGCAAAAGCTGATTTCCATATGGTGACTCCGAACATCACCAATTACGAAACACATCTGCCACTGTTGCTTTGTTTTCCATTGCTTTGTTCTTTAATAAGCTAGGGGTTATTTGTTCATAAAGTTGTTTTTGTACAGCCATATAGTATCATTATTTACGAAATATTACACAAATTGCACTTTAAATATGACGGCCTTGTTCCAGAAGAAAGAAACAAAATAACATTAATTAAAAAAAAAATTAGAGTAACTTCCAGACATGAAATTACAATGTGCTGGCCCAACGGCATCACAGCAAGCCAGCTGGTTCCATGAGCAAAATAAAGCATTTTCCTTTATAGATTTCTTCTTTAAACAGGTAGAATTTATAGAGTATGACACTGGACAATATATCCTTTTACAATACATAGTCTGTTTTTAAATTTACACTCAGTATACTTATAAATTACTTTAAAAATTTCCATTAAAAATAATTATATGCAGCCGATGTCCTTCCTAGTGGTGAGTACATTCACTTGATACCATGAGTGGACTAAGGGTTAAGATTCCATGTTTACAGACTGCCCTGGGGCAGGGATGGAGGAGAGGCGGCGATCCTGGAAGACAGGCATCGCACAGAGCCAGGACAGGGAATGGAAGCAAAAGGACTTTTTCCTGTTGCCCACATTCCAACCTAGCGCAACAACTGAAAGTCTCAGGCACACAGATGCCCTCCCGCCTTCCCTGCCCCCATGGCCAGTGCTAAGAAAAAGGCTTTGCATTGGAAGAAAAAGGAACTAGTCCCCTGGAGTATTTGCAAAATCCGGTGCCTTCCAGCACAGAAATCAGCTGTGTGTGTGTGTGTGTGTGTGTGTGTGTGTGAGAGAGAGAGAGAGAGAGAGAGAAAGAGAGAGAGAGAGAGAGAGAGAGAGAATATTAAAAATGAGTCTGAAAAGTTTCCAAGGATCTTTGCGTACTTGCTGAGCATTGTACAGACAGAAGCAAGCACGTAATGTGTGCATCAGAAATGTGTTGACTACCTCATGCAGTTATGGGATAATATTGGGGTAGGGCTGGTGAAGGGGAGTTTAGCTTATCTGCAGCAAATTGGTACTGCAGAGAGAGAGAGAGAGAGAGAGAGAGAGAGAGAGAGAGAGAGAGAGAGAGAGAGAGAGAGAGAGAGAGAGAGGTGTCCCTTTGTTGATAAACGTTGCTTACCAAACTATACTGAGGGCTCCCTTACCTACCTCACCAGAGCTCCTCAGTGTCGCAACACAACCTGGATCTAAAGCCACGAGAAAGGCCACTGTGAGGACAAAGGCCCAAGGACACTGAGCTGTCACCTCAGCGGACAAGTTTCTGGATGGCAGAAAGGTGGGTGTCCTAGCACCCTTGTGCCTCAAGGGGGAGAGGGAAAGATAGGGATGATCCTCAGCCACAGTTCTTAATATTTGACTTGGAACTCATGCTACAAGCCATTCAATTTTGGGGCTGAAATGGGCAAGTTGTTGAATGCCTCAAACACAAAAATACAAACCATGACAAAGAAACAACAACAACTGGGCCCACGCATACTGAAAATTCTGCCTGCTGGGCTCCCTCAGGATCCACCCGGGTGCAGGGAAAGGCCTCAAGGTCACAGCTGAGATGATGCCTTGAGCAAATTTTGCGAAGCCAAAGGTAGAAGCTGCCATCAGAAAGGCCCAAATCAAAGCTTTTGCCTGAGGGACAATCTGTGGTTTGAAGCAGGAAAAGCACAGCCGGGGGCTCCTCTTAGCAGCTAGAGAAAGTTTTGGCTAACAGAGCAAGTACCATCTACAATCTCTGAAGGAACAGTTTGAATTCTCTAATTAATCCTCTTCAGAGTAACATCTCTATTTATATATCTTCAGAACTGAAAATGCTGAGTTTTTTTTAAAAGATACTGTTGCTTTGCTTTGTGCTTTTTGCTTTCCTACCTTTGCCACCCAGTAAACTGTTCAATAGTAGCTTCTGTTCTGTTGTGATCACATCACCTTTGGTTTTAACAACTAGTTTTTGACCTGCGAAAGCCGGCCCAGCTGTTCCATACACACGGAACACCTCAAGGTCTGTATAGTGCCAGAGTGTTGCACGCTGGGGGCCGAGCTGAAGCTTCCATCCATTCACAAGCCTCTCGGGACCTTTGTGGCTGAACTTGAATGGGCTGCTCACACACTTATTGTGAGGCAGGTTTAAACAGTGAACTCACCACTGCCTCTCAGTCAAACCCCTTAAGACTGGAGATGAGACCTATGTTGGGACGCTAAAGGTCAATGGCTTGCAAAGGACACCAGTTTTATGTAGACCGTGTTCTGCGTATGCAGTGAATGTACACTAGCCCTGTCTTTTTTGTTCCAAATTGTAGCTACATTTATGTAGGTGACACACCACTTGGTGGCCCGCTGAACAAACCTCATTCCCCTCAGTATCTTCCGTCACACCGTCACCACAGGAGAATGGTATTACTGGACGCTCTGAAAAATGGAGCTTCCAAAAAAGACCATTAGAGAAGGAGGGGCTCTTCTCGCACCATTCACAGCCATTTAAGCAACAAGGGTGAACTGCTGGATGCTTCACATTTGAGATACTTGTGGGAGTACCTGGCGGTGCACTGGCAAAAATGTGACTACTGATCCATATTGCAACGACCTCAGATCTAATTCTTGCAACCCACCTCGTCCCTCTCCCTTCACCTTTCCCTTCCTGGCTTAACTGTCCCACATTAAAAGGTCCCACATTGTGGAAAAAAAAGTTAAAAAACATAACAAGTTTTATTTACATTGAACTTCAGTAACCATAATACTAACAAAGAGCTTCAAGTAGTCTCTGGGGTTTGTTGCGCCTTTCTTTAATACTGATGGTTTCATGAAGAGAGTGAGGTTAAATCACTTTTTAAACAGACTGACTGCACCAGCAGCCTTTCTTACGGCTTCTCCATACATTTGCATTTTGCTTGAGTTTTTCCTGTCTGTCAAAGTCTGTCTGTGGAGCTTTTTGCTCAGATAGCAGCACGGAACATCTGGGACAAAGGAGTGTCTGAAAGACAAAGGATTCTTCCTCCTGACATTTCTTTTAACTTCTGGAATCCAATCCTGTGCCTTAAACTCAGGATATTTGTCATAGCTATGGTTACTGGAAACCCAGCACAAACATTTGGCTTTAACCTACCTGGAATCAATCTGGAATTGGTTATTCTGACATTGTCAACAAAGAAACCTAAACAAAAAGACAGACATAAAACTCTTTTCCACAACAGGCATGCACCTGGTGGTTGTCTGAGAAGTGCTCGAGTAGAAATGACATTTTATACCAACTGACAACACCATGGAGTGCATTATAAATGACTCTGAACAAAGGGTTCAGTTTCTTCTTCGCTGTGGCCCCTACTAAGATGGTCCAGGCTTGTTGATCCCAGTGCAAAAACCCAATCCCAAAGTCAGCAGTTTTGACCATTGGGATGAAGAAAAGCTCCTTGAACTCCAGGTGCCCTCCTGGTGTTCTTGGCTGGCACATTCCCTGTCCCTTAAGGATGGGACAAAGGATGGATGAGAAACACAGATGTGGCTCTCTAGCCATTCTTCTGCCTACTTTACTGGTTTTGCTACAAGTCCCAGCCTGAGACACCAAGAAATTACTGAGTTCCGAAAGTCAAGGCAGCTAAGGCCACAGCCGGACCTTCTTCCACTGGCTTTAGTTAGAGTTCGCCTTCACTCTTCCGTACTGGCAGCACAACGTTGGGATTCCAAGCTATGAATTAGAGAGTGAAGCTGACTTGGGTGGCGACAGCAGGCCTGCAATGGAAGCGGTGGCAGATGGTGCTGAAATGGCGGGAAGATGCTAAGGAAGAGATGCTTCTGTTTTGCTGCGATGGACGGGCTCACACCATGAACTCCTTATTTCCATGCAGCACCAGCTGCTGGGAACTGGTGTAATCAGCAGCATCAGGGTGTCTCTTCCGGCCTGTCCCAGCAGCCCCCTCGGGGAGCTCTTTGGCTTTGGGGGGAGAGTTTTTCACATTCTTCAGTTTCTGCTTGCCTTTCTCGGGATTGAATGTCCCTCTGGTGGTGAACTGTGGCCGGTCATCCAGGCCTTTCGCATGCCCTGGGGATCGCTCCAGTGCGGTGGCACCGCCAGAGGGAGCTGCTCGATAGAAAGGCGATTTGGAGTATATCTGGAACCGTTTTCTAGTTACGTGAGGTAAGCAGGAGGAGGAGGAGGAGGGTGACAGGGATGGAGAGGAAACAGAGGAGTCCACCGAGTCCGTGGAATCCTGCTGCTTTCTCAGGTGTCTTCGAGGCCTGGTGGTGGTGACGGGCTCTGCCTTGATGGGTCTCACTGAGCCTAGTGCTGAAGTTCTGTCTGGCAGGAAAGAGAGACCAAAAGGGTTTAAGTAGTGCTGGTACGTGTACACTGAGAAAGATGCCGCATTGTCTGCTAAGGTCAAAAGGAAGCCAGACTAAATGAAATCAAGCACTTCATTTTCGTTTTCTTCACTGTCTGTTCCAAGCTGAGTGACTAAAATAAGTGTTTTCAAAATATTATTGTCCGATCCACTGTTTGCGTTCCTTCCACCCTGCTCCATTTAAACAAGCAGAAAGCTTAAATGCAACTTTAGTGAGAAAACACCTGTCTTACCTACCATTCTTGATGCTCTTGTGCATTAGTCCCCGCCCCCCCCCACCCAACAAACCCACACATTTGCTTTGAGTTGTGTGAGAGAGAAGAATGGAAGGCATATTCTTCTAGTTTGTATCACTGGCAAGACAGTCAGTATCTGTCCCATTAGTAAGTGCTAGGATTCACTAGTGTTTTTATCTTCTCCCATACATTTAGGGCTATTAGCAAAGAAAGAGTTTTTGTCTGAGCTGCCCACATTCATTTTGCAGTCGTGAGAGCTATAACCTTGCTCTGAAATATTAAAGCTGCGATTCTAAGGATTCTGTGGGATCTGTTGAATTCAGCATGAACAGAGCAACACCTATAGATAGTGGTTAACATCATCTTCTCTAAGCAGCCACCATGTTGTACCCAGAGCCGGGTATTTCAAACCCGACGTATAATTAAACTCCTATACTCATTACAGTGGAAAAGCAGAGAAAGTGCTTGAAGATACTTTTGGCTTAATTCAGCCTTACACATCCAGACAAGGGGATTTCATTTACCTGATCTGTCTGAGATGGCGCCTTCAGAATCAAAGTTCAGGTTTTCTGAGCTATCTGCAGTTCCAATAGAAGCCTCAGACTCTAGAGTTTCATCATCAGAGGCTCGTGGCTCCAGCGCCAGCATCTCAAACGTTAACTCTTCCCTGAACGGAATACCAGAAAACAAATTGAAATAAAGGGGAAGAGAGGAACCATTCACATATGCAGTTAGCCTGGAAGCCATGGAGTCATTGGAAAAAATGCATTCTCTGGCAAAGAAAACAAAGATCTTATCTAAAATACAAAATGGGATACCAAAACCCGGGCACCAAAAAAGCAGCTCACTACTGCTATAAAGTGTTCCAGTTTGAACCTGCAGCCCAGCCCAGTATGTACGGTTCCTGACTGACAGCTTCTTGACGACCCTCCCAACACGTCCAGACTCACTTCTCTTTCTGCAGACTCTCAATCTGCTCCGTCAGCACCTTCTCTTCCTGCTGCATGGCCACCTGCTGCTGTTCAGTGACATCCGTCTCCATGGCCTCCTCGCTGCTCAGGGCCTCTTCAGAGACGTCCGACACAGATGGCAACCGGACCGCCGCTGGGGACGTGGGGCTTGGATATGTCCCTCGGCGCAGGCGCCCTTTACCCTGCAGGCGAAGCAGTCCTAATGAGAGTACGGCCTTGGTCTAAGTTCTAGATTGGAAGAACACGTATTCCTGACACGTGTGCACAATCTAATGAGCAAACAAACAACATCTGTAGGTGACTGGCAAACACAGACAGGACAGGAAATATAGGATGTTCATTATTTCGGTGGTTCTTAAAAATGCTCCCTGACCTGTGCATACTAAAGCATT
Organism: Varanus komodoensis; assembly: GCF_004798865.1. Taxonomy (NCBI): domain Eukaryota; kingdom Metazoa; phylum Chordata; class Lepidosauria; order Squamata; family Varanidae; genus Varanus; species Varanus komodoensis. Next base: position 4,423,565 of record NW_025335817.1, read on the forward strand.
TATTAGCCAGATCCTAGAATTAAACTTAAGGGGTATTTCTGCAGCTCTATATGGCATTACAGGTGGCTCAGTATGTCAGCAGTGACACTAGCCCGGGACTGCCACTCACCAAAGCCTGTTTATCCAATCTACAGCCATTTTACCCTGAAATAAGCATTAAACATGCAACACAGAGGTTAATCTAAAAGGCTGCCTTTCTGTGAGTCAAAAGCAACAGAATAAGAAGTAAGGCTATCTGCAAAGCTATGTTGTTCTCCTGCTTGCGTTATCCAATGAAAATCCAGGAACGACACAAGTGAGGATGAATCTCTATATAAACAGCAATGGGAAAATAGCCCCTTAGACACACAATGCTAAGAAGCAATTCAGTGTTCATCCGAACAGAACCAGATCCTCAAAGACTATTGGATAATGGTTGTTTCGGTCAAAACAAGTGCGCTAGCACAACTTCCTACCATTCTGAGATAATCACTTCATGATTAAAGGTTCTCATTCTATGTGACTCCAAACATGTATTTCTAGACATTTTCAAAATCTCCTTTCGTACCTGAATCCTGTCAAGCTCTTGCAGTGTTCCCAAATAGGGAGTTCAAAATGGGAGTTCATGTCATCAACTTCCTTTAGTGTGCCCCTTTTCTTCAATATGGCCTCACTTACTAGAAAAATATAGGACATGGGAGGTGGAATTGCCCCTCTAAGATGTTACCACGAGGAAGCATAGGATGCACGTGCAACAGAAGAAGAAATCCTTAGCCTTTGAAGGGTGAAAACAACATTCTTATAACCTGAAACAATTTTCTTTTTCGTTTGATTTAGACAGGGTAAGCCCTCGATGCTGTATAACCGTGTTGTAGTCCTGCAAAGATGATGAACATCACAAAGTGGCCTCTGCGTGAGCAGGAAACATGTTTAGTTGAAAGCAAATTCCTGAAACATTTTATTGTCTGCAATTCACGGCTGAGAATCTCAAACCTAGCAAAATTATGTTTAACTCTCTAGGAATTGCTGTACAATTGCATGTGAAAATATGTATTTTCATATTGTAGACAGGTGAATAACTTCATAAGAAGTCAAGAGCTGGATTGGACCCAAATCTGGTTCATCCTGCTTTCCCCCTTCCAGAGTGCTCAACCAGAAGGCTTTGGGAAAGCCATAACAATTTCATAAGTGGAACAGAAACTGAAGAATCACTTTCCCCCCAGAAAACTGTGGAGGATGCAATACTTAATCCCTTTCCTTACTGGTTGCTCCTCCACTCCAAATTGTGCCTCTTTAGCTTTCCCTCTCACACTGCTGTTTCAAAACACCTGTTTTTGTATACTCTCAGAAAAAAAGCACTTAGAATCCCACAGTGAAAAAAACAGATGAGTACACTGATTTTGAGCAGAGAAGTGGTGGATAAATAAACTATATATGCACACATGTGTGCTTGCACATGTGTTTAATCCATTGTTCCATCCCTAATAGTGCTTCAACGTTTAGCTGACTCTGACTATATTTAGTTCTCTAATGTGGTTAAACCCAAAGTATCATTTTTGATCCCCGCCTTCCCATCCAAATGCATTTCAAATAGCAAATGAAGTGAAGGACCTTTGTCTGGGACCTTGGACTGGTACTCACAGCAGATGACTGATGCTGACAGGAGCCTGATTCCATAGAAACATAGAAACAGAGCGAGTCAGAAGGGGCCTCCCGGGCCATCTAGTCTGATCTCCGGCACCAGCTGGCTCCACTCAAGACATGCCCACCATGTGGATGTCCAGCCTATCCTTGAACACCCACATCAACGGGGCCTCAGCAACCTCTCGTGGAAGCCCATTCCACACCCTCGGGGTCCTGACTTTCAGGAAGTGCTTCCTGGCACCCAAACGAAACCTTAGCTCCCTGAGCTCGGCTCCGTTGGAGCGCATTCTGCCTTCCTCTGCAGGGGAGAACAGGTCTCTACCCATCTCCATGTGGCATCCCCTCACATACCTGTATGTCGCCAACATATCCCCTCTGAGTCTCCTCTTCTCCAGGCTGAACAGACCCAGTTCCCTCAGTCTCACCTCGTATGGCATCCCCTGCAAACCGGCCACCAACCTTGTGGCCCTATGCTGCACTGACTCTAACCTGCCTATATCCTTCCTGTAATGAGGTGCCCAAAACTGAGCACAATACTCCAGTTGCGGGCACACCAGAGTCGTATAGAGTGGAGTAATACCTCTCTCGATCTAGAAGCCACACTTCTGGCTATGCAACCAAGGGTGGCATTCGCCCTCTTGCCCACCGCATCACACTGCTGACTCATGTTCAGCCTGCAGTCAACCAGCACCCCGAGGTCCCTTCCACAAGTGCTGCTCTCCAGCCACTTGTCACCTAACCTGTACTTACGACAGCTATTCCTATGCCCCAAGTGCAAGACCTTGCACTTATCCACATTGAACGCCATCCTGTTGTCTCCTGCCCACTTCCACAGTCTGTCCAGATCCTTTTGGATCTGGAGTACCTGCTCCTCAGTTGTGGCCACTGCTCCAGTTTTAGTGTCATCTGCGAATTTGATCAGCAAGAATCTTTGCAGTTGAACTGCAGCTTAGTGGCAACGCACACGCTCTGCATGCAGGAGGCAACAGGGTCAGTCTCTGCCATGCCTGTGCTGGCCTGGGAAAGGTTCCTGTTTGAAATCCTGGAAAGAGACTGCCAGATGGTGTGGAGAGGCAATACTGAACTAGATGGATCGATAAGCACACTAGCTATAAGGCAGCTTCATGTGCACATACATTTAAAAAGTAGCTTCCTACAGTGGGTATTTCTTCTTGCATTAGCAGAAAGAGAGTAAATCAACATTTATTCACATTCTCTCTCTCTGACAGAGCTTGGAAGCATTGTTGTTGTCTGGTTTGGAAATCCAAGCAAGATGATGATGATGATGACAGTTATTCTTATTCTGAAAACTGGCAGTGTTAGGTGGAGAAAAAGATTTCCTGAAACAGGGATTTAATTATTGTAATTCTTCAACAGATCATTGTTTTTGACCTTACTGTGAGAAAAAGGAGTGAGCAACAGAAGAAATAAGGGATTATTAGACCAAAAGCTAAAGAAGAGAAAACAAAGATGGGAAAGACACTAGCTGGAGAAAGCGCTGGGGTTAGAAATCCTTGAATACAAGCATTTTACTCCAGGCAACCATAGCCTTTTGAAATTGTACACATGCCCTATTTCACTCTTTGACTGGCAAACTGTTTGGTCATTTCTGTGAGATAAGACAAAATAAAAAGGCAGAATGGTGTCTTCTGCTGCTCCAGAGAACCCTTTTGCATTAGACATTGGTAGAAAACAATGCATTTAGTCCACTGCAGTCTCAATGACTATTTGACCTTTTCTTCCCCCTCTTTCCTGGTAACTCCTCTAGAAAAAAATGGCCGTGCGCACTCCCTATTGGTGGTGCCTCTACTACGAGAAATTGACGGTGGCTTAAGGGGGACACACGCAGTTATGAAGTGTGGGTTATGGCATGGAGCATGCAGAAGCACTAGAATGAGTGGAGGGTTACAGCACAAGGTCAGTGCAATGCAATTCTGATACATACCGGGATTGAACTGCGGGTTATGCTCATAAATCTAACGGCAATTAGTACAGGTTTCTGGATTAGAGGACAGGAAAAGGAAAGGAGCAGGTTAGAGTGCACGTGCCATTACCCTTCCCAAAGAGCTGCTGGGCTTTTGGCTACTACTGCAAGAAAGCATGAATGCGCTACAAGCTGTGGTGCACTGCATCAAGGAGGTGGGGGAGCACCAGCCAGGGTCACAGATGCGCTCCCAGCAGAGCATGCCAAGAGGATCTGGACAGCAGGCTTGCTTCCAACAGTGCAATAAATGGGTCACCTGCCACATGACCAAAAAAGCCCATGGCCTCCCTTATATAAGCAGCTAATGCAGCACATTACAGAGCCTGCCACATCTTCAGCTCGCAGCAACGGAGAATACAGCTCACGTCAGTGTGGAAGCTGCCTTTCAGCTCAGCAGCCCAGCTAACAGCGTGCAAGCGTTCCCCATCGCATGAAGGCTGCAAGGCAAAAGGAAGCAGCCCACCAGAAGGAGCTTAATGCGGGCCAGTCCACAGTACGTGTGGGTTGCTTCACCCAGTTCTTCCAAAGGCATGTGCAGGTTGGAAGGAGGTGAATGGAAGCTTGTTCTGTTATAAGCAGTGCCAGATGAGAGCTCTGTGATATTAGAGGGAACCAGGTCCTAAGAGTGATTGGTCATGGAGGAAGGCCAATTACACACAAGCTAAAGGGACCCAGGTTTGCTGCAGACACCCCTGGAAATTAAATAAATATATATATAAATAAAACAGACCCTACCCTGCCCCTCCGCCCCCAGAATGTAGGGGTTCGCTGGCTATATGGGATAATGCCAGAGAGGCATTGATCCCAAATTGTCTGGGTTTTGCTTTATATATGCTTTAAATTCTGAAGATCCAAACATGAGTGATAAAGCCAATCTTTAGCTTCTGTGATGAACCTGATCACATGTGAAAGGATTTGAGAAAGACAGATAGGACAAGGAAAGGTTTGGTTAAAGGTTTGGAAAGTAAGACAAGGAAAAGAATAGAGGGAAGGAAAGTGTCAGGATAGGGGAGGGCCAATGGCTTTCTACCCAATCCCAAATAAATTAACCCACTCATATACATTCTAGTTTAAATTAAATAACCATGGTTGGGATAGACACACACAAGCTATTATCCTCCAAATTCTCTCTCCTAAAGAAGAAAGTTATATCCAGTAAAGTGGAGTGCAGAGGTGGGGAAGACAAGGGATCCCTGTGCACATCTCTTCGTGGTGTAGGGGTTCTAGTCAGCTTGGTATTCTTTTGGTCCTGCCCCTTACCATGGACCTGCGAATGAGTGACAGACGGCTCTTGGCTTTACTTTCTGCAAACTCGAGGCTGCTGATGTCCTTGAGGCGAGCCCGATATTTATTCATCTGTTCTACAACAATCAGTTCTACACAGCTGAAAGAGAAAATTATTAAGAGGGAAAATGGATGTTTGAGGGCTGCTAGTTTCGCTAGATCTAGCAAGAACATTTATACACCAAGAATTGTTATTTTAGAGATCTTTCTTATTTTGAGTATAATAACAGGGAAACTGGAAGAGTCAGTCCCATCCAAATGGCTCATTTCTGCCCCATCCACATGATAGACTGGAACAGTCTCAGCGTGAGTCATCCTGGGAGAATTGGTATCTGTATTTCCTAGAAACATTTTCCTCAATCCCATCATGTATTACATACAGATACTATGAGTGACCTGAATATCAGCAAAAATGCATGCATGGTGGCAGCAGGCAGATTATTCGAGGTGTTTCAGAGACACGGAGCACATCTGCTGTGGTCGAGGGGGCAAACAATGACTGGTCATACTAGTGCAGAACATAAACATTTTACCAAGCATAGCTGGGTGCATGTGGAAGCTCCCTTCACATTTTTGCTTGAATGCAGGGCTTTTGCTCCCTCCTCAACACATTCAGACTGTGTGTGAGAAGGTCTGGAGCTGGGTACTACCTTGGAGAATTAGTGAACAAGTGGGAGACCTAATTTTCCTTTCCAAATTGGTTTTGCCCCACTTTACCACTCTTAAATCCTGTGCATTCTTCCCCTCTCCATCCCTTGGGATCTTTACCTCTTCCCTGCATCTGTACCTTGCACTGTCACTGTATTTAGCTGTCTTTCCAAACAACACCTGTGATGTCTGTATTTCTACTTGAACCTTTGTTTCTAGACCTAGTACTCACGGCAGCTTTTGTCTTTCCTTGGTGTGATGTTTGCTAGGCATGCACCTCTGTCTGAAAGGAGCAAGAATTAATATAATGGCTGCAAAGTGACACACAAAATTACAGAGGCCTCTTGGAAAATGTGAAAAGCAATGCTATTTGCCTACTCGGTACTTCAGGGGAGGAGGCATGTAAGGGTGAGGAAATTCACTCCCATGTGAAAAGTAGATGGTTTTGTAAATGCAGCCTTTACCTTTCCTTCTCTCTGGTGTTTTGGAATGTACTTCCCCTTCCTGGGCCAGCAAAATACTTCCACAGAAAAAGACTGGCAGACACATAATGTTAGATACTGAATTCTGAATCTCATGCTTCAAGGGTAATGATACCATTTTGTTTTTTACCTGATGGTTTTACTGACATCCTGAGCACTCTGCAGAGGGTCAGTGGTGTTTGGACAACGGAGAATACAGGGAGCAAATACAATTGCCAGGGCATTAGCTGACATTCGGTTTGTCTCCTCTTGCAGGGCAATCCTAGAGCATATCAAGATATAACAGCTTTGAGAGAATGCATAAAACTATACATGATATATGAAAGTGTTTGGACTCAGGCTAAACAGAAGGCACACTATATGCCAGGTTCTGCGGGAAGGAATGTAGGGAACATTCTCAAAGTCTGCAGGAAGAGTTCTTCCATAAAATTAAGAGACCAATTCACTTTTCTACATACTTTTCTATAAGTGTTCACAGAACTGATGACATAACAGCTGTCAATTTCTGTAATCTGCTAGGCATGTCATAAGGGGAACATCTCTGAGTTATATTCAGCAGCTGCAGCAGCAGTAAGGAACCAAGCTACTGGGGGAAAAGTTACAATATTTTTCCACTAGCATTAGGGTAAGATGCAGGCAAGGACTCAGATTCTAACATGAGCCTTGAGAATTTAAGAGAAGCATCCTACTGATCAAAGCCATTAGCACAGTGTTTGCCTAGAGTGTCCTTGGACGAGCTTAATCAGTCTGATTTTAAACAAGATGCTGCTGATGCATGGAGCTTGCCCTCCAGAGCAGTCTGCAAAGACTGGCTGCTAGCTTGTCAAGCCCTGTGCCCACAGAATTTGTGCACTGGTCTCTGAGGTGCAATGCCCCTTAAAGGAAGTTGCACTGAAGGTAAGGGACCTACCTACAATGTGAGGTAGCATTCATTAAGGCAACAGAAAAATTATAAGTGCACTATTGGAGAACATCCTTGATGACTGGTACCTGACAAGATGAAAGATCAAGCGTTCCAAGGTATTGAGATGAGTGCGAGAAAGCTGGTCAATGACTGAGTACACCCCACGGATGGCCTCCTTCCTCTCCTGCAAGCCTGCACAGAATTCATTTCATTTAATTAATTGGAAATTTGATCAACCCTATAACTAATTGTTCAGAGTTTTTTAATAACAAGTGCCCTTTAAAGTAACATTTGAAGATCCAACTAAGCAGGAAAAGGCATTACACCTTCTTCACCCGCACGATTCACCCTAGCCCTCCAAACATTGGTACACAAATGTTTCACACGCACCCAAATGCTCAAGTATTGATGAGCCTCCAAGGAGGCAGGGTTGTGACATAGTTTCCTTAAATGCTCTTGACATCCAAAAGTGGCACGCGGATGGTGTTAGTAACAACAGTGTCCAGCGCAGTCACAGTGAAATGTGAAGATGGACATTATTTCTTAAATCTTTTGGGTGGGAGTGGCCCCAAGACATTAAGGTTAAAAAGCAACGCTATCATTTGTGTCTGAAATGCTAAGGAGGATGCCATCCTTCCAACATCTCGCTGGCATCTCATACCTACTAAGAGGGTATATTAAGTACCAGTTGGATGTTCCAGAGAGTCATCTATTAGCCCCACGAAAAAGTTACTGCTGTATTCTTATTTCAGAGAGATTATACTACAGAACCTTGGACTTCTGAAAACTATTTATTTATTATCACTCTATAAACTCTACCTTATTTGCTAAAAGCAATTGAATTGGTATACTATGATTAAAAATCAATAAAATTATTAAAAAGAATAAAGAATAAAACAATATATTAAACCAGAATATCAGTAAAAGCAGTGGCCGGTCACTCAAGGAAGGCCTCTTGTAATAAACATGCTTTTAAGAGGCACCAGAGAAAGCAACATGTTGATGACTGCCTGATTCCAGAGGCAGGGAGTTCCACAGAAATGGAGCTGCCATGCTGAATGCTCTCCTCTGGCAAGGGTCCAAATAGGACAGGCCATGTGGAACCATCAGGAAAATGCTATTTGATGACCTTAGTTACTATGCAGGTTGATAAGGGAGAAGGCACTCAATTCAGTCTTGGTCGCAAGCTGTTTAGGGATCTATGTGTGTACCAAAACCTTAAATTTGGCTTAGCAGTGAATAGGCAACCCCAGAGGCTCACTCAGCAAGAAATAACATGCAGAAAAGGGACAATTCCCAACAACCACTGAACTGCTGTATTCTGTGCTAGCTTCAACTTCCAGGCCAGTCACAAGGGTTGTTGCCATAAAGTGCAGTCCTGAGGTTACTTTTGCCTGTATCACTGCGGCCAAACTTTCCCTGTCCAGGAGATGTTGCAGCTGAAGAGCAAGTAGCAGAGATGATCTGCTTGATGGAGAGCACAATTTTTCCTTCTCAGAGTGGGAAATTAATATGTTCAGTTCATTATTTTAAAAAGACAGAACTCCCTTAGATTCAACTGTGCAATTTTATCACTAGCCCTTCCGAAAAATTCAGTGAAAGGCATTATTTGATGCACATGGCAGCTTCTTACCCATAGCACGCAGGAATTCTTCATAGAGTTCAAATGTCATGAGAGGATTAGGCAAATCTCTCAACCATTGTTTGAAAACGCTGGCAATGACATGGATGTTGTAGTCATCAAGATTCACATTCTCAATTTCTGATTAGCAGGAAGAATGGGGACAGCAGAGCAGAAGAAAGGTTTGAATAGAAAAACTGTTTTTTCATTATCAAAAGGCAAGTCAGCTCTTCCATGCCGACATAACAACTAACACAGATCAGAACCCCCATCCTAAGACTAGATTACAAAATGATGCAGGGACATGGCACGGCTAATCAAGAATGCCTCTGTGGGAATGGTTTAGGAACTAGCAAGCTCTTTGTGGCCCCTGTTGTGATCAGCATTGCTATTGCTGACCTTACTGGTCAGCTCTAAACAAAGTTTAATTAAGAATCACATAAGGCATAATAGCTGATTTACACTAGACTCCAAACTACAGCTTGAGTTTCCAAGCTGCCAAACCCAGGCACCCAAAGCTGGAAGCTGCTTGTCTGCTTTCATTTCTAACTGTTCAGTTCACCTTATTTATGGTGCACAGGAGGCAAAGCAGGGGCCATTATAGTTTGTCAATTCAAACACTGCATCCAAGTGTTAGCCACAAACCATGGCTTGTGCTGACTGCAAAGCATGGTTGGCCAATTCAGACGTCATGTCAAACCACAGGCAAGTTTCTTCAATCATCACTAGCAGTAATGTCTGAACTGAGGTTACTACTTTAAAATGACTTGTGTCAGAACAGGTACCTGGCAAATCATCTGGATTTATGCTCTCACATTCGCACACTCCCCCCTCCCCCACTTCTGTAGAATGCCTCCTCACCTGTGTCAAGCCCCTGCCGCAACTCTTTGATTTTATTGGTTGATCCAGATTTCCGGTAAATGCCTTCTGTGTACAGTGCATGCATTTCTATATAGCTGGTGAGCTTCTCAAACACTAATGGCACTGTTTGTTCTTCACTGGTCAGACGGGAGAGTTCAACTCCAAATTGTCGAGAAGAAAGCTCAGGATCATACTAGAGGAACAAAGTTGGGGTTATCACTGTCTTAAGAGGCACAGAAGGAATGCTGCCTGCAGATATGAACCAACGAAATTTTTAGAAATGATTATGGAAACAGAAGCAAAGATTAGTGAAGTACATTGCTTAAAAAAACACACACAAAATCTTTAAAGTCTTTGCATCCATTGAGAGACAAACCATGTGAGGCTGGCAAAATGCTGAGGCAAAGAGTGGAGCACCCCCAGTGTTCCTAGAGATGTTTGCAGTTTTTCCACTTTTGCAGGGGTCCTGTGTTTTTAGACATCTGCTGGGGGGCTTGGAACCTATCCCCCATGGATATGGGGGTCCTTCTGTATGATGAAAACTTTTCACCTGGTGTATAAGACAACCCCCTGAATTTTGCCTCGCTATTTCTGGTTTCAAGAGTTGACTGTATATTCGCCAGTATATACAGTCAATGAGGAATCACAAGTTTTTTATGCTTGCTTCTTTCAGCATCAAATATTTAGCACACATGGTTACAGCAAAAATGCATGCCATCTGTGCAAATCTGCTTGATTCACAACACACTGTAAGAGGTATACAGCCAAGTCTAAATAGCTTCAAAAATACATTCAAAAATATTTTCAGGCTTAAAACAGAAAAAGGATGGCAGTTTGTATAGGGAGAGCATTATTCATGCTGCCCTATAGTAATGTAAACCCTGAGAATATTTCAAAGGATGATAAAGCTTTTGCCCACCCTAATTACATAACATATTACATCCTAATATCCTATCCAGGAGCACACTAGATACTGAATAAACTGAACATAGGAGGAACTGAAAAGAGAAAAGTTTAGAGATTGACCAGTTAATGGGTTCACTTTCTTTCTTTCCTTTCTTTCTTATTTACTCCCCAACTACCTAATGTATTGGGAACTGAAAAGAAATTTTATTAATCAGTAAAGTTACTGGATGCACAGGAAACCAAATGAGTAATACTAGGCCCCCTGTACTGCCACTAGGGCCACAAGAAATCTACATGAGTGAGACAAGCACACTGCAAGGCCCACCCTCTCCTGTACAGATGCACCGCAACACAGGTTCTGCCCTCTTCAGAAATTATAACTATACTGCACATGGCATGAAGTTAGACACCCAAGGGATCTAGTCTTCTCCGTGTGATAAGCACCGCTGACACAAGCCTATACTGGGGAAAAACTGAAGAGGAGAATTTACTTGGCAGTAAACTTTGCCATAGATATGTGGATTTCTCATACTGCCAATCTAAAAAGGAGTTCCTTCACAATCCTGCAATGAGAGTTATATCAGAGTTGATTAAAAGGCTTAGAGATGAAGATACTGTACCTTTTTGGAGCACTTTGTTGTGGTCTTCAGACAGCATTTTCTGTGGCAAGCATATTTGCACACTGAAATTAGGAGGAAAAACACTTAGCACTTCACACATTCTAATATTGTTCAATTGTAGCTTTCCTGAGGGCTATTTGAGAAAGCAGTTTCCCAGACTCTCTGCTGGATTTTGAAGCATGCAGCTGGACTCTAGGCTGTGTCTGGGTGACAGAGACCTGTCAGGCAGACTTATATGACACCTTGGCAAACACATGTCTCCCCCTGGTGACTTGATAAAATCTTGGTCACCTTGCAAGTACTCGCAGGACTGATGTCAAGTCTGTTGGTGTTTGCAGGATTTAGAACTGTCGAAATCATGAAACCGCCGGAAGCCCAGGAGGGGCTACACAAGACTGCTCAGCTACATGCACCTTCATGTTCCAGACCCTAACTTCAGTTCTTTTGTCTGTGCCATGGCTCCTGCCTGTTCCTGATTGGGCCTTTGCCTCTGGTCCTACCATTCCATTACTAGGTATCTGCTCTTGGCCTTTTCCTAGTTCTGCCTCACCATCTGGCCTTTGCTTGCTCTTGACTTCACTCTCACCTCTGGCCCTACGTAACTGGCATCTGGCCCTTACCTGTCCTGGATTCTGCTATTCCTGGCTGGTATCTGACCCTTGCTTGCACCTGCAAAGACTTCACCTTCACCTTTGACCCCACTGCATCAAGTCAAGACCTCCATCACCCATGGTCCTGGTGGTCAGGTCATAAGCACTTGGCACTAACATTCTCGACTTGACAGTCCACGACCCTGCTTTTGCTGAGGTAGTGGGGAAGCAAAAGGGGCAGTATTTTTAAAGGGAGGACTGGTGGGGAAGAAAACAGTTTAAGTGCACCTTTCTGTCTTCCAGCCCTCCCTTGCATTAGTATTATGAGCCACACTTGGATTAAAAACTCCTACGTGCCTCCATATGGGCAATTCCATTTTCTAATGTTCACTGATGGCAAACTACTGTGTCAATTCCAAATTACTTCATGTCATTAATGTAGATGGGGTGAGAGTGCAGAAATAAGCAGAGAAATGAAACAGGCTAGACTTTAGGAACTGGAAACACAATATGACTAATCTCTGGAAGTAGTCCTATATTGATACAGTTCATTTAATGAGTAAAGCTTTCTACTAATTTTCTTGGCCATCAGTTGGGCAGCAGTGAAAATCTCAACATGGAAATGGCAATTTTCTATTTAATATGTCATTTGGATCCAATCAGATGGAGCAGACGATAGCCTCATGAAAGAAAATATCCTTTAAAAGGAGAACAGATGTGAAGATGACAGAATAGAGCAATTAAGAATAATATTTCATGCTCACGTTTACACACAGAGGCCCTGTCCATGATCCATATCAGAGAGGAACAGAATTCACAGTAGGTGGGGATGCTGTACTGAGTGGCCTTAAAAATGTGACCATTATATTCTTCTACCTATACACACACAGACAAAAACAAAAAGCAGTTGGACATTCAATGACAGCTGAAGACCAGTTTGAATAGCTACTCCTACAAAAAAAGCTAAACTAAACAATATCAAAAAAATCAGACGGCTGCTAATACATTTTTTCAGGTATAACCAAGGTATATTCTTAACCCTCCCCAGTTCCTAAGCTGCATTTTAATATGCTGAACACTTGCAACAACATATAAAAATCTTGATCAGACCCACTGTCCATCCTAACCTGTAGCCTGCTCAGGAAAAATGGCACGCCTTAAAAGCCCCGGGAAGTTAACAAGTGCCTGGAATACCAGCAAAGAATTGTAATCCCTGCTGCTCTCACCCAAACTCTCAAAAATGTATGGCTATATCAGAAAACATAAAGATTTATGCCCTCAATCTTCATTAAAAGATGGTCTAACTAGGCCAATATCCCATGAGAATGCCTAAGCCAATAACTGATATTTCTGTTGCCTTATGAGTTAATTTTTGGCACTCATGGATTGTCCTGTTTGGTAGTGTTATCTGGACGTATATCCAAGGTATGACTTTTGATCCAGGTAGGAGCTTTTTTCCTCTTTTCTATATCATATTTCAAATACAAAGTTCTAGTGCAGTTTATACTAGCTCATAAAGCACAAAGAGCAATAAACATATTGGATTAATCAAGCAGTTAGTGATAGCTGCTTCCCTGCAATCAAGACCTTACTAAGTCTTGGGAGAATAGATTAATGGAGGAAGGGTAGACACACAGGCTTCTAAATGGAGTGCCCTCATTTTGTTGCTGACAAAAAGTATAGATTGTCCAAATGCAAAAGGCTGAGGTTTCTGTTACTGTGTCGTCATCGTCGTCTTCTCCTCCTCCTTTGTTTTGTTTTTCAAAGTGTGACTTTAAACTCACAATGAGTTTATAAGAAAATTGAGCTTCTGTGAGAATTTCATGGAGCAAGCAACGCTCAGTGTCCATCAAGCATCTTTATGCCTCTTTGTCTGGGTTTGCATGTAACAGCGATCCAGCGTGCAGGCTGAGTATGCATTGTGGCTGAACTGTAATTTGTCATTATATGCGAGCAGTACACTATGGTTTAACTATAAATTGTTACACCTGAACAACCCAGAGTTCACAAACAACCCAGAGTTATACATTGTTAAACCGAACAACCACCCATGGGTGCTCTTTCTATGTTGTTTGTAGTTAACAATCCATGCCGAAACCAGAGCACAGGGTTTACAAATAATGGTGACCCATGATGCAAGAGCTGTCATTGATTCAATGACAAAAAATGTTCAACCTGTACTCTGGACTGTTCTGTGAACAAGGTCATTGTTTGACCGATACATGGTACTCAAAGTGCTTTTACAGGAGATGCAGGGATCAGTACTTGCTATATATCTATAAAGCAATGCAATCAAGCTGCATCATGTACATCCACAAGTGAATTTATATTATCCACAAGAGACTAGTGTGCTCCTGGACAGTGGAGTCCCAGTGTTCTATCATTAGTAATGATGCTAACATATCTACTATCCAGATCCTGGTAATTCCTTATGAAAACATTTGTGAATAATCATTCAAATAAACCAGGTTAGTCACGGTTATGAACTAATTAGAGGAATAATGACTACATCATTTAGATATGCCAGCTATCTCAATAAATCCAAACACAGCCATATTAGTGCATAGAAAGAAAGAAGAGTCAGTGTTACTTGTGTAAACATCAGAAATGAACTGAAGTAAACTGGATTATGAATCCCATTGAACAGAAGGACAAATGCACCCAAGACTTTCTCTGGATGTTGGCCAGCATGCTTCAAAGTAGAGAACGCAGAGCAATTAACTGATGCTTAGCAGGGGGATAAAATCATACACAAAGATCTGTTCCTGACCTGTAGTTTTCAGTTAGTCCACTAGGTGGTGCACCAGTTATAAAAACATGTTATGTCTTTATGACATACCAGATGTCACAACAGCAACAGAATAAACTTTTTGTTTCAGACCCATGTTTAAGCAATTCCTAGTTTTAGCCATGGATCACACAGATAAACAGCAATCTTATGATTACTTAAGCTTTACAACCAGTATGAAACAATTACATCCCAAAACTAAAAGCCAAAAAAATGCAACAAACATACAAACAAAACAAAACCTGTTAGTTATATGTGTTACCTTTGGGACAGTTGTAGCGTTCTGGGTACACTTCATTGGAATAGACCTTCCTTCCATATCCCTAATAATTTCCTCAGTGAAGAGTAAGGTTCATTTAAGCATAGAAAGAGAAAAATGATTCAACTTACAACATCTGGTTCCTTCTTTCTTCTCTTCTTTCTTTCTGTTTTGGTCACCTAAACGAGTAAGGAACTAAATCAGAGATTAACAATTTAGAATCTTTTGAATGCTTCCCCCATCCATGCTTCATTCTGCCTCTTTGAGTAACTACTAGTACCAAAGCATGGAGATCACGTTTGTTCTTAAATTTGCCAGTCTTTTTGCTGTAGTCACACTGGTAGGCATTTTCTTACAACCACTGCTGCCATCATTTGCCATGTCATCGGGATTCTGGATTCCACCCATTACCCCAGAGCTTAATTCAGCCATGTCTCAGACTGATGGGCTTGAGATGAAATGACAGAAGGAAATCTTGGTGAGGGTTAAGAAACACTCTAGAGGATAGTAGAACTCTAACTGTAATAGTCCCTTGAATTGTGCATTGTGAGGGACAGATTTCCCTCTCTGTATTTCTTCCTGATCTGTCCACTAACTTCCATCTTTTTCTGTCTTATAGAATGGAAGCTATAACATGAGGACAGACATATCTTCATCCATGTACCTTTTCAGAGCTGGTAGGTCCTCATGCATACGAGAATATCAGACTATAGAGATGCCCATCTCCAATTAAGTAGAGGACTATGCTTTGTGATCTAACACGTTTCATTAGCTGGCCCTCCCAAAATGCATCTCCTATTTGACATTGCAATCAGGGAAATTATGTTAGGAAATAAGATTAAGTGGTTTGTGCTTAATACTTCAGCAGCAAATGCCCTTTCTGAATAATAAAGCTTCCAAGAGAACAAGAGAGAGTTCTTTAAGAATGTGATTCTACCCCCAATTCCAGGGGAATTTAATGATTATTCATTTGCTAGCCTGTGATATTGGGTTACCTTCGCAGCAGTATAATCCAAAGGCATATATTCTGTCATATATTCATCCAAAAACACCTTGAAGGTATTGACCCAGACCCGGACAGGTGATTCTCTCCAGTTCCTTTGTTCACACTTCATAGTTTTTTCCAGAATCTGTTCAAAAAGGGCATACAGGTCTTTGTATCGGATGCTCTTTCCATCACCCATCTATTAAAAAACATGGAAAAGAAAGGAAAATGTCTATTTAAGTATTTTATACTGCTTTTCCTAAAGCAGTATACAAAACATATTGACTAATCAGAATCAAATGAAAAATATAAACACATGATTAAACCAGAGTGTAGTAAAAGATGCTAATAATAAGCACTAACTCCCCAAAACAGCAAAAGAAAATCATTTCCTGATTTCTGCTGCTTGAGAGCTTTAATGGTGCATTTTGTATGAAACCATTAAAATTCTGTTCTTGGAATTTCAACCTGGGATATGGGCTGTAATTTCCTAGGAATACATTGGTTTGAGAAACCTTTCATTGTATGGTAATGTTTCAGTTAAAAACGGATTCTATGAACTACACAAGTGCACATGCTCCAAGTATTACTTGCTGTTCTTACACTTATACTTGCTCCAACAATTCCAGTTTATGCAATGAACTTTTGCTTCCCATGCTCCTTTTCTATACATACCACATACTATAAATCGGGTGGAGATGAAGCTAATTTGTGAAGACAGCATGAAAAATCATATCTCTGCAGAGAGTTGACCCTTCTAGACATACATTCCTCTGTTGTTGTTTTTAGATTTAAATTTCTATGACAAAATTGAAGAAAGAAGTCCTATCTCTAGCACGAGAAATTACAGATGAGGAATTATAGAAAGGAATGACTCTACTGAAGCAGTTACAGGTGATCTTCTCCCTTCTGGCACAGCCAGTATATTATCATGCTCCTCAATCATCACTAAAAGCAACATTCAGCGGTACTGCGGTTTGGCAGTACTAGGTGTATCCAAATCTGCAGTTCGTAACTTTGAAACACAGCAGTCCTATAACTTACTGCCAAAGCAGAAGAGTAGAAACTGAAAATATTTTGCCGGAATTCTTTCAAAGCCTTTTTAAATACAACATCCACCAGAGTATCCTTCTTACAGTCTTCACTATCCAGATCATTCATCTAGGAAACACAACATAAGTTACATGTGATTATATTCAAAAAATCATTGGGAAGAGTTTGGATGAGCTTAATTCCAACATATTCTTGTATGAGCCAATTCAACACTACCTGGGTGTGATAGAAATGGAGCAAAATTTGAACTCTCTAGGGCAGGGAGCAGGTTTAGCCTAACATGGAAAGGAGACTGTGAGAGTACTCTTGCTTTTGGTAAAGAATTATGCCCACCATTCTGACGGAGAGAATAAGGAACTGTACTTGGTGACATTCTTGTAGTGTAGGGGCAGCACCCCTGAAATAGCAGCCTGCAGTGCATTAACAGACATCCTGCCATCTTTTCGGCACCAGGTCAAGACAGTGTAGAGGCCTTTAAAGATCTCCTTGGTTATTCAAGAAC
Organism: Varanus komodoensis; assembly: GCF_004798865.1. Classification (NCBI taxonomy): domain Eukaryota; kingdom Metazoa; phylum Chordata; class Lepidosauria; order Squamata; family Varanidae; genus Varanus; species Varanus komodoensis. The sequence goes on from NW_025335817.1 coordinate 4,440,675, forward strand.
CTGAGGGGATCATCCTGGTGATTCTACTTCTTGCTGAGTCTTCAATTGTGCTTCTTACTGTATTTTAAGCTAGTTGTAATTAATTTTACATTCTTTTAACATGGTTATTCTATGTTATTTTATGTTATTTGTACTGTATTTTATTGTTTGGTTTTATATATTGCTGTAAACTCCCCAGAGAGCTTTGGCTACAAGGCTGTATAGAAAATAAATAATAGTGCATTTATGTTCCATGAGGACACAAAAATACAATGCATCCCCAGTTGCACTGCAGTCCTTGTAACATCATTTGAGAGCAGTAGAAATCAGTTCATGTACTGCACTTTTTATAACCAAGGAGAGCTCTGCTTGATCCACTCATGAGATCCGTATTATCCTGTATTCTGTGAGCAGCCAGATACTTCTTTGACGCCCATTATTCTCATGCATATGAGAATAATATCTCACCTCTAGCCTGCTTTTGTTGCCCAACTGGCACACTACCTCTGAACATGGAGATTTGATTTAGGTGTAATGACTAGTTGCCACTGAGAAAGATCCTTTGTAAACTTGGCTATGTGTGATATGAGGTACAAAACGCATGCTTAAATAAAACCTACTTTCTTCAAGAGGAACTCATCCATGCTTTTTAAGTCACTGGCGCTGGTTATGATCTGAAGAGCATCATTTTGCCACTGTGCAGGCTCCATAGTCACATTGCTGATTTTCAGGCTGCGCTTTCGCTTCACCTTGGGAGATGGCTCTTTGTTTTCTTTACATTCTCTTTGATAGCTGCCAGACAATTCAGGACTCCTTGGGGGAGTCAGTTCTAGAAATGCAAATAAATGAATGCCTCATCAGATACCAAACACCACACTTTTCCAGCTCGGACATACATTGCAAACACTAATGCCTCAAATCCAGAGCTTCCTTATGTGCCTGGGGCTCTGATGTGGAACTACAGCTCAGTGGCAGAGGACACACCTGGCATGCAGAAGCTCGCCGTTTCACTTGCCAGCATTTCTAGGTAAGGTTGGAAAAGAACCCTATCTAAAAGCTAGGACACTTGTTGCCAGTCAGTGCTGTCAATACTGCCCAGGGTCTGTCTCAGTGTAAGGTGGTTTTCTGTGTGCAGAAACATCACTGGAATGCACAAAGACTTCTTCGTCCAGTACACTATCAAGGATATCTAGGAAAGTCAGGATGCAGGGTAAATTAGACAGGGTAAATTAGCTGACAGGGCAATCAGCTACCAAGTGGTAACCTATCACATTGTGCTAATTGGCCTGAACCATTTTGCTAAGCAATGAGGTTTGTTGCCCTTTTACTTCCTAGATTTCTTTTCAGGTGTAAAAGAGTGGCAAGATTCTCCTCACCACTTGACAGGTGAATAGAGACAACCAGCCTTGCAAGGTGATAAAGGGCTGCTGCATTCACTCTGTTAAGTCACCAGCTAAGACTTCTTTCCTAGAAACAGCTTATTACAAAACTGTTTTAGCATCAAACCAGCACACAAACCTTTGCAGGCTTGACTCACTACTGAATTTTCTCTATGCTTGATGTATATGCAGAGCCCTTTTCAGCTCCTATTTGAAATTGTCAGGATGCCACTTCCCCAATTTTACCTTCTTCAAGATGTCGACCTGTAATGATCTCCCTTCCTGAGGCATCTTGATCTGGATACAACTCCAACAGCTCTGATTGGGTAGCAAGTTTCTCTCTGCTTGCTTTCTTCTCTGCCTGCCTCCCTTTCCCCCAAAACCTCATCTTGGCTTTTTGAGGTCTGTTGAATGACATTTAAAAAAAGACACCTTGAGTTAACATTTTATTCTGTGTTTTTATACTGCTGTTTGAACTTTCTTTCCTGCACCTTGACAAACCTTTCCCAATCTTACTTGGAAAGTGGTAGGAAAATGACAGCTAAAAAGGACTAGTTTTCTACTCAATTCATTTTGGGCCAGAGCACTTCATTCTGTTTCAGTTGGGTAAATTAAGTTCTGATTCCAACATGCATAGTTAGGAGTGTACAGCATCACACAGGGACCTCACCATCTCAAATGTCATGGTGGAGAAGATGCATATCAACTAAATAGTCTGGTGAATTTTAAATATGGTAATCATTTGTTTGCAGTTAACTACATTCTCCTCATCTTGACTATATGCATGCAAAATGCCCAATAAGATAAAAGCAATAGCCCTCAGGAATATTTTTCAAGCAACTAAGCCAGTTCATGCCAGTGCAGCCCTCTTGTAAGTATTCTGAACCTAAATAGAGAAAACATGTGAGAAGAATCCACTGTCCATCCCCATTATCATGTTCATCAGCACTCTGGAATGTGTGAAGAGACTTCCTATTCAAATAGGAATAGGAAGGTGGGTGGCAGAGGGTGGCAGAGGGTGGCAAATGCCATATTGGAGATTTGCAGGGCTGGAACCCTTCCTTTTGGCATGTTTGCTCTGCTCAAGTGTGTCTTAAACTTTCAACATTACATATAGGCAACTGCTGCAGGAATTTGTCTAGTATTCCCTTAGGTGGCTGAACACTATTCTGGCTATAGGGTATCATTTAATGCCAGCGTACGCAAGGTGTGATGCAGGCCTCTCTATACAGAAAAGGAGAAGTTATCACATTTTCTCTATGCTTTGGTTAGGCCAGGCGGCACCCTTGTTAGCCCAGCCCCTCAATTCCCATAGAACATTCCTATGAAAATGCTGGAAGTACTTAAAGAAGTAGTGTGAGCAATTTGCACTAGAGACTTTTCACACTTTTGCATGACTTGACTTAGCCCTCCCTCCTGATGAGACTCTACACACCTCCAGAACACACATCTCATTGAAGTGGGGACAGAAATGCATATACTTTTATGCAAATGCAGATATACTTTTATGCAAAGCAAGGAGACATGGTATGTAAATGGCCAGAAATACTTCATGAAATAGGCCCACAAGTAAGAAACAAACAATCTGGAGGGAAAAAAACCCAGAAGCAGGTTTAACTTGGGTTCTTTCCCTTCCTTTGTACTAGACATTTTATACCTTCTATCTGTAGCTACAACTTTCTGTGCTGTTCCCAAGTTTCCAATCTCTCCTTGAGACATTGTTTTGTGAAGTTTTGCTTGGCCTTCACTTGACATGAACCGCTGCAACATCTGCAACAATTACAAACACAATAAATACGTCAATATCTACACACTCATTTGATACTGTAAGGAGATACAATCATCTTACAATTGATTAGATATTTTAAGCTGCTACAGAGAAAAAGACCTTGTATGAAAAAGTGCGTTCAGGTATGAATGGCTTGCCTTAATATCAGCCTGTTTATTAAAGAACCCTAAATTAAAATGGTATTTGCAGGTACTTTGTTACATGGAAGGGCTATTAGCACATTTTCTTGTCACTTTTAGCTCAGAAAGTCAATATTGGAGAGACCAGTAAGACACTTTATATATTCATTTTGTACCCCTTTGGTATATTCTTAGAAGCTGCTATCTAGTGCCTCTGGACTCCTGTCTTTTACTATTACTGAAAATGCCTTACTCTCTGTTCATAAGTTGCTGTCACAAGAGAAGGACTTGTTAAAACTATGTTTTCGGCCAAATAGAAGTGGGGGTGTCCAGCAGTTTATTGGAAATGCAGGTATGAAAAATAAATATACATTCAACCATGAGAAACACATACAAAGAGGTCTAAGGGGCAATTATATTCTTTTGGGACTGAGTAAGGTTTGGAGTGCAGAAAATGTGAAAAAGTACTGGGGCAAATGCCTAGTGAAACCAAGGTGCTATGTATTTCCTGCTTCAATACTAAGTATATTATTATACTTAAGCTTATACAAGGGCAATACTGAAGGGAATTCACCTAGCAAATTTAATGGAAAAGGTATGCTGAGCATGCAGAAACTAAAATGGGGGACAGAGCAATTGCCCTCCAACACGTATAATTTCTATGAAAGGGAAATGTTTTGAATTCAAGGATCTGGCTCTAAGTTTCAGAAGCAGCATTCATGTACTCTCAAGGAAGTACCTCCTATGAAGATACCATGCCAAACTTCTTTCATTAATACAACCAGCAAATTGTTAGAGAGCATGAGAAACCTCACAATTTTTTAAAAGGTAGCAAATTGGGCAATGATTATCTAAATCTGGTTTAATATTTCAGTCTAAGAAGTGATGTTGTTACCCTTATAGGATGCAATATTCCCATGGATGAGACACTGCTGTCTTAACATGATTTCTGGCACGTTTCATTTTTACTTTTACTTACAATTCAGATGAAAGACATTTGTATACCATATGGAACATGCTCCATTAACTGCCTTGAGGGCTGTAGGGGAGCTGCTTACACAAGAAAATGCTTGTTTGACAGATGACAAGGTTCCAGAATAGCATTTCTGGAAGCAGTCACTCATGGTTATTTCCCAATCAACTTTTGTTGTTATGCCTGAACATCAGTAATTCATCCTGGAATATAAATCTGCACAATTTCTCTAATTCCCAGCAAGGAAGAAAGAATGGCTTCAGTACGGCTATTTTTGTTCTGCTGACTCCCTTCTGGGGAATAATAGCTTAGTGAAATCCAATCAGTTTCCAGGCTTAGCAAGAAGATAGATTGCAGCCTTGGCATATACATCTCTAACTGCATCCAACAGACATTTTAATAAGCAATGGCCTGTTTAATCTCCCAGCTTTTATATATTGTGAAGATGATTCCAAAGCTTAATCAGTGTGAGGACGAAAGAGAGTACCTGCAAGCATTCCTCTACGTATTACTGACACTCAAGTTTCCTGCCTTGTAAAATGTTGGATGTTCCTTCTGACTTGTAGGTTTGCCTACTTGTACAAAACTGTATTACTGAAAAAGGATAACAAACCCCTCAAGTCTATAAGCCTCCCAGAGTTGTGGAATGGAAAACAGTATTACATTTTTTTTAAACTGAGCCTATATATATTCCAGCCTTTCTAAACTTGGTGCCGTCCAATTCTGGACACACTGCCAACAGTACAAGCCAGAATGTTGAAAGTTGTGATTCAAAACATCTAGAGGGAACCAGGCTGAGAAAGACTGAGGCAGTCCATTTTGCCTGCAAGGTTCATCACTGCCTGGACATGGATGTTCACTCTCTCTGCACAGAAGGGGACTGGGACTGTGCTGGTCCATTCTGTGCTGCTCTGACATGGCCAGCTGGTCAAGCTAACCAACAAGGCGGCTGCCGTTTCATCAGAATTTCTTTTTAATTCAGTGCTACGCCATTACTTTAATGTACTCAAAAGCCAATGAGTGATGTGAAAAACAGGAAGAATGTTGACTTTCAGGGCTTTTGTTCACCAACAACTGGTGTGGAAGCGATAGCCTAATTTGTTTCTTCCATGAAATTAATCAACTCTGTATGCAAAGAGGGGTGAGTGACTGGCCTGCCTCTTGTACTGAAAGCTCAAGATAAATATCCTATATGCTCATGGACTGAACAATATGCAGTGATGCCACCACTGTTGTTCTGCAGTTTGCTTTTTCACCTGATTAAAAATGAGTCTCTGCAAAGATTAGCCTTTAACACTAAAGACCTGCTGGAAATTGCATCCATCCAACACAGTGAATATCCTACGCCAATGGCCAGGCTAGAAAGACAAAATTATTCTGAGATGCAAAAGTAAAAATGGGAAGCATTCATATGTTCAGGTATGCACATTTATACAGTATTCCTATATAAGAATGTGTCAGAAACTGAGTATAAGCCAAAGGCAAGGTTTGACTGGCACAGCTCCTTGTGCAAAGTAGAGTGCCAAACCACCAGTGAAAAAATTGGTGGAGTGCCAAAGGGAACAGAGGAAGAGAAAGCATGCCAAGCGAGATGAGCTCTAGAAGTACTTGCATGTAAATGGTATCTGTTATAAAATGACAGCACAATCAGAGGAGTGTTTTGAAAAGTGGCGCAAGCAAGGCTCCTTCCAAAGATGAATTTCTTCAAGCAAACAGTGAACCCAGCACCCTTTACCTCTCAGCAGTGATTCCCAGTAAGAAAGGCTTTACCGCTAACAGAAATAGTACTTTGTAACAGGGTACATTTCTAAGAACACAGCACATTTCCTGCCCATGCAAGGGAGTCTTTTCTGCTTTTTTAAATACTTACCATTCACAAGGTTTTAAAAATGTCTATTTTGCTCCATTTGAGAATTTACAAAGGAATCACCATTGTACCTCTTATGCCATTTTAGTTTGTGTGTTGCAGGATTAGAGCACATGGAATTGGGAGGGGAGAGTTTATCCTCCATATAGTTATCTTGAAAGCATCGTCTAAATGTGTGCACCGAAATGAAGCACACATGCTTTAAAAAAGCACCTTAAAAAAATCTTTTTGAAAACATTGTGGATATTATCTAGAACATCATCATCAGTAAGGGTAAGCTTTTAGGACACCTGAACAAAAATAGAAGTAGTGAAAAAACACTGGAGCAATGTGTAGAGGAAGAGGCACAAGAAAAACCTACGTAGCAACAGAAATCAGTAACTAAGGAGCAACCACAGCTGCATAACAGTTCCAAATCACTAGTTGTCTGTACAGTACTTGAGTATACATTTTAGAAACAGGCATTCAATCCCTACATTTTGCATAAACTGATGATTTGTATTAACTCAATCTTCCTTATATTTATTTTATAGGCAATCTTCGTATCAACATTCTCCCTTGGATTCCATCTGCAATTTCTAAGGGTTATGGGTTCAGACAAACATATTTAACTGCATACAGCATTACAGATTTTGGTTGGGAGTTGCAACAAACCAAATGTTGACCATGAAAGCTCATATAAATAGGCTCTACTGCAGAGATATTTGAGCTACAGCTGGATACAGACCAAAGCTTTAGAGTGTCCCAAAAACTTTAAAAGCACTTAAGAGCACTAATGTACTTGAAGGCTAGTTAATTGGCATGAGTTGCAGAAAATCAAGAAGGCCATTCGGTGGCATATAGGCATTGACAGTTTTAGGAAATACTGTGCCAAGGCCCACTCAGTTCCACATTCCCCTTCTGAGATGTGGGCATGATGGAGAACTTGGCTCACACTTCCATGTGAAAGGGAGGCAAGAATTATCTGCACCCATTTTAGAGAAGATAGAGCTCCTGTTGAATACCAGGGATTTACTGCTGTCCTATTTGCTCAGATTATTAGCAAAAATGTTGTTTGTTTTCAGAGTTATGCAGAACAATTGCATCTAAATGGGATCATTTACATTTATGTTGTTCATCTTCATTTATGAGCTGTTTTGTTTTAGTAAGCTGCAAGTATTATGCGCAATAACTTGTAACAAGCTGACGATTGAATTAGATGACCAACTAGGTCCCTTTCAACTTGATAATTCTATAGCTTTGACACAAACCAAGATGCTTAAAAATGTAGTATGAGATGGTTTATATATTTACTCTCTTTCAGCCTCAATATCTCTTAATGCAATCATGGACCCATGCTAGATGTGAATGAAGTTATCCATTTACTAAGGCAAATGACTGAACACCCCACTTTTAATGAATGTGCAAAATGGCTCTTAGTGAAACTGTACAGTAAGAGAAGCATTCATATCTAAACAGAAAGATTTGCAAGTGTTTTGCGCTTTTGACCTGATGATGTAACTCACTGAAAGGAAGAAACATACTATGGACTTTATTTAGACTTAGAAATACTAATATACTTTTGGGAGTGGCTGAAGCTTAAAGTGTGAGTTTTGCATATATAGAAGTCCCAGGTTTAATCCAGACCATATTACCTTTTCTGAATAGGAATATGTCTCCAGAGTCTCTCTGTCCTTTAGCTGGAGATGATTTAACCCCTGGGTTAAGTACTGGACAATTTAAGACATTAGAGAATTCCATCAATTCAGGATTGATGGTGTGGTTAAAGATCAACGTGTTCATTTAACAAACACCTAGGAACACGTCTATTATTGTGACAAGTAGCATGTGTATTTTTGTGCAAAGAGAGGTCTTGTATTACCAGGACATAAATGTATATTGCCAGGGTGCAAAATCTATGTATACAAAGTGACATGTTACCTTTTAGCCTGGCTGTGAATTCCTGTCACTGAGGAACTGGTTGCCCTGTGTAAGGGACAGTTACAAGTGGCAGCCATTGACTGGTGTGGCTGCTAACCTTAGCCTTCGCCTGGTGACTCCAGCCATTGATCATCAAGCTTGCAGATACCTGCATAACGCTGCCACTTCACATGCACAACCCTGTTCCTCTTTTTCTATTGTATTTTCTGATTTATTTAAGAATGTACAGGCTGTGCCTTCATCTATTTCTTAACCACACTAATAATGGCAAAGTCCATCCTGAGATGCCAGAAGCACTTTTTCACATAATCAGGTTTCAACGTACTTTGTGACTGTGTTCTTAGAGGTTACCCATTGCCAATACCATTACAAGAAGGGAAAAATAGAAGTGGAAGGTGTCAGTACAGCCATGGGTTAGCCAAGAAATGCTCCCATTACGCTGCTTATTGGATAAATTACCATTTCAGAGTCACTGTGACAGGGCTGCCCAAGTCTGGCTGCACAGCCGGGCTCAGGGTGAGGAGGTTGGTCAAGGGATGGAAGGAATTCAAAACTGTCATCGCAATCTTCTTCCTCCGTATCCCCCTCCCAATCAGCAAAAGCACCTCTAGTCAAGAAATTGGAGCGTGTCCGTGCCATGCGGGCTTTCTTTTTATGGGCTGGTCTGGCAACCTGCTTGATACCAAATGATAAAACAGATAACATGAAAATGTTTTAAATGAACAAACAAAAAATAACAACACAAGGTGATTCTGCTGATGTTCAAAGGACTGAGAACATGCAAACATAAGGATTAAAAATGTTCACTTTCAAATGAAACAATAACTTAATAGCAAAAATGAAGGACAGTACCACAAAAATATATTGCCATGGCAGTGGATAAAAATAATGGAAACAACAGAAAAAGGCAACAGCTTAAATGACATGTTCAGGGCAGGATACAGACTTAGTTCTCAATGAAGTCACATTCCTGAGGCTAGGCTGCTCATCAAACTGTAGCTGAGGGCTCCCATATTTCAATGCTCCCATATATAAAATACCATTTTTGTACAGTATGATTTGTATCTTAAATTTTGCACCTGCTTTCCTGCTGGTAAACATTTGTGTTTTTCCCAGTCCATGTGATCTCACTTTACCAGTTCTGTCTTCTTAAAATTTACAAAGGTGTCCAGCAAAAACAGAAGAGCTAGCAATAAAAAAACCTATTTCTTACCTCTCCTCTGCCTGGTCCAGGAATCTTCAATGGCTTTTTATATTCTTCTTTTGGAGGAAACTGCTGTGCTGAAGATTCTTTGCTGAAACTAGAAAACAAAATTCTTGCAAATTGATTGACAACCAGGATCCATACATACTCAAAGTTGCATAAAATGGGAGAAGCATGTGAAATCAGTAATCATGACCCTGGACAACACAGTCTAGAATCCAAACAGCTGCATGAGCTGCTTCTCCAAGGTCAGGTAATGGATCTTAGAGAAGAGGTAAAGAGGCAGTTCAGTGAACAGGCAGGAGACTGGAGCCACCAGGGTATGGTGAATCCTGACGGAACTCCAGCAACCTATCCTCTCCCTCTGAAGCATCTCGGCTGTCTAGTGGGAGTGGGAGATCCGAATCACTTCCACCTTCCGCTCACTCTGTACTAGATGCTCATAAGGTTTTGAGTTCAGGAGCGTACCAGCATCAAAGGCTTTATCCACACGACTGTGTCCTTGCCAAGTAAGCTTCTGTATGGTTAAACAGGAAAAACGCCTAACATTCCCAGCCAGTTCTTTGAACGGCTGGATACTATGGTATCAAATATATGGGTGGCACCTCAGTGAAATTTCAGAAACAAGAGAGACATCAGTAAGAATTAAAGAACTGCAACCAGGAACTCTACAACTTTGAGAAAGACATGAATTATTGGAAAATATGCAAAACTACTTATTTTCCACCCTTTATACATGTTGAAGATGTTAGGACAGAATGATTTCTTGACCGTGGAGCACGACACAGAGTTATATATCACAGGTCTCTGATCCATTAACTTTGTCAAGGACAGGAGGCGAACCACACACACACTCTGGTGCAACACAGGAAAAGGAGAAAACGGGGTGGGGGGAGTATAAACTTTGCACATAAAAATACACGCCTCTTAAACTTGCAAAATAAATACAATTATAAGAAAGAGACATGCTAAACAATAAACATATGAAACAATAAATCACTATGTATAGGTGGAAAAGCTAGACAGTGAGGAAAGCTGACAGGAGGGAAATGGATGCAATTGAAACATGCTGCCGGAGGAGAATTTTGACAATACCCTGACTGACAGAAGGACAATCAAATGGCTCCTAGATCCAATCAAGCTGGAACTTTCCCTGTAACCAACAGTGGCAAAACTGAAGCACTCATGCTATGGGCACATCATGAGAAGGCAAGACTCACTGGAGGAGACCATTATGCCATGGAAAGCTGAAGGCAGAAGTAGAGGAGGAAGATCAAATACGAGATGAACATAAAGGAAGCCACAGCCTGGAATTTACAAGAGCTGAGCAGGGCTGTCATGGATAGGACATTATGGGGCCGGCGTGGGGGCATTCATTTATATATTGAAGATGAAGATGATTTTATGGCACATCAACACAAGTACCGCCACAACCAAACTCCTTGGAACCTAAAAACCAAATACAGTCTCCTGCATATCACCTTTTTCTAGTAAGTATTAACATAGTACACTTATTTTAACACTTCAATTGTATGCATAATTGTATGTTCCTCTGTTTTTTCTTGAAATGAAGGTAACTTCTTTTTGGTTTTCTAAACAAGCGCTTAGTGCTTTTAGAAGGACAAGTAATATCTTTAGGCAAATATACCTTATTTGAGGTGCTATCTATTATTTTCTTGTTTTATCTTGTTATCTGACTAATAACTGTTTTATGGTAATTTGTGTGTTTTTATGCTCTAGCACTGTAAGCTGTACAGAGAACCTTTGGGTTATGGGCCTGCAGAGAAATGGAAACAAACAAACTAACAAATATAAAAGCTCCCCAGTGTTGTACTCACTTAATGCCCATTTGATTGTCCTTTGGGGTAAAGAAAATGGAACCAATTCTGGTTTCAGTAGAAGAGCTATCAGAGCCTTGACTAGGAATTCGAGGCAATCTGAATCGTTTTTCTCGTGCAGGTGGATTGCTCAAACCTTCCTCAGATTCAGAAACTGTTTGTGAGTTTAATCGATCTGTTCCAGCAAACTTCTGGATGACAGCCCTTTCTTTTTGGGTCACCTGGCAAGGAGGTGGGCTTCCTTTTTTTGCATCAGTGAGCAGTTTAGCATCCCACAAGGAGGTTGGCTCTGTACTTGTTGTGGGGTCCTGCTGCCCTTTGTTCTGGGGATCCACAATGAGGAGAGACTGAGGCCTGTATGTTCTCTTTGGTGACCTGAGAGGGGTTCCCTGGAATGACTCTTTAATCCTGTTCTGTTCATTCTCTTGCCTCTCGAGCTCTTCAAAAGCTTTACGCTGCTTCCCTAAAATTTCCTTCTGCTGTCGTATCTGCTCCATCATTTCCTTCTCATTCTGCAGTTGCTTTTGTTTACGACGCTCTTCCTTCTCTACATTTAACTTTTCAAGTTTCTTGATAATTGAATCGGAAGATGACATTTCTGAATCAGTAACAACTGGGACCTCTTCTCCGGTGAAGGAAGACTGATTATCCCCTTGAAAGGTCATGCTTTGCCCTGGCCTTTTGCGTTCGACATTTTTCTTGGCTTCTGGGATCAAAAATGTGCCCATTTCCATTTGTTTATTCTTTAGGTTATTTTCTATCACTGAATGGCCAGCTCTCACATGGTCCTGGGGTGGCAGGTAAAATGTAGGCAGACTGCTTGAAATTAATGGCTCTCTTGTATGCATGTTATGGTGAATACCATGGGAATCACAGGCCAACTGCTCTTTTGCAGCAAGGCACTCTGGTAATTCAGAACTTGAGATTGACCTTTTCCTATCAGACACATTTCTATTTACATCAGTAGCAAAGATGGAAATGCCTTGATCATCCTCCAATTTAGGGCTATTGGGCAACGAATCTCTGGGAACAGGTTGCATATTGTGCTCCTGTAGCACCATCGGGTCCCACTTGCCCTTCTGAGTCTCTTCATGGCTCAGCATCTCTAGACTTCCCTGAGAACTTTCACTTTCTGGAGTTCCATGGGGAGAGTGCATCCCTTCAGAAGGCAACTCCGAGGACCACTGATGTTCCTCTGATGGAGATGCCCCACCAGTGGACCGGACTTTAAGCAACTCTAAACTAAATATGGCTTGTTCCAATTCACGCATCCGCCGACTCTCTCGTTTTGCGCGCACTCCTTTTTTTTGGTTGAGGTCCTCCAGAGATTTGGGTCTCTCTCTCACAACAACTTGCTCTTCTGTGTTCACTCTACTCTGGCTGTTGGCTCTCTCATGGTGCTTGTATAATGAAGTTTCAGAACTGTCGATCTGACCTGCCCTATCCATCACTGACTTATGCTCCTCAACAGCTTTCACTCTCTCTTCAAATGAACGATCTTCCCATTCAGAAGGATCTGAACCCTTAATATCCAAGCTATCCCCTTGCACCAGTCCGTCCTCTTCTTTCGCCATTAGTCCATTCCGTAGAGACAATTCTTTCAACCTCTGCTCTTTTAAAGTTCTAAACCTATTGAGAGAAAGGGGGAGGGAGGGAAGTTGAATTTATTGTACATTTGTCAACATTCATTATGTTTACTTCAATACAACTACCTTCTCACTTAAAAGCAAGTTTTTCTAGGATAAAAACATCAAATATGAATGGGGATTTTTGGGCATTACCTATGATTCCACTGACTCAAGCAGACCCACTTGCTCTCCAGTCAGTACATCCCACCACTGATGAAATAACCAGTACTACATGTGTTACAGAAAGGTCATGCTATTAACGTTACACTGTAGTTAAAATGAAAGCATTCAGCTGAACTGATGTAACTGCATCTGAATTGGCTCTCATAAGAATTTAGAAAGCTGTGGTATAGCAGATGAAAATATTAGCTTGTATACCTCAGTACTGCACCCTTTGGAAGTGTTATAGTACAATGTCCATCATCTTCAGACCCCTGGCAAATGGCCATTTGGGTTGAGTATGAGGTGAGATGTGATGTGTCAGTAGCCTGCAAGCAATTGCTACCTGACTCTTAAACTAGAGATGCCAGAGGTTGAGTCCAGAGTTTGCTGTATGTCCTTCCTCCAATCTCAGAATCTGTGAGATAATGTGAGTGGACTGGAAGCCCTCATTAAAGAGCAGAGCATTAGTAACCGCAGAAGCAACAAGAGGCACTACCCGTGGCAATAAATGCCATTTAGCACTCAGGCCTTTTGTTATACTGTGATCTTCACCTAGGCCCATGATATCTACACAAACTAGTTTGCGCAGCGGTATCTGTACCACAGCTGTCACAAATGGCTGTCTTTATGCTTCTGTGGTGTGGACAATGCCTGGACCTATTCCCTCTATCAGCAGTCCAGTCTCCACGGTTCCCAAAGTGCTCCCGCATTCACACATTGGCCCTCTGATGAAGGTTACAAGTATTACCTCTGTCGTGCTTTGTAGCCTCTATATGCTGCTTGCAACACAATCACTTTGTTCCTCTTAGTTCTGTACACAGTCCTGGCACGGTAGCTTCGCCATTTTGCCTGGATGAATGTGGCCGCAGCATGCCTCCTCCTTAGGCATTCTCGCCAATAGCTTTGGATAATGAAACCTGCCATTCGCATCTGCTGGAATCTTCGCCTCGCAACAAAGCCTCGCCAGAAGGCCTGAAGGACGACTGCTGCCTTTCCTAAAAAGACTGAATTGTACAAGGATTCTTCCGCTTCACCTTGCTTTCTTCTCTGAAAGCTACGCCAGTATCGCTACATGGAGAATTAAAAAGTTAGAGAAAACACTTTCCAGTACTTCTTTTTGACAAATCTGTTAGCATCACCACAGTACAATAAAGTGCATTGAAGCAAAGATGACGGTGCAAAAAGGCCTTCCTGTGGGGAATCTGTCCACAGGTACTCAGCTATAAATCTACTGACGGATACTCATAAGACATAAGTCACAGATGAGACCAAAGCCAGTATTTTACTGCTATTGTAAGAGGACAGTGGTGCTACAGAGGAGCTACAATAATCCCGACTCTCTTACACCTGTATTATATGCATAATGTAGCTTACAGCATATGGCATTGTCCTGGCACCTTGGCTTAGGCATTCACTTCAGTTCCATAATGAACAGCTTTAAAAGCTTCCAGGAATGTGGCTAAGTACTAGAAGCACCACCAAAGTGTAGAAGGTGTACTTGCTCATTCCCCCATTAAGTAACCACAGAAAACGTACAAATGCCTGCATAACTGCATGCTATCATCCAATGAATTAAACAATGAGTATCTTTGAATTGGCAAAAGGCCTGGAAAGAAAAATGCCAAATCCCACGGTGTCCACACAGCCCGGTCAGATCAAGCGCTACCCAGAGCACCTTTGTTCTGAATATTGTACAGCACTGCTATGTTTAGCCAACTAGGTGGAAATCATTCAAGAGGTAAGTCTAAGACATAAGTATGCTAGAAGCAAATGAAGGTTCCCTTTGCTCCAGCCCCTTCTGAGCCTAGTCTTTGGGCCAGTGAGCTCTTTGTTTTTCTTTGGTTTAAACTCTAAAGATGGCTTGGAGACTGTGTGGCAATGTTTTGTTTTGTTTTTGCTGAAACACGTCTCACACTGGTATGGCTCAGCTTTGAGAATAACTTGAGGTTCGAAAGACTCTAATATAGTTCCTTGTGACTCTTTCTTAGCATGCTTCTCCACTCTCCTCTGGCTCATACCCAGGGTGTTTCCAGGAACAGACTCCCTAGATATCTCACCTCAGTTTCCCTAAAAGAGCAACTCCAGAAATGCATCTGAACAATAGATTGTTTGAACTCATGTGATACGGGACTGAGATTGCTTTCGTTTCCTTGATGGATTACCTTTCCAAGGAACTGTAAGAGGGGGAGTCCTTCATCAAAAGCTATTCTTAAAGAAATTGCAGTTCTTTCAGGATGCCTAATACTGGGTTTAGCCTCTACTCCATTTCCACATTACCAGTTATCCAAAAGTACCTCTTCTGCATGTCTGCAGACAAAGTGGTGCAGCCTGTTACCACCCTGTCTGTGACTGCTTGAGGCTACCATCCCATTTTTGAAATTGGTACTAAAGCTGGTAAATTTGAGGGTTTAAAGCACAAGTAGCATTTTTCCCTCCTTCCCTTCGCTTCTCTTCTGGTATTGCCCTCCCTGATCTATCAATTTCCCCCAGCAACTGCATGTACTTTGAGTTAATTTCCCAATTTTAAAAGTATGTATCGCACTTTGCATAAGCACACAGCATAAATCTTCTGTTTGCGCAGCAGACACCTCCGGTTGGAGGCCTTCTTATATTTGTGTTTGTTCTTATATGTGCATAACGAGTTGCAACTCTGTGTGAATAAGGAAGTGCAGCAACACTGGACAAAATCAAAGAGAGAACAGTTGGCTAATCCACACAGGATTAAGACTTGAAGATGAAGTGGTCAAGATAAGTAATTTTCTCAACGGTTATAAATACATTTGAGGACAGATACCACTGTTGGTATATGTTAAACTTCCCAACTCATCACTGTTTAAAGCATGAATCTTCAACTGTCACATAAGAACAGCTTGGGTCTTGAGAGCAAGTCAGACATGCAGCAGAACCTAAATGAATGAAAAAGCTACTGACACTCACCTGTATGACAATAGCTGCCTGCCTCAAGTTCAGAAACTGCCTTCTGTAGAGCATAGTGCGGAACCAGCTCTGCAACAGAGTGATCCTTCGCAGCACCTCCTCATGCAGCAGACCTTGTAAAAGCTGCCGCCCTTGCTCCTTCATAAAAACCTAATGCACAATATGAGAAGCATGAGGCAATAGCATGCATATACTATCATGATCGGATTTCTAAAAAAATTCATTGTAGGCAGTCTTAATGACTAAGCAGCAATACATTAGTTTTGCTAAAATAATCTGCAACTGTGCACATAGAAAATGGTATTTAAAAGATTTGATTCTCCCTGCCTCTTTTGATGTTCATAGAGAGGTTAGTTTGAATCCTATCCTCAGGTCATAGCTCATAGGTATGGAATCTTTCAATTTGCATTGTGGAGGTCAAATCAGTCTAGGTTCCGAGAGAAAATTCAGAAAAGTATTACTGGAAAGGATGGGGAGAGATCACAAAATTGAAGATGAAAAGTTAAATAAAGATGAAACTTAGTAGGAAAAACACAGAAACCTTTTAAAGGGAAATTATGGATTACTTTCATTTCAGGACAATAATTGTCCACTAGGAAAAAAACTGAACTCCTGTCCAAACTAAGACAGATATTGAGTGTCTATCTTTTAAGCTCCAACAAACATTGTGTTCCTTTAAAAATGACTTAGGCTATGACAACATGCAACACACATAAGTAGGACTATCTGTGTATGCTCAGAAGACCCCTTGTCATGTTGCATCAGGGAACAATGAGATAACACTTGGAACTTACCATTGTTCGCCCCACTTGATAACTCTCTGTGCACATCTTTGTTTTCCTGAAGAAATCTTGGATATTTTGCTTAGAAGGGATAGTAGCTCGTGGGAGAAGAACATGAAAATGGTCTATGAAGTCCTGGAAAATTAAGATATCCCACCACCATCATTAAGTTGTAAATGCACATTTAGTCATTTTGTATGAATTCACAGTAGTCAACTGTATCCACAGAAGCACATTTAAGAATGCAAACCTTAAAAGGACTGTCACTTGAAATACCAAAGAATTAACCATTTCGTTACCTAATATTTTCATGGCTCCCTAGTTTACATGGCAGAATTATGTAAAAAGACACTCAAACATTATTCTCATCGGACTAATATTCTTGCCGAAGTATAAAATGGAAAAGTGAAGCACACTGCAAAAACAATGAATGATCCATGCTATGAGTGGGAGCTGACACTTGCTCCAGGTGATTTGTAGCTTTGGAAATATGCTATGGAAAGAATAGGACTCCTCTCTAAAACAGGCAGCTTGCTTGTAACTGTATTTCTTTAAGTGGTCATATGTGCTTTCACACATATGCCTGCATGAAGTCTCAATCAAAATTCTTCCACAGTCGAACTTTTTTGAGAGGCAACACTCCCCAACCATCTAGAGTACAGTCCAGAGTAGGGCTTGCCAATTTCCACAGCTCTAAGACTGCCACTTGCAGCCCTGGAGTTGAAGAGAACCGTGCTATCAACATTCATGTTGATGTCAAAGTGGAGACAGGGGATGGGTTGGGTGGACATACAGATAACTTCAAAAGCTCCAGTTACAGGTAGGTACCATGTATCCCCGAAACTAAGACACTGTCTTATATATATATATATTGGCTCACAAAAACACACTAGGTCTTATTTTCGGGGTAGGTCTTTTTTTTATTTTATTTTTTAATGTGTACAACAATCCACACTTATTCATGTACAACAGCATGAATACATGTACATTTGGTACATTTGGTATCACTCTGCCTGTGACAGGAGCTGAACTGCATAAGCATGTTTCCTCCACACAGTGCATTAAGTTCAAGTTAAGTTGAAAAATGAAGTTGAAAAAGGCTCTTTATGTTCCCCACTGGCCCTGGGAATAAACACAGCTAAGTCTTATTTTCGAGGTAGGTCTTATATTTTAAGCAGGTACCAAAAATAGTACTAGGTCTTATTTTCGGGGAAACACAGTAATCTGTCTTCTTTGTGGCCTTTATGCATCAGACATATCAGTGAGCAGCAACCCGGTTCAGTGAAGTCTGTGTCCTATTGCAAAATCACAGAAAGAACAGCACATCCAAATGTGTAGCCACCTGTGGCCCAATGCCAAAGGGGGCAATAAATGCTGATTGAAATTGCCAAGCCAGCACAAACCATCTCGGAAAGAAGAAGTGAAAGAGACTTCGGTCCCAAGGTCTCCACTGACTCCTTTAGGAGCTGGAGAAAGATCTCTGATGCATAAGTGAGGGATGTCCCTTGACACCTTGGACAAGAAGAGTGGCATTTAGTCTTTAGGCTCGGCTGCCACCAAGGCTCTCTTCCAAATAAAAAGGTCTCAGAAAACAAGCTAATTTAAAGCTTTGTGGTTTGGTAAAGTCCTGGGAAGGGACTGCAGGTGGTGCAGTGGTTTAAACTGCTGTGCTGCTGGGCTGGTTGATCGAAAGGTCACCAGTTCGAATCTGTACAATGGAGTGAGTTCCCATTGCTCTGTCCCAGCTCCTGCCAATCTTGCAGTTCGAAAGCATGCAAATGCAAGTAGATAAAAAGGCACCACTTCGGTGGGCAGGTAACAGCGTTCCGTGCACCTCAGTGTTTAGTCATGCCGGCCACATGACCACGGAGACTGTCTGCGGACAAAAGCTGGCTCCCTCGGCTAGGAAACGGAGATGAGCACCGCCCCCGAGAGTCAGGCATGACTGGACTTAACGTCAAGGGGAAACCTTTACCTTTAAAGTCCTGGGAACAGGAGCATGCCCCAATTTTGCCTCTCTAAGGCATTGCTATACAATGTCCAGTGATACTGGACATTGTAAAAACCAATTCAAATAAAATAAAGCTATTACAATAAAGATCAAAAATGTGAAAATAGTAAGAAGAGAAATAGAAAACTGGCAGATTTTGCTTCAGGGAAACAGTGGATGAACAGACCAAGTTCCCTACAAGGCTGCCATAAAGGGAACCGAAGGAGTAAGTGTGAATCTAACAGGAACATTACCACTTGCAGAGTGGAGGAGGGCGCCTGCCAAAAATTCCTCAGTTACGGAAGGTTCCTGATGGATGTTCCATGCAGGTACAGAGCCCATATGTGTGATGCACAGAGACCACGAAGAAGATTCAATTATTTCTGCACTTTGCATTGATTGCATTTGCAAAGCCCTCTGGGTAGCTCACTCCAAGTGGCTCAGTGCGCAAGTGTACTGTAGTAGAACCATGGAAATGCATTCTTTGAATAACATGTTGATTTGATTCCTTCTGTGTACTTAGTTTTCTTATTTACACAGATTTCCCACAAGCAAAAACAAAATCCTATCGATATTTTCTGGCATCATGTTTCCACATTATCCGTTCAATCCATACATTGTCTTTTTTTAGCCTTTTTAAACTGTATAACCTTTCAACTTACTGTAAGCAAACATGCCAAATGGGAAGATGTAGCGCACAAGAAACATTCCTATTCACAGCTTTTTGTGCTTTCAGGCCCCGATTCATGATAGTTATTTGCTCTCAATGCAATTTCATGACTAGTTTCACCAAAAGCACTGCCATACACTTCTTTAGACTGTGAATTCACCTACACTTAAATCAAGGCATAGCCCAAATGATGAAGTTGCCTTGAGGCCTACTCTGTTAGTAATCTTCAAGAAAACCGAATTAACATATTCTGACCTGGAATAAATATTTGCAGCTGTATCCTGACTGCCGAATGCGCACCGTCTCTAGCATCCCAGTGTACCGTAGCTGCCTAAGCACCAGGTTGTCACTGAACCTCAGGGGAAGCTGAAAAAGTGAAACATACAACCACCAAGCACTTGAATACTGACTGCAGAACCATCTAGGAAAGCAAGCTTGGATGAATGATTCAAACTAATAGATATGAAATGAAAAATGTCAATCCTCAAGCTTGAATCTTGAGCTTGCAACCTCCTCTCAACATGCAAATTTGACCCCACATTTCAAGCCCAACAATTCTGCATTAATGTAAATCACTGTTAATAGTAACCATGGTTAGCATCAAACTCTGATTATGGCTTGCTATGTTGAGCATTAATATCTGTGCAGACATAATGCTACACTATATTTAGCTCTATGAAGGGGAGAAAGAGAAAGGAGCAGGGGACTTGTGGCCTGCTTTTGATTTTCTAGCTATGGTTCATGATATCAGGAAAGTTATGTCTGTGAAGATCAGACAGCAATAGGAAGCAAGACTGCTTCTCTTTGTATCGAAGCATGATAGTTTTAGACAACAAGACTCAGTTACACAGTGTATAATATTTCAGTGCTTGACAAACAATCTTGTTCAGAATCCTGGAAACTGAACCATGCCATTAAAACAAAAGGTGAGCAGAATAAATGCATATTTACAACTGAAATTATATGAAGAATTTGTCATGCTTTCATTTAGATAAAAAGCCATTTAATAACCATCAGCAATATTCATTAGCAAACTGATTCACTACATACAAAATTTTAAACTTGTTTTTGTGAAGAACAATTGTGAAAGTATATTTGACATTGGTTACATTTTTACATATAGTCCATGTTAGGGGTGGCATCTTTCAACAAGTTGAAACACAAACACAAGATGGTTTTGGCAATAATTCACAATTAAATTAAAACTTATTTTAAATTATGTTAACTATAAATTAACTACACAGGCGATCACTGGATTGTGCAGGCTTTGGAAACCAGAGGCCATTACTTTGACAAAAGTGTAAATCTATCAGGAGAAAGCAAAGTAATTAAGATGATTTACTAAATACCATCTTTGCCCGTAGTGTTAAGTCATAAGAGACTGATATATTTACTAAGGCACAAATATAATCCCTGATGAATCTGCTCTGTATTAAATTATCTGAATAAAATCAAGACAGTTGTCTAAATATGCTTAAAATGTCAAACGCTAAATTCTGTGGAACAGAATTTTACTTTTCATTGTGCAACAGAAAGGACTTAAATTAGCCGGATTTAGTTGAAATAAATCAGGTTGGTGTTGTTGTGTTGATTTCAAAGAACAAGATGTACTAATCAAAGGAAAAAGCTGCTTTTTCTTGCTCTCTTTTGTTAATGAAGCTTACACGCTTACAAACCCTTCTAATGAGGTCTCCCCCGTAACAGTCCAGCTAAACTTTAATTTTAGTTGCAGATTGCTTGGCGTTTGGGGAGTGCTTACCTTTTCAGCATTGGAACGAATGCACTTGACAAAATAGGGTTCTGACTGGCCAAGGGTCTCCATCAGTTTGGTAAGTGATGCCTAAAATAGAGATTATTACAAAATTGGCTTCTGTGAGAATTACTTTCCATGCCTCCCCTAATCTTGCTTTTAAACTGGAATTTACAACAAACATGAAAAAGGAGCTGTGATAATGTTGTCTTTTATTATAGGACCACAATACCTGTCAGAGAGTCTCTCCCAATTGCTATCTTAGACACTACGTTCAACCTCTGGAGGGCCTCCCTCCAAGTGCCAACTCTGAGGGAAGTGTGGAGGGGGGCAACAAGGGGGCACTTTCTCTGCGGGGGCCCCCTGGCTATGGGATGGCTTCCCATCCACCGCCCAGCTGGTGCCAAATTTGTCATGGATTCAGAGCCAGGTTAGGACAGCCATCTTTTCGGAGGCATTTAAAGACTCACTTGGCCATCCAGGGACTTGAGGGGATTACGCATCCCTGGTGTTCTGCAGAGTCATTCTTTGCTATTGTTCGTTTTAGGTGCTTCAAACTTTTTTCCTGATTTTAGGATAGTCTATTGCTTTTTAATCATCTGTTTATGGACTGTTGTAAATCATCCAGAGAATATTAGGATGCAAATACAAGAAAAATAGCTTTGCTGAATGGTGGGCCATGATTCCAGGCACATTCCGCAGAGTAGCTGCATGTCAACCCCAGTGAATTCCATAAAGGCGCAAGGAATGAGTCTGAAATATGTGGCAAATGTCCTCTTACATCTAACTCTACATCATACAAGAAAACGTTTCCTGTCTTGTATGTTTGTAAAGTAGCAAAATATTTCTCCACTGATCAAATATTACCATGTCTAAGCAATTCTAAAGGCATTCTAACCCTGGCTCGCAAGAGTTCTTTCTTTAATGCAGGTCAGATATGTAGGGGTAGAAAAGCTCGCAGAGAGCTTGGGAATTTACTGTTTGCCTCACACTCTTGGCCCATTTATAGGTATTGAATGTGGTGTCAACTTCCAAAACCTAACCTAACCAAACCAAACCAAACCAAACCAAACCTTTTAACCACATAGCAGAGTTTGTTGGTATGCACAAACTTTATCTTCTATTACTATCAGGGTGGCTCCTGTTCTCCTTCCAGTGATTTTTTCTTCCACCAATATTTTCATTAGGTCGTTCAATATTTGTTCCTAGTTTCCTTTTAGTACATGCAATGTGCTGGTTAGTCCCATGTAACTATTTTTTATTCAGCTGCAATCTGGCTGCTTAGTAACTCAAGGCAAAACCATCCTGTCCTAAAAATGTAATAAGGGACTCAAAAAGGATGAAGGTTTTTTTTTAAATCAAGTGATATATAATTAGTTAATGGGATATTCAGGGCACACAGGAAAATTGGGAGCTCAAGGTTCTATTTTGCCTTCCTTTCTGTTGAAAGCAGAGCCTCCCAGAGCCAAATATTCACATGTTTTTCCTGGGATTTAACTTCTTGAAATTAAAAACTACAAATTACCTGGAACTGTGCACTGATGCTTGGGGGCTTTTTCTTCTTGTGAAGATGGAGAAGAGACTTTGTGATACGGTCATGGAGAGTCAGATTTGTCAGATGCTTCAGTGACTTCACCTCCAGTAAATGCTGAGAAAATAAAAAGCAGAAGCTATTTTTTTGTTATAAGAATACTGAGCAGGCACAAACATCAATCCAGCTAACCACTCTTCTATGAACATGTTAAGTGTGCTAGCACTATATAACAATCTGGTCAGCAGTTACCAGCAATTTCTGAAAGCTTTTCAGAGACAGCTTCATATTTAGTATTTTGCACGTGCCTAAACAAATATCATCAAGGCATGAATTAATCCAACAAGATCTTTTTTTTCCAGAAGAGACTTCAAGACACTAGGCAATTAAGTATCCTTTTTTGTTTTATTCACTGAAATAGGAAAATTTACAGGACTAGTTGAACGTCAGGTTAGTAAACTAACTGTAATGTGTCTCCAGATGAAGCTACTAACAATTCACAGCTATATTTTATGTTTGAAGCTTGTTCATCAATGTTTTTAAACTGGCAGTTTAGAAATTCATGTCAAATCAACCCCAAAATTCTGGCACAAATTAATGCTAATTAAGGGCTGCTTCTTTGAACATGTTTAAACGCAGATAGCAATATTTGCGCAAAAGCAGAACATGCATGAAGCAACACTTTATATGCATTATCAAGGCTCTGGCACAGAATATTTGAATCCTCTCACCTTTGGAAGGTTAGGCTTGGCTTTGACGTTCTTGTTTCGCCTAAAAAATATAATCAGATCTGCATTAATGCAGCAGAGACATGCTGTTAATTTGTAGATTTTTCATGAGACAAAGGCTTGCTTCAGATGTAACACTAAACCATGTTCTGGTACTGCATTTACAAGTTTGAAACAAGCCTTAGGCTTATATGCTCCTTTCTCTTATTGTTTTTATATGCATTTTAATTTGTGAATGCAAGTGGGAACACATGCTTGAAGAGATATCAAACTTTCAAGATAACTACATTTCTTAAATCTTTTTTCAAACCCAATCAACACCTTGTGAAATATTTCATGAATATATACACTATACAACACTATATTCCTTGATGAGTAATTCATCAAACCCAGATACTGAACTATTTCACTTGCATTTTTTAAAGCTTACTATGTGAACATTATGTAAATGTTGCAGTTTATTACAATATTTTCACAAAGGTCTAAAATGAGAACTGTGCAAAAAAGTAATCTTTTAATTTAAATCTTAAGAGATCATATCCATAATAAAATCTTTGCCACCACCTATCAGGGGTCATCAAAGTAAAATCCCAAAGGCAAGAAAGATCAATGCTTTTTGCCCAATGTAATTTGCAGGTTGTCTCTGTATCCAGTTTAAAATATCTAGGGTACTTTTCTACTATTTGGAAGGCATCTAAGATTCTTTTCTGAAGGGTGAAGGACTATCGCAACTTTACCTGTTCACAAATTCTGACTTCTGTGTTACAGAACAATCCCAGGAAACTGGAATAAACTAAGATAAACCATGACTAAGACTCTTTGAATGGCAAATCTGTGTCCCTCAGATGATGGACAGTGAAGACCAACAGGGACCTCTTTTACTTTGGCTTGTCCCATATAATTGCTCTACCAACAGGATAACGCTTCCTTGGAACAAAGGACAAACATGCACTAACATGAGAATGCCATGGGCTCTCTCCAAGAGCTTGCTGTTAGTTGAATTCACAAATATCCCGTCTTTGTCAAGGAAACTGCTATGGCTGGAGAGTCGGTTCTGTCGCATCGCCATCCTACTATTCCAGCCAACTCCATATGTATCACTGCAAAATGGGAAAAAGTACATGCTACTTTTTTAGTGCCACAAAAATGAAAAAGATAATACCAGTAAAAAAAATACCAGTAAAAAACAGTAGCAATTTCATATAAGAGCTCTTTCTTCCACTGCTTCACTTATGCACTTTAGCTTACCGTTGGGTTTTCTCATTGATAGTATTAACTCCTTGCAGATCTGAAAGGGGTGTTCTTGGATGTTTCCGGGCAATACCTGCAGCAGTATATCAACAAAAAAGTTGGAATTGAAAGAAATGCACAGTGTAGAATGAAAAAAGGACCAAACTGCAACATGTGCTGGAAATGGTACATGCTGGGAATAGGAGCAGGGGAGAAAGATTGTAGAGGAGGAGCCATGGCTGGTAATATGATGCAATATACTTGACACACTTGGAAAAAAAGGGAAGCTATGATCTTGTCACTTGGATCACCACAGAATCTACCTGTAATCCCGCATACCGGCCCTAGTTTAAAATAATTCAAATCAGATACAAATCTCTATTTTCAGCAAATAAAACAGGGAAAAAAGTCAGTCAAGCTTGATGCCTGCCTTCACAATCAAGACAAAATAAAATTATTAAAATATATACCTCTGGGAAGATGACTATAAAATAATTAAATGCTGATTATACAAACAGCAAAAATTCCTGCAAAAACCAATGTCTGGATGCTCCTAATATAAGCTTGTAACTTCAACTCTGACTGCCTCACCAGAAGATCATCAGTGCAAAGAAGAAGCACCTGGCTTGGCTCTCTAGCAACCTCCTCCTGGGCTTACAGGCAGGTCTACTGCCTAGGGTGAAGACTCTGCCTGGCACCCTGCACCCAGGGCTGCTGAGCAGCTTGGGGATGGTGGGGGAGAGGCCTCCTGGCCCTCTAACATATTTACAGCCAGCTGACCACCCTCCCTGCATTCCAACCACCTCCATGGCCTCACCAAAGACCAATGGTGCAGAGAGGAAGCACCTGCTTTGGTCCTCCAACAGTTGCTGTTTGGGAATTGTAGTTTGTTAATTATATTTAGGGGGACAACCATGCAGGTGCTGCATGGCAACATATGATATGGTGCTGACAGGGCAAAATACTTTTGTAGGAGAAGGAAAGAACATTGTCTTATGACTCTCTCTCCCTTCTTGTCATCCCACCAATCAGGGTAAACTGGAGAGTAGTCTGAGCCATCCGCAATTCCTTTCACTGCTCCTTTGTAATGTCGGACTAGCCTGTAATAAAACTACAATCATTCCTGATCATGCGTGTGTGTTCAAAGCTGGGCTCTGGAGACAGTCTGGCGACCCTGCTGATACACAGACCACCTCATTGCCCAGTAGAATCTCTGGCCAAACTCATTAAACTGGTCTTGGATTCCTCCAGATGTTTCATCTGAGCAATTTCAATGTATTCAAGTCCAGTTTGTCTGGTGCTTCCCACCAAACCATGGCAGCCACGGGTCTGTCCCAGTTGGTCTCTGCACTCATGCGTACTGGTGGGTGCACACTTGATGTTATATTCTGCTCTGAACAGCTGGTTTTGAAGACTGAGGTTCCTGTCTAGGCTTGGTCAGACCATTACCTGGTCAAGGCTACGAGCACATCCCCTTTTTTGTGCCCCTGTAGAAATGATGGACCTATTAGAATGGCCTACCTAAAGACTTATCAATTCAATAAGTTTCCAGTCAGTCCAAGGGGGTTCTTTGGACAGTTCTACTAGTGATTCTGTCATGTCCCTAGTCACAAAATGGAATCAGGAGTTGACTAGGGCTTTAAGCAAGGCTGCTCCTGAGCGTCTTCTACAGACAGCCTCTTATGGAACAATAACTAGTTGATAAACAGAACATAGGGAAGGAATCACTTGGAGGGAAGCGAACAAAAACCCGCTCAAAGATCTTCCTGGGACTAGTGCTACTTATTAATAAATGAGTTGAAGTTAGTGGTGAGCAGACAGACAGCCAAGTTTACAGAGGACATCATATCTATTCAAGGCAGATTGCCAGTAAAAACAGAAGAGCACTTGTCAAATAGGAACTCTAAGCAAATTGTATACAAGCACTTGAAAAACCAGCTGCTTATATTCTTCTGCCAAGCAGGGAAGAAAATCATAACATGCCTTTCAACAGGGAGCTCCAAACTTTTTCAATCCATGGGTCTATCTGCCAATTTGGGAAACTGATGTGGGTACCAACATAAAATGCCTAGTCTAACTTTGGCATTTACAGATATTAGGTTGTGCCTTATTCAGTAAAAACATGTGTGAAATCTCTCTTTAATAAGAGATAGTCTAATTTAGATAACTGCCGACACTGCGATACTTCTTTTAAACATTGGTTTGAGCAATGTCCAGTACTTTATTCTTTTTAAGAGGAGGTTATCACATAGAATCATCTTTAATATTCATGCTCCTTTAAACTGTTTACCTGACTCATGGAAATTAACAAATGGAAGAGGAAATTGATTCTTTCCATCCCTCTGATAGCTAAAGGCTGATATTACAAAACTGGAAGGCTAAGCAGTCACCTCTTATAAGGCAATGCACCTTACAGTGCTTTTGATATATGAACAGTTGGTATATACATGCCAACTTCAAATAGGTAACTGTTTGAATATATGGTATACTTCTGTTGAAGCCTATATATAATTGCTAGAATGTTGTAAGGATTTCATACATGTAATCATCTATGTATGTATGTTAAAACACAAAAAATAAATAGATAATTGGGTGCCCACAGGGATCCCTTCCTGGAATGCATTAGAAATGCCTGTGGGTGCTATGTCAGGGTTCCCTGCATTACTCACCTGATCAGAACTCAAGGAGTCCTATGTTTCACACCACTTAGAAGAATAAGTGGCTTCCCCTTCCCCAAATTGCTAAAGTGACAACTTGATAATGGTAATCTATGAACAGATTAAAACTGGAAAAATGGGCAACGAGATGGCATAGGAGAATCAGTATAATCCCTTATATAAAATCCATGATACATTTGAAAATACTGTCTGTAGTTCTGATTACCTCAGTTCAAAGATACTGTAGAGCCAGAAAAAGACAGAAAAAAGAACAGTGAAAGTACTTGAGGAATGAAGCAGCTTCCCTAATGAGGAAAGACTTTTTAATTCAGCAAAAATGGTGGTGGGGACTCATGGTAAAGGCTTTCAAAATATGAGAAATAGACGAAGTGGACTAAGATTTTTTTCTGCCCCCCTCAGCACTAGTACTGAAATTTAAATTGATCAGCAATAGATTCAAGACAGCCAAAAAAATGTTGTTGTTTTTTACAGAAAGCATAAAATAGCTTATGAGTTTATTTACTACAAGTAGAGATGTATGAGGAATCTGTCCAGAGGTGGGAATGCACTGGATTCTTTGGGCTCAGCTGCAGTGGCCCAGAATCTGAGTTCCTGGAAAGCATTCCCAGTACTTGCGAGACCAGTGTTTGCAGAATACTCACTAGGAAAGCAGTGCCCCTCTCGCATTGTACTGAAGAAGGCTGGCTGCGAGGGGCTCCCTAGAAAAGCTGCTCCCCATGACTACTGCACAAGCAGCATCCCTCTTCTGTGTCAGCTGCAGCCACCTTTTTAGCTGCTGCACCTGAAGCAGAAGAAGGTTGCTGGTTGCACAACAGAGGGTCTGCGAACATTCAAGGACTTCCTCTCAACCTGGCTTTGGAAGACCACTTGGAGCACAAGAGGATGCTCACAATCCTTTGAGGCACAGATTCCTACATCCCAGCTACATCCTAACTACAAGATATTGTGATAGCCACCAGGTTTGATACCTGTTTCTGTTTTCAAAAAGGATTACAGACATTCATGAAGAATATACCCAATCGAGTTATTAGCAATAGTGGCTAGATGCCATATTCTGAGGTAGCATCTAAATAAAAAATGCTGAAGAAAACTAGAGCGTTGTTGGCTTCAAACTTCCCATAAGCATCTGACTGGATGCTGCTGCAAAGAAATGCTGGATTAGACAGACCTTTGCCCAACTTCACAGAGGTTCTTGCTGCATACAGAACTTATTTTAAAAGAGGCTGTTACAAAGCTCTTTAGTTCATTCTATATTATATATTCTGTTACACTAAACAAAACTATGAATCGTATAGGAAAACCAGTACTACCTTAGGCCCATGCAGCTCCTCCCTCAATTCAAACCATTTGTTTAACCTTCAAAATCAAACAACTCCTTATCAATGAACACTTACCATCCATCTCAATTTAGAGGGAGCACCAAATTTCTTGGATAGGTACTCCTGGTAATACTCAACATATACATGAGAGAGAGAGAGAGATTTCCTTTATGGAGATTAATGAAAATATGGCATCTCTATAAACCTTTATAGTATGATAAAATGTTCAATGGAGGTCTACAAAGCCCCTCAAAACCAGAGGAACTTCTTGAAAAGCTGGATCATTTGCTCTACAAGTAGTTAAGCAAACATTTATATTCCTATCTGAAGAGTTTGTAACAGTGATGCATTTGATTATTAAGGTGAACTAATTATTCTATATGCAAAGCTGTTTAATGAGCAAGCTAGCATCATGGCACCCTTGAGAAGGCTCTTAATGTAGTTATAACAAGTGAAAAACCATGTGCTTCTCTTTATGGCAGAGGGTGTTATGTTTCATGCTGCTGGACCCCTTCTCCTCCCACAACAGGGATCCAGCTATCATTAGTAACAAAGGCAAACGGGCCTGATTTTCATGCAGGACTAGTTCATTATGTAACAAACAGAAGTGAGGAGAAGGAAATGGAGACCAAGGGCATCTCTTCTATTCTCTTATATGAAGGCAGTCCTTGAGGGCATAGCAGTTCTTACAATATACACTACAGTCTTGGGAAATTGCAGGTGGCTTCAAAAGGATTTTAAAAAAATCTGTATGTAGGTGCTATTATATAAAAAAGGAGCCAACATTTGGCCAGTTCCTCTAGCTAGCTATTCTGCCAAGTATCTAAAAGTCATAGCTACTGAAAAGTTTTTAACCATTAAACTCTTACATAGGATACCTAGGCCTTCAATCTGTAATTGTTTTTGTAAAAATGATTCCATGCCTTAGACTCAAATACTGGAGATGCCCTTGTGATTAAGTTAATCAGAGCATCCATTTCAAACCTCTAGCTCCCAGCCTGCCTTGAAATTCCCAGTAGGAAAGCACTCAAATATTCCCTGTATTCTAAGTGGACTGTTATTCAAGATGACTTCAGGTTCTGCTTAGAGATTCCTATTTGTGGGTGCCCACCCTTGCTACTCAGTATGCTCCTGGTTTCCATTTCCTGCTGTGTGTGAGTGTCATGTCAGAGAGATGGTGGGATATGGCGCCTTACTGTACTTCTCCTCCTTGCATCTCTGCAGGATCTCTAAGCTCCTCTGATGAACTGGGTGATGGAGAAAGCTAAAACTATCCACACTTTTCAAAACCGCATCATCATGCCCTTGGGAAGCAAAACAAAACAAAAACATGGAGAGAAGAGAAAGATTACATAAGCAGAAACCAGGGAAGAGTCAAGAACAGCGAGGACAACCGCCATATTGACACAAAGTATACAGAAGTCATGTTCTCTTTTTATCTGTGGAGAAGAGCTTCAATATTTCTAGCAATTCTGATCAGTACACAAGACAAGAAGGGTCCATCTTTTATTGAAGCATTGCATGGCAAATCTGTGGGTCTTAGAGGGCAGCTAAAACAGTTTTTATCAGGCCCACTGATTTTTATAAACAGAAATCAGCACTGGAATAGCACTGTAAATTATAATACAGAGTTGTGATGCGGGCCTCTGTTTCCATAAATTATCAGACACCATGCATATTGATGCTTAATAGAACTGACTAGCACACATACACACACACACACACAATCTGAACATAACTCCAGCAATACATTTCAATTGCAGTATTAGGAAATGTCCTTAAGAAAATATTATTCTTACTGCTAAAGCTTGAAGAAGAATTGATATGTGGTAGTACATACTTCCAGATTGGATAAATGTTACTATTATGCACCAGTATACCTTTTCTATTAGGAGTTTATTAATCTTGTTGAAATTATTCTGAGTGCCCATTTTTACATAGTTCCTGTAGAATGCCACAATTATTAGCCTGAGGTGACTGAGCTTGCTGAGGGCACAATGGAATTTGGAAGACATATACTAACTAAATGGCAGTAATTCTACAGCAAGGAAAACAAAAAGTTGAAGCCCCATTCAGAACAATTATTACAACATAATGGAGCTGTTTACACAACAGTGGGCCCAGGGTGAAGCTGCAATACCTGCAGAGAGTGTGTGGCCACTATTTTGTTAAACAAGCCTTGCATTCATTTTAGGGTTCTGAGAGGGTTTAACCCTTGTGTAACCCACATGCACCAGGTCTGCACATGCAAGGCCTGAGGAGGAGTTGCATATATAATTCGACACCCATGGGTGTCATGGCTCATTATGGATTAAATAACCCATGGCAAGCTGCAGTATGCCAGCCAAACTATTCTTATCTAGAGATCAGAGTATGGAAGGTACCCAATAGGACATGGTGCCTTTTTAATCTTGGACACCTGGAGATCTCAGTTCTAGATACCTAGGGCTCTAGACAGGCGACAGGTTTTATACTGGGTGGTTGAATAGAAGAAAAGACTAATGAAAGTGCTAGATTTGACTAAATAAATCTCAGAATAGCTCCAATCTAGATCTGAACAGATGCAACAACAAGAACAGCCTCCTCCTCCTCCTCACTAATTGTTGTATATTTATCCTCTATGCTTGTCTGTGGAGTCAGTCTTCAAAATGGCTATGACTCCACTTTGCACCATTTCTCTTGTTTACTTCACTGTCCCTTGTCAATACAAATGGTTATATAATAAGGAACAGGGATTATACTGGTAGTAACAGTACATAGCTAAATAAACATAAACATAGCCTAAAACATAAATATATGCCTTATAGCTAAAATAGGGTTTTGTGTAAAGGACTATAGGCTTGTAGTGTGATCCTAACAAAAATGCTTAAGAGAGCCAGATGTTATATTAAGAATTATACCAAAACATAATGTTGGACCAAAGGTGCACAGCTATTGCAATAGTGCAGATAATGTATAGACACAAGGTTTTCTTAATAATCTAAACATCACAAATCTTAGTCAGGATTTACATCCTTTTATTTTTTACACTCCTCTTTGAATCTTCTTCATTTGAAGAGGGAAAGTCTAGTCAGATTTTAGTACAGATTGATGGTTTTTCTGCACTAAAAGGGGAAAATATGAAAACTATATTTTCAGCTATCAGAATAATCAGTCAACATAAAGAAAGGTCACTTACTGAGTCAGCAGAAGAAAGGCACAAGAAAATGCAGACAGTTGCATCTGTTTGACTTTAGAAAGCTCTCAAATGTATATTAAAATTTATAGTAAAATAAATACAAAAAAGCTTCAAAAGACAACATGGCAACTAAATATTAATTTCAAGTCAAAGCTATTTAAGCAAAGAGGTATTTTCACAACTGTTCAACACCAGTGGCACAAAAAGAACAAACAATAGTGACAGGAAATCAAACCAGACACAGGCATGATATACTTCCCACTTGATTCATGAAAGTTACTCAGCTAGTTTTCTAGAGCAAAACTTGAAAAGGCATAGGATCATCTTTCATACTGCTTTCTAACTGGTCATGTATTGATGTTCTACATTCCTAGAGTGAAAAAGTTTCATACCTTTGGAGTAAAAAAAATAAAGTTAAACTAACAATAATTGGGAATGTATGTGTGGATGTGGAATGCTCAGAGCAAACAACTGAGCTATATCAAATGCAAGACACTAAATACAAAGCCACCGCAATTCCATTTAAAGTCCTTAGATAAGCTCCATCTTTCAGCAGCCACTATTAAAACAGGATTAACTACAGGATTCTAAGACTTAATTTTTTCACAGAATTGTTGCCACCAACTGGCTTAGAGTTAGATTACTAACCAATTTCTGCAAGAAATTGTCATCTCTGGGAATATCTTGCAATTTCTCTGAGAAATCGTTTGCCCATCAACTAAGTGTCATACATTGGTACTGATGTTTTTGGATATAAGTCCTGCTAGTTTACATGCAAAAAGATAGAGGTTGTATTTGGGCCAAAATATAAGCCATGGTCACACAGCATTCTGCCCTCACTTTTCTACTGCAACTCCACAGAGCTGCCTTTCCACATGGAGTTCTAGACATACTGTACACTCTTGAAAATGCATGAGTGGATCTCCACAGAAAGGGGAAGTTACAGAGAAGTAGTGACAGGAAGAGGTAGGATTAAGCACCTCTTCTCCACCACTTCACTGAGAAATACCCCTTTCCCAAGGCTATTTTTTCCTAGAAGCAATCTTCCAGGTTTAAATACACTGATGTGCCACATAGGTTGGTCCCAAAGCAAAAACAATGTTTTGCATCTGCAAAGTCACCTTGTTAGCCACCCAAACCCTGCTTCCCTTTACCCCACCTCTCCTAGTTTTCCCTTCTTAGAAATACAATCATACATGTGCTCAGATATTGTCCAATCATATTGTTTTTATATGATTATATGTATTTATTTATTGTTGTGAGACGCCCCGAGGCTTCGGCGAATGGGGCGACATAGAAGTTTACTAAATAAATAAATAAAATAATAATAATAATTCATTTTCTTAGAAATACTAAACTCTGCTGTTTTTCAGGAAGGGTGACAGTCCATGTGAAGAGCCAAAGCCAAAGAAGCATTTTAAAGGCTGTGTCTGCTGACAAAACATTATATGTATTCGCTGGAATGAGAGTGGGAAAACTTTTCAGCCCAAGGGTGGAATTCCAATGCGATAAAAATCCTAGGGTTGCATTCCCATCTGCAGCTATAGGCAAAGGCAACACAGGTACAGGACCAGAATGTGATTACTACCAATCTTAAGCCTACTCAGAAGCACTGAACATGTTTTCTGCATGTTTAAGTCACAAGCAGGCAGAAATAAAACCTTGCAATCAGCATCCAAATAGTAAGCTTCTGTATTTCTGCTCAGAAATAAGCAGAATTTAATCACTCAGCAGCTTCCTCTCCAGGTCCCACTTCCACTCCCCTGCAGAGAAAAACCCAAATTTCCAATCAGTAGTTGATTTGAGATAAGAATCTTTCCCTGCTGCACAGTGACAAAGCCTCCCTTTGCAGAGCAGGAAAAAAGAACAGCTGCTTAATGGTGAGAAGAGCTTTTCCCTGTCAGAAGAAGGAACTTAGCCCGGGGAAGAAGCTTGCAAGCTTGATAGGGAACCCAAACCTACCATATCAGGCACAGGCAGGCTAGACGGTCCCCATTTAGAAGTCTGAATTTCAAATGCCCACTTCCTATATTATATCACAGACTAAAAGAGCTTGCATATAAACAAACTACATTTTGCACCTTATTTTTTGAACACAAATTCCAAATATGAGTAAACATTCGAAGTATGTATACTATTATATATGAAAAACAAACTTGTCCATCTTGCCATCTGTGTACCCTCTAGAAAGCTAGCTACTGTGATTTTCCACCATACGGCCAGCAAAACAGACAAATATATGCTCCACATGTAGTTGCAATATGCATGTTTAACCCGATATGGAAGCAATACCTATCCAACATCCTTAATCCTCACTCTGCTAACTATTGTCATTCATGGAGCAAGTAAAACCTATACCATAAAACTTTCTTTTCTTCAACTGTGATTTCTTGAACATTAGTTAATGTATGCTTGGAAGGTTAAGCCCATGAAAAAATAGCAAAAACTACTAGCATGACATTCAAGTGCAGTTATGCTATTTCTAAAACAGCAGCTGTCAGAATTCACTGTACTCTCTTGCCAGTGTACTTGCAAAACTAATACCTTGAGTGATTTGTGATTAAATGTCAGACTTTTTGCATGCACATTCTTTTTTCATATATATGCTTGTAGAGCAGTAACTCTGCTATATAACAGCATCTGTGTATGTCCTGTATGAACTTGTGCAAAGACAATTTAATGCACATTTGTTTAAAAGCAGTTTAAAAGCAGCTTTGAAAGAAGTCAGACGTCAAAAATACTAAAAGAGGAGAAGAAATTAGCCCCATAAATGTGACTTAATGAAAACATATTTAAGGACAAGGATAGTTTCAGAGCACTGCCGCACATCTAAGTATGTAGCTACCCTTTGGGGCTATGAAATGGGCTAAAGCAACCTAAAAATTATTTTCTGGAAAAACTTTAAAGTGTTTGACCTTGTTCACACTAGTGAACAGACTCTATATAGGGGCTTATATAGATCGCTCTATGAAAATGAATCAATACTAATAGTGTCTCTCCGCAAGCATAATGGCAGTCCCATGTCTTCCTATGTCAGCAGGGGCCACTGTGAATTATGCTGGTATGCTGAATCTTCTTGGGGGTGAGCAAAAAACAATAGGATCTTTCGGAGTGTACCTTTCAAAGAGCAATCCTTTCCACATTTCTAATAGACTGCTGATTGTGGTTTACATGTGTCTTGTGTAAATGACCCAAATGCCAGGCCAAACCAAACACCAATATTGGAAAGGGCAGGGAGCATCAGAAAGAGGATGAAGACTTAAAGAGAAAACAAAGACTTAATAAAAAGAGAGAAGTATTTCTATTATGTATGCTTAATAAATGCTGACAATCTATGCACAATTCACAAACTCCCAAATGAATTAATCCTGCAGAAAAGAGTATTAACACACCACCATATAATTCATCCTAAACTGTGACAAGTCTTTCTGATTCACTGTTTCATAATAACCATTTTAATAAGCCACAATCTTTGGAAAAGTCATCCAAAATGCTTATGTAATGCATCAGACCTCTTGAGTATTCCTTACAATGGAATATCTGAAATTAGGAAACTATTCATAAAAATGCACACTGAGATACCCATGAGAAATTCAAAGAGGAAAAGCCAATTACACATGAAGCCAGAGTTAAATTTAACACCTACCAGTTTTCTTCTCAGTGTACCTCTTTCCAGCCTCCCTAAATGCAACCACAGCTCTGAAGAAAGCTCTAAGGACGGCCCATCGGAACACAGCTACAGGATCAATCCCTATCATCCCACAGATAAAGGCACTCTTGCTGCTTCTTAGGAGGGCCACAATGTCTGGTCGCATGTGATCTGTATTTTTCTCTCGAAAATCCTAAAGACCGAGAAAGGAAATGAGTGTTCAGCATGGCCTTATTATTTATTCCCTCTGTCCTTCTGATTGGTGCTTTATTCCATGTTCTCTTGTATCAGTGAAACTGAAGGACACTCATTCAACACTTAAAACTACTTGGCTGATTTAACAATGATATCTCGTTAGAAGAACATATTTAGAACACCATTTTTATTACAATGAAGTACACTCAGCTACCTATGCTAGAAAACTCTGAGCAGTACCAATAATCCTTCAGAAATGCTAAACTCTATTTTCAATTGGAGTGTCATAGCTCGGTGGCAGAATTCATGCTTGGCATGCAGATATGCCTAGGTTCAATTTTTGGAAGCAGTAGGTAAGCTTCAGAAATGTTCCTGTATGAAACCCTGGAGAGTCACTGCCAGTTAGTTTAGCCCAGGGGTGAGGAACCTCTGGCCGGCCATCCTCTCCTGAGATGCACCTACTTCTTGCAGGTCCACCTTACCTGTTATCTTTTATTAGCTAAGGACCTGATGAGGAGAGGAAGAGAAAAAGAAGGGAAAGTCTACTGTCCTGCTCTCCATTCACCTTATTTTATGTACCTGTTTCTTACATTTATATTGTGCCTTTCCTCCAAAGAGGCCAAGGCAGCACACACGATTCGCCTCCTCCTCCTCCTCCTCCTCCTCTCCGTTTCATCCTCAAAAAACCCTGAGAAATTAGAGTCAGTGACTGGTTCAAAGTCAACCAATGAGCTGCATGATCAAATGGAGACTGGAATCCAGGTCTTCTCAGTCCAACACTCTAATGACTATACTGCAGCGTGGAAATAAAATTACCTGGCCCAAGAAGAAACTGACCCTTTTTTCCTCCATCGGCAGCTTGTTGCATTTCCACGCTGTGCGGTCAGAAAGGGTGCAAGGGGAAGAAAGAACGCTGTGTGCGCACATGTGTTTTGTCCCTGCTGACCACCAGCATGCAGCCACTTCACCAGAAGGGAAATGGACACTCATTCCTGATGCAGACAATACTGAGCTACATGGACACAAGGTCAGGCTGGATAGAAGGCAGGTTCCTACATTCCTAAAATGTCTACAATACTCAATGCAATTACATCCATTCCACAGTATGCCATTTGTGTGCATGTTATTTACATAATTTATGCAACAAATTTTGATTTTCTAGCATTAAATAAAAAAGTTACATTTATTTTTAAAAAACTGGTAGCAGTGAACAATGTACAGACCTTCACACCATATTTAACTTTCCCAGCGTAGTGTTTTATGATGAAGGCTGGTTCCATCACAGTAGGAAATTCAATGTAGAGGTTCCCTTCATGCTGACGTTTAAACTTGTCTAACAACGTTTGATTCGTGGCTTGCGGAAAACTATATGTGAGAGGGGGGAACATGAACACTTTTCTTAGGTATTGATACAATTATGCGAGGAACTTCTAATCACAGCTATCAATTAATATTAAAACATGATTGTCAGTAACATGCTAAGCAATATTCTTATTATGGATAACATGACTTTAGGACTAAAAATGCTTAGACTGCCATTCTTCTTCCTCAGTGCACAGATGGTGCGCATCTAAGTGCTGCTTAGTGGAGAGGCAAAAAAGTAAGCTTGCTTACCTCTAACTATTGTTCTTTGAGTGGTTATCTGTGTATTCACACACATGGGCTCCATGTGCATGTGTGGAGCCTGTTTGGGAAGATGCT
Organism: Varanus komodoensis; assembly: GCF_004798865.1. Classification (NCBI taxonomy): domain Eukaryota; kingdom Metazoa; phylum Chordata; class Lepidosauria; order Squamata; family Varanidae; genus Varanus; species Varanus komodoensis. The sequence goes on from NW_025335817.1 coordinate 4,477,871, forward strand.
ATAGCTACGTTTTTACTTGGTGGGAACCCCTTTCTGGGCCATGCCCCTGTATGGAATAAGGAGTAAGAGTACTTCCTGAATGGAGCAATTGAGGGCTTGAGAACCGTGCCTTTGTGGCAAGTTGGTAAAGGCTCTCCACTTTGCACGGTCTAAGTGTCTTGTGGCTGGCCTTAAGTTCACTGACAGCATTGCCCAGAGGCCTGCGTGTGCATCATCTATATTGGGGAGTAGGGACAGATTCTCCAGGTCATGAGTTGAAGTGTGTGGATCTCTGGACAGAGGATGGCTCCCTGATCCGGGGAATGACGTCAAGCTCAAGTGGGAGGTGGAGGAAGATCTGGCTGGAGAGCTGAAGGGCTGTCACAGCACAATGTAGATGCAATTGATCTGGTCCTAGTGATTTTTTGCCAGGAACTTCATAATCAGCAGGGATGGGGAGAAGAGGTAATGCAGCGTCCTGGAACATGTTTGAAGGAAGACATCTTCCATGGAGCTTGGATCTGTGCCTGCTTGGGAGCAGAAGTGTCTGTATGCAGCATTGTCCTGATTTGTGAAAATGTCTACATGAGGACAACCCCATCTTGACTGCAGCTCTCTCCAGATACAGTGGTTCAGCACCCACTCGTGAAGGTCCATGGAGGCACAGCTAAGGGCATCACCTAGGACACTGCTGGTACCTACAACATGGATCACTGTAAGGATGGTTGATGCATCAGCTCCAGATATTGGCTACCAGAAGTGCTGCGGGATCAACCTGGTGCCACCTTGCCCGTTGATGTAACAGACCACCACTGTATTGTTGGAGATTATCTGGACAAGCTGGCCCAAGATGAGGTTCAAGAATGCATTCAGGGCCTTCTGTACAGTGAACATCTCTAAATTATTGATATGTCTAGTAGTGTTGTGGGCATTCCACCTGCCTCAAATTGCAGAGGGCCTGCACTGCACTCTCCAACCAGAAAAAGAGACATCTGTGGTGATTGTCAGACTTGGGTCTGGGGAAATAAAGGTGGTCCCTCTGACAAGGTTGTGGTGCTTGACCCACTTTTGGAAGCTTCCCTGAATGTGCCTGGGGATTCTCAGCTTGGTTCTCTGTAGGTCAAGGGAAAGGTTGAATGAGGGCCAGTGGACAACGGCGATCAAGGTTGCCATTAGGCCAAGCACCCTCTGGACTCAAGAGGTGGTGGTGGTTTGTGGACTGGATGTTTCCTCCACCAATGTGGAGGCTCTGGTCTCCAGCAGGAATGCCCTTACCATGACAAGAGTCTAGGCAAGGTCCAATGAAAAGGATTGACTAGGAGGGAGAGAGAAAAGTTTTCTCCAGGTTTATGTAGTGTCCTAGATGGGAAAGCAGTATGCATGTGGTCACAGGGGCCTGTGTCATGGCTTGTTTGGATGACATGATGATCAGCCAGTCATCCAGGTATGTGAAGACCTGGACACCCTAGAGGGGGAGGTGTGTGCAGACTATGGCCATGCATTTTCTGAAGACCTGATAAGGCCATAGCATGAACAGAATATAACAGTATTCTAAAATAAGGACAGCTGGAATAAAACCTGAACAGGAGCACATCACACAGAAAGTCTTGTGGCAATGCCCAGTTGTTCAATACAGATGACATTCATGACTCCTTGGATACTAGGATGGTAACAGAAGAAGTTTTTCATTTTGATTTCTACCTTTAGGTTGTTACTGTAGTGCAATAAAGGCAGCACTTTGATAATACAAATCTCGATTGGGTTGGGAGAAAGTATACTCACTTGCTTTCCTCATCCAGCAGATGGAGTAGCCCTGTTGGCTTTTTACTGATAAGATTTATGCAGCCAGAGTTGTCTATATAGTCTATGTTATGCCAGCTGATGCCTTCAAGTCTATACTCTTCCTGGATAGGGAGGAGATTACATTAATGCAAAAACCCATCCAACACTAAAGGAAACTGAATCTATTTCTTCATGATACTCAACAGGGAAGTCATCTCAAGCTAACAGACCAAGCAACAGTGGGTATAGCAACAGCAAAAGCAGGCACACAATTTACATAAATGGATGGCCAACAGGTGACATGTGGGAAGCAGCAGTATTATTTTGGGCTACACCAACAAAACTTTATTATCGATACATTTATACGCCATCTCTCTGCACCTTGTGTGGCGCAGGTGCACTTGGAAGGGGGTTGGGCAGGTCTCTTTTTGAGGGGGAGTCAAATGATGCCTTAAGGAAGTGACAGTTTCCTGAAGTCTTCCAGAAAAACCAATTATGGGAAAGGAAGCACCATTCATTTTACCCCGCTTTGCTATCCCAAAGCTCTGCAGCTCATTCTAGTGCCAAAGGTTGACTGTGTACTCAGCCACATCTTGAACGAAGCCGTGGTGGTAAATAAACGCCTTCAGGGGAGTTAGGGATGCATGCCTGAGGTATGTCTAGGGCTCAGTTTGATGGATGGCAAAAATGATGCTTTAGCTACCTGACAAACTGTTATGCACTTGATTTGTATCATGCCCTATCTCACAAACAAGCTATATAAAGCACAGCATGTCGTGTAAACATTGAAATCATGACTCTAAAATCACAAGCCTGCAATAAAATACAATAAAGCTATCAATATAAACAGTCAAAAACAAGCAGAGTAAATCCTGGCCAGAATAAAAATAATTGAGTATTGAGAGTAGTGGCAAAATAGAAAATTGTGCGAACTACAGAAATATCCTTTGCAAATGCAGTCCAGAACCAGTCTATGTACCTATGCTATAAAAATGAATATTAGTGGTTCCATAGGCACTGCATGCGAAGTGGCCTAAAGTGAGATGGCACTTAGTCGGAAGCTAAGACTCTAGGCTAGCAGGCATGGTCTACACAGTATCCAAGAGATTAAGATTTAGACATTTACATTTATAAATTTATTCACCTGGGGGTGAATATAATCTACTGAAGTTTTATTCAAGTGAGATATATATCAATGTCCAGTTAAAAATATAACAGCTATGCAGTTTTCCAGACTTACTTGCTCCAGTTTAAAGATGTGTTGGTTAAAATAGTGTTGTAAACGTTCATTTGCAAAATTAATGCAGAATTGTTCAAAGCTATTACTTTCATAATCTTCAAACCCAAATATGTCAAGTACTCCAATGGACAAGGTCTGCAAAAGAAGTTAGCAATATTGCACTGAATACCTGAATTTGCAAGACTGCGTAAGATCTCAAATGTTAAAGCCCTTTGCTGTCCCGCTAATCACAGGAGACTGAAGATTTCCCCTTGAGCTCAAATCATCACTACAATTTGAGTTTTCATTTTACCAATGGCTATGTACAACATTTAAGCATGTTTAGTTAACATCCGGCATTAAAAATTCCAACCCTGGAAAAGGTAAGCAAATGTACAATTACAAAATTCAACAATACAACAAGCAAGAAGGATCTTGGAATTGTGGTAGATGACATGCTGAATATGGGCCAATAATGTGATGTGCCTGTTGTTTTAAAAATATTTCTTCTATTCCTAACAGCAAAGTATTATTAAGTCTATCCAAATGTGAGGTTGTATTCTGAAAAAAAGTGTGAATCTGAAAATGGTCTGCTATTCTAAAATTGTTTGAGATTTGTTTTAGTGTATTTGATTTTTATTTAGTAAGCAAAATTTAAAAAATGCCATGCTAGCTTGGCATACTATATAAACATCTCAAAAGTTACCCCTCCTCTAATAACCAAAACCAACTGAACTGAATATTTGATTAGAGGGAGGAGAAACAAAATAAACTACATTAACTTATATAAATGTTATATTCAAACTCAAAGCTCTACTTGAACATTATTTCTCCTAGAACACTTGTAACTATTTTAAGAACAAACAATTCAATAAGAAATATTGTACTTATATTGTTTAGATTTTAAGAAAGCATGAAGACACTGTAAACTGTTGATGTACTAATTTTAGCAAGAGATCTATGCATAAATGCACTTACATCAAGGGAGTTGCCTGAAAGATAGTTACAATTTTTGTTTAAACTGTATTGATTTAATTGGCAAATATGCTTGTTATTATATTTGTTATAAAATTTATTTTCCTAGAATAAGAAATGTTCCGTAAAAAATAAAGTAGTGGACTATTTTCTGTCTTGCATTTAAGTATATCTGTAGAACTGCTAACCCCCCATTAAAAAAAAAAAAAGCTTTTACAGCTGACATCCCTGCTAAGGAGCAGCTTTAGTCCTAATTTTAACCTTTAACCAATGTTTAAAAACCCACATTCACCTATAGTCATGATGGAAACCATTAACAGGAAATGAATAGTTAAAATAAAATTGCTAAATGAAGTAGGAAGCTGTAGTTAGAGGCACTTCCACAACCATCAGATAAAGGTCTCATGAAACTATCTGAACCTCATAGTTAATGGGGCAAGATAAAAATCTAATAAATAATAATAATGATATGAGTCACTGTGGTATATAACATGTTAACTTCACCCTGAAAAAGTGCAATATTAAGTGCATTGCTAATTATCAGTACCGTTTCCCTTCCATCTGTTTCTAATACTGTGTCTCTCATTCTGCTTTCAAAACATTGTGACAACTGCAATCATTACAGGGGCACACACACGCGCACATTTTCTGTACTGATTGTTAACACTAGAGGATAAGGGGCCTACTGGTTACAGCTGCATCTCTCCTCCCAGCTGTATGTGAAATACAAGCTGTAAATGGAGTAAATATGATCAATTCTACAGCATCAAGCTTACTAAGGTTTTCCTCCAGAGCAAATTAATGCAGAAATTCACTACTACATTTAAATATGTCCATCTGCTATTTGGCATGGCTGATACATTCCCAGATTTTAATGCTGGCCTTTTAGGGTTTTTTTATGTACTTTGAAATACTGTGATCCTGTGAGATACTGTGAAGCAGGCATTCTTCGGATTTATTTATATATGCACAGTGCCCTCCATCAAAAAACATCCCAGATTCTTATTGCAGTAATGTATTTTTGCATTTTCATCAATGGAATCTGAAGGAATCTGAATCAGATGCCTAATTTATGTTTCCAATGGCTAATAAATAGACTTATGGGACTAGACCTGTGTACTCTGGAACCAGGATGAACCAGAAGAAAATATATTTGTTCATGATTGAACACAAGAAACTATACACAGTTTTAGCATTGCCTTTTTCTTGATTGACCACATCAAATTTTAAACTCTGTTATAAAATGGTTGTGTCTTGTGAGGTTCTCTTCAGTAGGATACATGAGCTTTTTCACAAAGACCATTTGCTGTATATTCAGCCACAAAAAGATGTCATTAAAAAAAACCCCAACTGGGAAGAAGTATTGAATGGGCATGAAAGTACTGGCATGTACTTGTCAGCATTAAAATAACATTATTTAAATTCTGCATGCATGTACTTCACACACCAAATAAAGATAAAACAACAGAGTCATAAAGCATGCTGGTCACTGTGCACCAGAGTTACACGGGAAGTTAAACCTTTTAAGAAAAGAAAAGCAAGATGGGTGGGTGGGTGGAAGTGCTAGATGTTCTGCAATAATATAAAAGCACACAATATTACAAGGAAACCAGACTGGAACATACCATATAGAATTAACTCCCACAAACAGCAGGTTTTGCAACAGATTACGTCAACAGTATTATATGCATAAGCCCCATACCAAGTATGAAACAATGACCCATAGTGAACCTGAACAATTGGGATTTACCTGCAATCCGCTAAATGCTGAACATTATAACTGGGGTGCCTATAACCCTGACTTGACTGGTGTAGTCAGAAAGGTTATTCATAAACATTCAGAATACAGAACATTGTGTCCTATGACCTCTGAGAGCAATTACTTTCATCTTTCAATGAAAATAGATAAAACTGCGGAATTAAACTGTGCATCAGTGATAGACTGCAGTAATTCAATCTATGTTTAGAAAATGGTGATCACTGAGGCACAGCTCACACCTGTGTAATTCAACACCCACACTCACTCTCAGGGAGACACTGAACTGGGCTGCACGATGTCTTCTGCTGGAATCACTAACAGCACATTTTCCCACCCCTTGCTTATTCTACCACCAATGCTCCTGATGGTCTACATGCATATCTCCCATGAAAAGGCCTGGATTTTATCGGAATCCTAACTGCATGATCAGGATTTATGCCTGCTTGCCCAAGAATATCATATCCTCATGGAGAGAGTGATGCCAAAGGCAGGACAGGTAGACGCAGAAGGTGTAATCCCCCCCATTATATGGTGGGTCCATGTGACTATCCTTCCAGTCTGGTCCACTGAGGAAGAATTTTGCTTAATTTGATTTGAATGCTATTCCTGGAGACAGAAGGGTTTTTCCTTAGATGAAATTAATTCATATATTAGGGCAGACAGGATGTTTTCCTCCATGCTGTCTGGCAACTCAACCATCTGACTGAGCATGGGAACCTTACAGGTCTATTTCTACCTCTCAGAAAATCCGATTCAGCAAATATACCTCTGACACAGCAAGACTAGCTTCATTTGCTTTTGCATTTCTCCCTGTTTTGATTTTGGTGCCAAGCCAACATCTCACTAGCTATTTAAACAAAGCTCTTGATAAAAGCATGCAAATTACATTCAGGCAGACCATTACCTTGGTGCTTTCTTCCAAGTCCTTGGTATTCAAAAGTGCATGGTTAATTCTAAAAACTATCCAATCGAAGAGGGCACTGTACAACGATTTAGCCATGGAATTTCGTACAGTAACAGCCTAGAAAAGCAAATTGGATAATTAGAAATAAAGCCAAATATTATAATTGGTTTACCTGCAAATATGTTATTTCCAACTATTTGCATTATTTTCAGTATTTCAGGCTCCATTTTATGCAAGTTTGACTGGCCCAAAGTCACCCAGTGAGATACACAGCTAGTGGAGATCTGAACCTGCGCCTCCCTACTTTTAATCCAGCAATAACTACTACACCACACCAATTTGGTTTGCATGATATGGTAAGTCATGGGTTGTTTCAGGGTAGCTTCTCATGATGTCCATTCATAGGACAGCTTTCTCTTTATGCATCTCTTTCATGAAAAAAAAAAACCCACTCTAAGAGCCCACAGGCTGCTGTTGGATTGTTCTGGATGGCTTGTCTTCAGAGTGCCCTGTTGGGGTGTCTGAAACTGGCATGGCAAATTCCTCATGGGTTAGCCAGAACAGCCAGAGTACTTCTCAGCAAGAGCAGCAAAAATCCTTGCCACTCCTCCTCGTCTTGCTCATGTCACCACTCTCCTTCCTCATCCTTTCACAGTAAAGGGAAGTGACAAGCACAAAGGTGGAACTAAGTCAGAAGAAGTTGGCAGCTACGGGAGGAGGAGGAATAGCAGTTCCTCCTTCTCTTAGGGCAGCTCCAATTACGATGGCGATTCATGAAGCAACTTTTTTTGAAGGTGTAAAATAGCAAGGCAAAAGTGGAAGGTGAAGCTAAGTACATTGTCAAGAGAGGTACACCACTGCGTTGTACTAAATAGTGGGCAAGCAGTCTTGAGCTCCTGTGCCCTTCACAAGTCCCCAAATAATAAAATTAAAAAATCGAACACAATGGTAGAAAGAATACATGCTGGAAATGGGAGAATGATTTGGAGAAATAATACATGGAAAGCCAGAGTGCCTGACTGCCTGTCAGGATAAAACAGCAGCCCATTGTGGTTTATTCTCAGGTGGCTTGGCATAACATGCAAACTCACCCACAGGTTTTCACAGTAAAGTTTTGAAACCAAGATTTCATACTCAGTGTGACACTGTGTATGAACCTGGGTTAACACACTCCCATCCTACTCCGCATCAAGCATAAACTGTATGAGATCATGCATTCTCAGTTACTTTCTATCACTTCTGGCTGAAAGTCCATTCTTGATCTCATCTCAGGAAGAAGAAACCTGACAGCATGAGCATGCGTTACTGCCACATGAACTAAAATGGTTTTAAATAGTTTGTTTTCTTGCCTAATATAATAATTACATTTTGAGGGTAATTATTTGAAATGTGGTGCATTTACTCAAATGTATAGAGCAAATCCTCCTTTCATGTGTTGAATATTTTTTCAAACGGCTTGAACAAGGATAATGCTTCATTAGCAATATCCTCTAAGTCCTGATGCTTATTCCACCAGACAAGAGAGAAGAGGAGAGACTGACCAAATCCAATTTGCCAACATTTAAAATATAAGGGTCAAAACAATGGCTTTCATAAACCTAAAGCTCACCTGGGGGTGGAGATGGGGTGCAGGAAAGGTTCTGAAATAAAAGGAACTGGTATTTCACACTGGGAGGCGCAGGGGATGTTGCAGCCTGCTGAAGCTGTCTTTGTAAGCATGTTTCATGATTTACTGGAAGCATTTTTACTTTGTATTTCATTCTGAGTCCTAGTCACTTAAATTGTTTACCCACTGACAAGTGTGGAGTTAATATGAGGCAGCTAGCTAGTGCTATTTAGTAGCACAGCAAAGAATACGGGGTAAACTTTTAAATTCCTGCAAAGGATTTTTTTTTGAGAAAATAGACTAGTGTAGCCAGCATATAAACAATCACAATATTCACTTTTTGAATATTTTTTGAATATCATCCACTTTTTGGCCCACAAGCTGAAAGAGGTTCCCCACCTCCTCCTATAAAAATTACCAGGTCAGGCTTGCAACAATGCAACTCTGTGGCTCTTCCCTGCCGTTGTTCAGCAGGAAAGCACATGCTTTGCATCTAAAGGGCCCCAGATTCAATCCACAGCATCTTCAAGTAGGGCTGAAAAAGACCTCTAAAACCATGGAGAGCCACTGCTGACAGACAAAATATAAGTCAGCTTCTTAGGCTTATCTCACTTTTCCTCTGCCTTGCTGCAACCAAACTTGATTCTCTGACCTGGCACAAACTGGGCCCTGAGACAAACACATAAGAACTACTTTGGCTTGTATGTGTCAGGAGTAATTTACTAGGTTCCCTAAAAATCAGCTGCATTTCAGTAGGGAAGCTTGTCTCATATTTGGAATCCTTGGATTCAGAACAACCTATTATCACTCTATCCATCCATCCTCACATGATATTATCAGAGAACAAAATAAAAACAGGAATAGAATGGTATTTTAAAAGAATGTTAACAAGTCTGGAGAATAATTGCTCCATACTGCTGATGTGTCAGTTAGAATGAGATGCTTGCATTCTATTTATCATGCTCCAACTTATGCAAGCATAGCCTCTTCATGTAGCCCATTTTTAATATATCAAAAGAACCTAGGTCAGCTTTAATCCCTACAGAACATCTTAATTAGACTCTTGAATAATGAGCATGAACAGTTTTCTTTCTTTTTAAAGGACAGGTTGTTAGTATACTGCTTCCCTCTTCCCTCCTGTTTCTTCATCCCTCTCTCTTCAATTTCCTATACCGATGTTTCTTACATATGCCACTAATATGATGACCAAAGCAAAGGAAATGTAAATGAACTGCACGCTTGTAGTTATATTCAAGACCAATTTTGGATCTCAAATGCTTCTTAACAGAGACTTGTTTTCAAATATGGCCTCTTGAAAAATGATTTGCTTGTGCACACATGAGGTACACCCTCAGTCTAAGAGGACAGAGCATGTACTTCACATTCTGCTGATTCAGTTCTCCCCCTCAAGTACCATTTCAAAGGGCAGCATTGTTATCCAAATGCCTTTCACAACAACAGCATCCTCAGAATAGAGATCTACCATCTCTGGCAGATCTTCTATATGTATTCTTGCAATCTATTAGGGAATACTGGCTTATTCATTTTGTCATCCTAGAATTTACAAAAGTATACAGGAAACTGTGGAGATTTCAAAACTAAAATGCACTGCTTTGAGGGATATCACAAAGCAGCTAAGGGAAGAAAAAGACAGAAAATATGTGGTAAATTCTAAGGCAAAGCTGTGTTATGTAAAGTCACAAGTGCAGTTTAGTATGTCTATTTCGTATGGTCCCAGGAAGTGACTACTGGGTAAAGCTTCTCATTGAAGACTTGTCTGAGAGGTCTTAAAAGGATAGCAGCTGGGCAGCACCCTGCTAACGGAAGATCTGAATCCATGACTTGCCCAACATAAAGCTGCTGCTACAGTGCTGACTGCTTCATTATGCCAGGCACTTATGCTCCTTTCCAGGATACGCCATTCCATTCTCCTTCTTTGGGGATGTTTGGTGTATCTTCCCACCTCTGGTAAGGAATTTGTACTTCTGAAAACCAAGGAGTTCCCCCAAGCCTAGGAATATTGCCTTCCTAAGTGTTAATTGTTCCATTTTGCTGACGGGGACTGGGCGTTATGGTCACATGACTCCAGTTCTCCGTCAGCTTCACTGGCTTCCCATTGAAGTCCAGGCCCAATTCAAGGTGTTGGTAATGACCTATAAAGCCCTAAACGGCTTGGGTCCTGGTTACCTGAAGGAGCGCTTACATCCATATATGCCTGCCCGCCCCTTGAGATCGGCGGGAGAGGCCCTTCCCCGGGAACCCTCCGTGAAAGAAATTAGGAGGGTGGGTACTCAGAGGAGGGCTTTCTCTGCGGTGGCGCCTAAGTTATGGAATGCGCTCCCCAGAGAGGTCCGCCTGGGGCCGTCGTTATTTGCTTTTCGGCGCCCGGCGAAGACCTTCTTATTTAAGCGGCATTTTAACTGTTAGTATTATTTGATCTTATCTGGCCAGGGCGGCTTATTTTATATTGTATTTTTTGGATTTTTAATGTTTATTTTTATTGTAATTTATATTATAATTACTTTTATTTATTGTTGTAAGCCGCCCTGAGGCTTCGGCGAATGGGGCAGCATAAAAATGTTTTAATAAATAAAATAAATAAATTTTGAGTGCATATCAACTGGCCTTCATGGGAATTCAAGGGAATCATAGCAGAATAACATCAATCACTTTATCACATGCAAATTCAGAAATCATACAGAACCATGAGCTCAAGTACCCAAACTGGTTGTTCTAGATGTGCCAAACTGATTACTGAAACTTCATTAGATTGAACAGGAAATAATCTGGAAAAACATCTAAACTAAAAACAAATAATGAAGTAATGCGTTGACTTCCCTGCTTGCGTAATGCCTGTTGCTTGTTCTTACTCATATGTTGATAAATATGATTATATGTTGATACATGATGATGCATGTTACATTACAGATTATCAGAGAATATGATAATATATGACACTTTTAAACAACTTGCATTTTGTGGGGGAACAGTTTGTTCCAAGTACTACTTGGTATATCCCACCCTTAAAAATATATGACTAAACATAATAGGCAGAAAAACGTGTAACTTATATAGTTAATGAGAACTAACCAAATAGTATGTTGGCTCTGCTGAAAGCTAAACATTACTGAAGGATTCATTTGAGAAGTCAAAGTTCCCCAAATCACTGGAATTCTAAGCACAGAGGGTTAGTGTTTTGTGGACACACTTAAGAGTAAATTTTGAGGCTGTAATTTTAAATTAAACTTAACTTTTCCTTGAATGTTCAACTCAACTGAAAAGAGTATTAATAATTTTAGGAAGAGAAATGATCAAGAGATCCACATTTAAAGCTTCAATCTGCATCCACTTTTTATATACCTAAAATGATTATGAAATTATCTTATTTTGGTCATTACCTGAAAACTAAGGATAAAGCGTGCCGAAATATGGAGTAATGCATGCTGTTCAGACTGGAGAGGTAACTGCAATACTTTGCTAAAGAAAAACTATGGCAAAAAGACTTCCTTCCGGAAGGAAGGAAAGTCTCTGTCTCTGTCTCTGTCTCTCTCTCTCTCTCTCACACACACACATGCCATTGCCAGGAGTGAAGTCTGTAGGTAAATGCCATAAATAATGCTTGTTTTCACTCCCAGTATGATTTGACAATAAAACTTATTCACGAAACACTTAAAATAGGAAGTTGTACGGTCTGATACGTAAACTTCACTCTGGTGCTATCTTTGCTTACACACTTAGAAGCTCTTGAAAAATTAGGCAGCATTACCTGCCAACTGCAAAACCCCCTCCCCAAATTTTATAGGAACATAAAAGTTTTTTTCCTAGTCTGCCCCTTGCAAATTTCCAGATGTAAGAAATTTGGTAAACAGACCTCTGCCAGTTTGTATGGTAACACAAGTTTCTCCCCAACAGTAACGGTCTTCCTTGTAACCAGTGCTTCAAACAACATTTCCTCTTTGACCTAGCAAAAAAGAAAACAAAATCCACCATTAATCAGAATTCTAGACACATAAAAGCTTAAGTGTTAGGAGAGAGCAAGACTTGTGTGTTTAAAATGCCAAAGTAACCCAAATAAACTTATTATAATGCAAACAAACCCAGTCTTAGTTACATTCAGTTTTCAAATTGCTGTATTATTTTCCTGTATATAGCATCTGAAGGCTGAGTGATACAAGTTTACAGTTCTCTATGTGACCGACTATTTCTGCTACCTGGAACCCATAGACAGTCTCACTGCATTCAAGCAGGCACTAAAACTGTTTTTAACTTAAACAGTTTTCTTGTACAGCACACCTCATCTCAGGAAAGGAAGCACAGAAAACTAACAGTAGCACTGAGAGTACAAATGAACACGCTGATCATTAAACGCCTTCCCTTCTCTTTGTCGCAGTGAACCAGAAAGGCAAAAATAGTGGCCCTTGGTAACCTTGCCCAGAGGCCAGGAAAAATGCTAACAGTTGAAATCTTCTCTGAAAAATGATAGAAACTTTCTACAGGAAAACTTACCACAATTATTAAAGACATTTTTAAGCCACCCTTCACCCTAAGAGGGAGTGGTAAGCAAAAACATTCAAGAACCAACACAGACTACCAATACACTGTAACTTACAACGTTACAAGAAAAGAACAGAGTATGTATAACATGAATAGCAGCTCAAGCAAACATCACCCTTTAAAATGCCTGACCAGATAAGTACATTTTAATCTGGTACTGAAATGACATCAGTACCAATGCAAGTCAAGCTTCAATCTGGAGGGCATTCTAAAGATGGGCACTACAGAACACAAGTCATTATTCATTTACAAACCTTAAGGAGATTTGGTACTTTTTAGCTTTGTTCATCTGCACAACACATACATCATGGAGAAAAACTAACCAAATATGGCAATGGCTACCCAATGTTTCTATTGCTAAGTCTGGATTAGCCAGTGTTCGAGGTCTAAGTCTACCCAGCACAAGTTCACTGATACCCCCCCCCAATGATTTGCCGAGGAAAGCAGTTTTGCAATAGGCTCAGGACAGACAGTAGAAAGGGCCTCACACAGCACATAAGCAATTTATAGGCTTTATTACCTCAAGATGTGGCAAATGCCTTTAACAGATGCCATTTAAAAAGGCATAGACAAAACTATGCAAAACAGCTATTATAGCTAATAGCTATGGCTCTAAATTGAACCTCCATGTGCAGAAACAGTATACCTTTGCTTAAAAGATGCTGGAGACCAGCAGGAGGTGGCAACTAACTTCAGACCTGTTTGCAAGCTGACTGGTCATTGTTGGAAGTAATGCTAGATTAGATGGGCCTCTGGCCTGATTACTGCTTTGGTGGGTAGCAACACATGGTCACCCTGAGTGCCTTTTCTTCTGACCGGAATAAAGATAGTTTTCATGCAAGGCTATTCTGCTTGTATTGTGGCTTTCATGTCCACTGGCATCTTATAGTTCCCCAGGATGAGGAACATGACCCAGTACCTTCCTATCAAACAGGGTAATAACCTCCATGGCTCGTCTCAAGTGAATCCACAAGAGGTGTGCTTTCCACATAAAGGTGTTCATATTGTTTTGAAGTGGCCCCTATGAGACTTCTTGATGCTAAGGAAACCAAAAGCTAACCTGAGGAAGGGAAGGAAAATGAAAGTGTCACAAATAAGACAAGGGGGTAGGCTTCATGCGCAGAGATAAAGCCACTGAACTAGAAAGGAAACTACATTAAATGTCTGTGAGTGTGACTGTACGTTTAGAGGGGTTGAACTCTGTATGTTATGATTCACTCAAAATATTTCATTCCACTTGGACATAAGTTCACATTCCTCTAGCACAGTATCTGAAAGAGACACCATTTATAAACCTTGCCTTCATAACACTTTCAGGCTAGTAAAATAAAAAGAACAATATCGTAGCAAAGAATGGTTAGCCTCCCCTTCATGATCCTAAGTTCATTCCAACTTCAAAACTGGCTCAAACTAGAAGATTTCTTGAACCTTTAACCTCAGATTCCTTACAAAAAGACACATATGAACACACTCTATGTTAAATGACTGCACATTTCACAGCAAGAATGGTTCTAGCCTGCGCGTCCAGGTCCAATAAATATAGATATTGCTCTTTGCAGAAAAAGTTCCTAAAAATCATACAGAGTTCCTGTACCTACTCTGTATCTCTTTAATCAAAACCATTTCACATATGATATAATGTAAGCAGTGTAGGATAATAGCTTGACAAAAGAGCATATGCTTTGCATGGAGGTTGTTTTAAGTTCACTCACTGACATCTCCAACTAAGAGAACATCTGCTAACAAGTGACTGGAAAAGACCTCTGCCTGAGACCCTGCAGAACAATGGACAGGGCAGTCAATATTAGGCTTCTGTTTATTTCAGAAAATGCCTATATTGCTATATTGCTTTCAATTAAAAAGGACTCCCAAAGATAGAAACAAGATAAAACATAATAAAAAACCATAAAACAACCAATAAAGCAATAACATGGTGATAAAGCAATAAAATCTCAGTACAATTAGCATTAAAATAATCAGGCATAGCTGGCAGTGAAAGGGGTCAGGAAATGCCTGAGCAAACAGATGTGTCTTTTAAGCTGTTGGTGGAAACCCTCCACATTAGGGACCCATCCGGTCTCATAAAGAGAACATTCCTTATGGTGTGCACCACAATTTAGAAGGCAAGATGGACAAATCTGGCGTGAGGCAGCTCCCTACATGCCTAACTTTACTTGCCTGGAATGTTGTTCCCGCCAAACCTGTAAACTGGATTAGCACTTGCACAGGTGGGAAAGAGGGAGATATCCAGCAAGTGCTAATGCCATGTCTATAGGAAGATGGCCCCAAGCATTACCCTCACCTGTTTGGCAGCCAGCTTTTCCTATTTAGCTGGTATGACAACTGTACTGTAAAACATTGTGGGGGAAGATAGAGTTCTCGGGGATTTTTCCCATGCTTGCCCAGCTTCTAGTTGCCATTCCCACTTGAACCAGCTCCAAAACTAATTGCAACTCACACACCCCAAGTCAGATCTCAAAACACTCAAAAATAAATGTTCTCAGCATTTCTCTGCAATAGACTGCAATAGCCTATCAAACATGCAAAATATTTTACCAGAAAATAACATTCCAATCGCTTAAATGAAATTTTCCTAGAACAGATGAAACAGCAAAGAAAAAAAAGACCCAAAGTGATGATATGCAGATAAAATCTCAGGTCTGTAGAAACAGTGCATGATTGCCAACATTTAATATTGTAAAGAATAAACAAGTCTAGCCTGGCGACATTTGTTAAGATGGTCTCTTTGCTGGGTAAGACTTGGTTATTTTTAAAAGACAATTCGACAGATGCATCCTTTGCGTGCTCAGCTTTTCAAATCTAAGTGCTTTAAACCTTTGCCAGTTCAAATAATGGTTCTCAACACTTATCTTAAGTGTTCATGTACTGTGTTTCCTCAGAGTATGTTTAAGGTTGACAATGCATGGTATGATACATGGTATGTAGAAAGAAGCTGTGTGGCATCCTTATTCAGTTCTCACTTATGCAGGCAAGAACCACTGATCAATCTGTTCATGGTTGCTTGAGAAATGCGACAGACAATGAAGAAGGAAACATATGAGGCTGCACTCATGAAAAGGCTTGCCCTAATTTAGGGATGACTTGATGGTGCTTAGCAAATGTAAACATGTACATGTGAAATCCATATTTATGAAAGTACAACTTTCTAGCAATCAAGCTTCAACAAAAGTAGATCAGATGGCCAAATAAATACCCATTCAAAGTTGGCATCTATATGATACCCATTGCAATACTGAAAGTATTGCAAATTCTTCAATCCACTGCGTTATCGATGAGCCCTAATCTCTCCGGTAATACCTGTCTTTTAACTGTCAAAAAGATTCAGAAAATCCATTAACACTGATCATGCATGATTTCCAAGAAGCCATGGTGGATTGTTGCACTGTCTGAGCCTAGCCTAGAGTGGTTTGCTTTTTTCCAAGCAAGCCACCCTGAGAACCCATGGACCATGATGGGGGTTGTTCTACCCATTTGGGTTAACTGTGTCATCTAGATGACCAAATCCATTGTGGATATAGTCCAGCAGCTGGTGAGGAATTCTGCAAGAGTGGCAAAAATACCCTTGCCACTTTTCCAGCTCACCCAAGCCATAGCTAGTGCCAGCTGCCCTGCAAATGCCCAAGTAGCACTTAGGAGTGGCTGGCACTGGCTTGCTGCCTTCCTTGCCAATGTTTGAGCATTGTTTGGGGTTGCCCATGCCTTTTAGCAGTTTATTTATTTATTTTGAAATGGTGAAAATTGATGGTTGGCTTTCACGATCCCAATTCTGTCAGCCAATGACAGTACTTTTAGAGTGACTGTCACTGGCTCATTACCAGTTATTTTATTTTGGGATGGAAGTACAATTAAAAAAAAAAATAAAATCCTGCAGTCCTTTGGAGGTGAACAAAGATTTAAAGGATCATTTAAAATTTCTAAAATCCCAGTGATGGTAATCATCTTTTAAAAAGTGACTTGACTGAAAGGCATTCTGAATGTAATGCGAACAATCTTTTAATGCTGAATTATCATAATCTATTGCACACTCAACAATTGCTTTTCTAAGAGAGAATACCATGATGGAAAGATGTCTGACCTCTGAGCTTAATCATTATAAATGACATATCAGGCATTTATAATGGTGGGCTTTCTACTGGAACCAAGATCTAGCCAAGCAGATGTTGAAACATCCAGAAGAAGCTATTTTGTTTCAAGCCAGCATTATATGCTGAAACCCATATGGGTAATCTTGTAATTCCTATTTTATGTATGCCAGATGCCTAAGCTTTACAGTCCATGTTCACTCAGAAAAAAATCCCACTCTGATCAACTGGATTTTATTCCAAATAAGTGCACGTGTAGGGTTGCATTCTTAGCCTTCAAGTAACCCATCTTGCTTAATGTGGGCAGAAAGCTCCACACAAAAGCTTGTCTCTGGTCTCTAGGAAGATGTCATTCTGTGGCACAAAAGCCATTACACTGCAGGACCAAAGATTCTGTTTCATAGACCTATGTTGTACAGAGGCACTACCTGGTTACAGCAGCCAGTTATTACTCACAAGCGGTAGGACATAAATACAATGTAATAATACTAATAATACTATGTAGGCTTATTCAGAATAATTATATTTAAAAAACCCCTTGATTTTCACACTCACCAAGGGGCCTCAAGGCAGTAAAAGTACAACTAATTAATACAATGACAATCCAAGTGCACAAAACCACACTTAAACACTGCAAGGGAAGACATGCAGTGGAGGTAGTCTGAAAAAATAAAGGGTATTTCACAGCAGGTCTGAATATAATGGAAGGGAACCAAAGTCTCTTTGGGAAGGCTGTCACCTAATCAAGGTGCTATAATTAGAAAGATTCCTCTAATGCCCCCACCAACTGTGCCTTCAGGAAATATGCAAACAAAGCATTCAAGTTTCAAGAAGATGATTTTCAAAATAGGTAAGCTGACTTAAATCAGTCTCTTTATTATTTGGCTTTGTTTTTAATTCATTTTTCTGAAAAAAAGTAGTCTTTTAGGAAGCAGGTCCTGATATAGACATGAACTATTTGCCACATATAAGTTAACTAGCAATGAAGTGCTAAGGACAGTTGGTTTTTAAAGACAAGTAAAAGAAGACAGGCACCTCCTACATATCTATAAAAGTCAAACAGTTCACAGACAGAAGGGCAGAGATCAGGCAGCCAGACTCTTACAAAAGATTGGTTGAAAGCCAAGGCAGACTAAAGATTACTTCTCCAGAACTGACAAAGCTGTTAGAGACAAAATGCAGGAAAGAAAGAAAAAAATCCATCTTAACATGGGAGCTGAGAACAGATCACTCTTCTTGCCCCAAAATAAAAACAGTTATCAAACGACCTTCTCCAGGTACTTCACTGAGAAAGACATTTGTATTTACTACTGGAAACTTATACAGGAACTGATATTTTTTTTTAAACAAACTTTCTCATTTGGAAAAAAAGAGAGACTTTACCTAGTCTTTGGAGTCAACTTCTTAAATAGAAATTTTATATGGTCTGTCAGCGTTCTGTAACATGTTGCTGCACCAGTAATAGTAATTTCTCACACTGAACAGCTTTTACTCAGAGACTGATTTCTTTCGCGCAGAGTAAAATCACAACCAAACAAGTGTAAGAATGTGGAGGTTTCTACCAAACTAAAATTACTGAATGTACCCCTTCATCTAACACCAGAATTCTATTCTATCTGATTGTCAACAATATAATTGTTAATCAGATTTTTAAAAGAGAATGCAGGAGAACAATATACTAGACCTAAATGATTCAAAACTTTACTTATCACCTGTAAAACATTCATGGTAAAATATATATTTATGTATTTAACTTATACCCTGCCTTTCTACCAAAAATGGCATTCAAGACAGCTATGTACAGTACAGCAATATTTTGTTCTCAATGCATTTTCACAAGACAATATTGCAAAGTTCCCATAGTTTTCTTTCACATGCTTGCCTTGTTCTCCAGTCAAATCCTTGTTCTAACGTCACATGTAATTTATTGGTCTTTGTGTCCATTTTGTGATTACTGCCAGCCTCCTGGCCTTGAAGTTGACCCCTGCTATTCTACTACTGCTTAAAATCTCAGCCCTGTGTGTCTTGGACTGACCCAAGCACAAACTGCAGTTCTCCTTAAGGACTCATCTTGAGCACTTTCCAGTGTTCAGTTCCCACTGTATCACATCTATTTGTCATTCATGCACTGATTCTTGGAATTGCTGTAGAATGCAAGCCAAATATGTTATCCAGCTGCAAAAAAGACAAATGCAATTTCAGCTGTATTAACAGAAGTATTACTTCCAAACCATGTGGAGTACTAGTTCTTTGCTATTCAGCACTGGTTAGGCCTCATCTTCAGTACTGTGTCCAGTTTTGGTCACCATAATTAAAGAAAGATGAAAACAAACTAGAAAAGATTTGGAGGAGGGCAACAGAGATGATCATGAGATTAGAAACAAAGCCCTTTCAGGGAGAGACCGAAAGAAGTAGGCATGTTCAGCCTTGGGAATCCTGAGAGAAGATATGATAGCACTCAAGTACTTGGAAAACAGGACTAAGATATCCTCTCAATCATCCCCAAGTTCAGGAAACAAAACAATGAGCCCAAGCTGCAATAAGCCAGATTCTGGCTGAAGATCAGGAAAGCTTCCTGATTTTTAGAGCAATATGACAACAGAACCAATTATGCAGGGTGGGTTTTGACTTTCTCACGCTGGAGGCATTCCAGATGCAGCTGGACAGCCATCTATTAGGGATGCTTTAACCTGAAGTCCTGCATTGTGCAGAGGGTTCAATGATAAGACCTAGTAGATAAGGCCTCTTCCATCCTTTGATTCTGTATCGTGCATATACTATAGTTGCAAATAAGATGGGTAGTCGATGAAATAGATTTCTTTTGTCAGCACACAGATAAATAATGAGAAAGTTTTGAAATCAACACTCTTAAGTTAGCATTTCTTTGCTGGTTGAGGAGCTTGATAAATGCTATATTACATTTTGTTATAATCCTACCCTTTTTCTTGCAAAGAGCCCAAGGCAGCTTTTATTACCCTCAGAATAACTATTTTATCAAAGCAACATTCCAAAGTAGGTTAAGCTGACAGTCAGTGACTACTTCAAAGTCACTCAGTGAGCTTCATGACCATCTCCCAGGTCCTAGTGCAACACTCAAACTACTTCATAACACTAGTTTTCCAATATCTTCAGTCTTCTACTTGATAACTGTCCATGAGACCAAGCTCCATAAACGCTACCCTGCAGCAGCTGGAAAAAGAATGCACAACAGAGGCTATAAACTGGAAGCCCCAAGCCACCATCTTTCAGCCTCAGTTCCGCTCTGCATGATATATCAATTTCCTTATAGATCACATATGTGTGTTTTATGCACTGTTGTAAACTGCCCAGAGTGCTTTGGCTATGGGAAAGCACATAAATGAAACAAACAAACAAACAAAAATATATGAAGCACCTTCAACCTTTACAAGTGCTATATAAATGCTAAGTTATTATGGTATAGTTAGATGCACTTGAACCAGCCATGAGGAAGAATTATGAGGTGGAATGGAAAATGGGGAACGTTTTTCCACTTGTCTGATATACAGACTTGACCTAAGCAGAGCATCTGAATCTGAGAGAACAGATAACTATATTTGCTAAACATCCATATTTCTTTTAAAAGGATAACTGAGTGAGGTTCTAGAATCTGAGAGGTCTGCAGTAGATTTACAAGTCCTAATATATTACTGTTCTGAATACCATTTGGCATTCATAACAAAAACACCGTTACTGTATTGAACTGCTCAAGAAACCAAAAGACTACCAAAACTAATCACTTCACTGACATCCTTATAGCCTTAAGACATTATAGTTTCCCTTTAAAAAAGAATTGATTATGATAACTTTCCACAGCTCACCTCCAGAAGTTCTGAGACAACAGGCAAGACCTCAGGGTTACAGATATCTATCGAATCATCCCGGTAGGTTTTCTTTTTGTAACAGATGTTACCCAAGTGGAGAATTGCGGACAAGAGGGAAAAAATCCTAGGGACATAAAAGAATATATTGCTTTCTTTTGCTTAAGAACTAACAATGCAAGAAATTAAATTGAGCTCATGAGTATTTTATTATGCATTAATGAGTTCAGCATTTTTGTATTAGATTCTTTGATACTCTTTAATACTTTGATATATAGAAATGCTTCCTAAATTGCATATAAATTATATATCAACACTTATAGAGAGAGAGAGAGGATACTACAAGGCTATGTCTAATAGGCTCTGTTATGATGTTTTGATTGCTACTTATAAAAAGCTAGATATTATTTCTTTAACATATCAAACACATCTGTTCAGAATATTTTAGTGAAATCTTCCATTAACCACTGAGTAATACCTATGTAATGTCTGTTGGAAGAGTATTTTTCTATGAACTATTGAATAAAATTCTATTGTTCTTGGATTTTTAACCTACTCAATCCAAAAGGCTCAATGCAGAATATAAAATATTGCATAACCATTGCTTTGGTTATAACGCCTTAATTTAGTCACTGACAGACAGTCTAGTTGGAACTAAAATGACCTTCATTTTTGGTACAGTGCAGGCGAAGTTTGACTTCCATGGAGCTTGCTTCTGAACACTAGTGAATGCTCAGTGACATGGCAACAAATAATTCAAACCAGCATAAAACTTAAAAATCAGCTGACGCTGGATATGATGAGCTGCAACCAAATATGCATGCTGAAAGACTCAGAAGACCAATTTACAACACAACGTCCTGTTAACAAGAAATCACATCTTACTGTTTGCGAGTCTTGGGAAGAAAGCCCACCATCTCCATAGCTAGCTGCAAGCGCTCAAAGTCATGCTTCAAGTCTTCCCCTTCAACAGAGAAGCAGTCCTATCAAGGTGAAATTCAAGGAACAATTATTAAAACTGGGAGACATTGGCAGGAAGGGGAAGTGATACATAACAGTTCAAATTTGGGACTATACAATACAGGCCCAAGTAGCAGAAGTTAAAATTGGACAGTCTTCGGTCTACATGCCATGAACAACCTTCATTCTATATGTACATCCATTTCCTACACCATGCATCATAGTGACAGGTAATAGGCCTAAGGATGGACCTTGAATAGTTCAAGCTAAAGCTTGATATGAGAAACAGATGCAGTACATTTGCAGGAGGGGGGTCTTTTCTTTTTCCATGAGATCAAGCATTAGCAGGTATAAAGGAAGGGATACCAATACGCACTATATTTTATTTGTTAGAAGTCATTTTGAAATATTTTTTTATTTCCAGTTAGGGGGTCCACTAGATCCCAATAACAGATTGATACACTAGAAATGGTGGACAAACGTCCTTAAGAGCCTCTATTATCTGCTAGCTCCATCAGTGGGTTTTCCCTAAGAACAAAGATTTTAGATGCTGGAATTGTAAAAAATTGCTTGAAGATTTTTCCTAAATATTTGTTTCCTGTTCACCAGTATAAAACCCAAACATTCTGTTCTGTTAGCACAAGAGCTCATTTTCATTATCTCATTAAAAGTATCACTATGCTAGGGAAACACAAAGTTGTTCACTATAACATTTACAAAGGATCATGTTAAAGAGTAGTTTCCCAGCATACAAGCCAAAGCAAGCACCTCTGCTCTCACAATAGCAATCATTAGTCCTGGTGTTTCCTAGATAACTATGTTTAAGCAGAATACAAACAATTAAATTAATTGGTTAATTAATGCAATTAAAATGGAGGATCACTGTATCTGTTTTATACAATCACTATTCCCAAATGCATTATTTAATTCAACATTTTCCAGATACTGCATGATGCCATAAGAGCATCATTTCAACAGTTCTGCAGAGATGTCTCTGAGCTTCCTGTTCAGTCTGCAAGAGCAGAGCAGGCAAAAGGTCAAAAGTCTATGAAACTACTTTCTACGTGGCAAGAATGCAGGTCTGAGCTGATAGTTTAGGACAGATGAAGAGTAGCAGATGATGCAGTCTCCAGGAGTCAGAAAGAAACCATACAAAGGTATAAGAAGATATACTGAGGTGTGGGAGCCAAGCCCCAACTTAGAGTGATTGGGGCAGCAGGGGATCGGAAGTGGGAGTAAACAAGGAGAGGTGTGTGGAAAGTTTGAAGACATGAAGGAAGCATGAAGAGGCTTTTAAGAGAACAGCTTTATAACAGCACAGTGAGGGATGGGGCTGCAATAAGGAGATAATTTACTAGCACAATACTAATACAAATGACATCTCAAAATATGGCCATTTTAATCTCTAAGCACTCTAAAAATTCAATCCCTTTACAAGACTGAAAAAGTCCTCTTAAGCAATGCTTCAAGTGGTCAAGATGGGGATGTTTCCTACATCATTTTTTAACTGGGCTGCATTGGAGTTTTCATGACTGCACTGTCAAGTTAAGAGAAAGTTTATTTTATCCATAGATTTCTGTAATAAATCCAAGTTAATTTCACAGATCCAAATAGGCTGATAGAAAATTAATGTTCCAGAATTAATTCTTGGTGTAGTGTTGTAACACTTATTACTTGCAGTTTTAAAAAATGAAGCTATGAGACTCCAAACAGAAATTGAGTAAAGATTATTAAATATATGGCTAAATCTTATTTCAGAATATTTATTTACAATCAAGTGTAACAAACATGAGGAACAACTTTCTTTGGGTTGTATTACGTGGGAAATTGTGAATCCAAGTTAGAATTGTTAACATGCAGTTAGAATAAGCATGCTTCCTATACCAAGAGTTGGTATATGAATGATATGAATACTGACAATCCCCCCCACACAACGCAGTTTCAGTCTAACCATATGACTTCAGATGAGATGAAGTTTGCCTCTTTGGGCCATTGTGGTAAACCATTTCCTTTCAGTTGCTTTATTTATTCATTCATTCATTGTACTTGTATGCTGCCCCATAGCCAGAGGCTCTCCATTAGTGAACCTCTCATACATTCACTGTATTCACTGGTGTAAGTCATGAAAACTAACCATACTATAGGAGTATTAAATGAAATATTAACCTTTCTGCACCCTTGAATTGAAATGCTGGACAATTTCATTAACCTGGTTCATACAACAGAACAACCCATCATGGGTAACTAGTCATGGTGAGTTGATATGTTCTCCAAACCCAGACTAACTTCCACAGGGTGGCTTATTTTGAGGTGAGTAGCCAATCAAACAACCCATGGCTTGTTCTGAAGATTGTTGTCTTCATTATAATTAGGAATGTCCAAACATCAACATGGGTTGTGGGGATTGGCCAATGAGATCCTCAGCAAGAGCAGCGATACCTTGCAATCCTGCCCATGCCACTGCCACATACAGTCCCTCCACTAATGTCCAAGTGGCAGTTTAAACAAAGCATCCCTGGTACACCACTCTTAAAAATAAATTAAGGCATCCCATTTAGCTATATAATATTCTAGCTTTTAAATGTTGAACTGAGAGTTCTCAGTGTCCTCCATCTTTTCAATACTGCTCCAAATCTTCAGTTACTCCAGAAAGGGAGATACTAACTCCTACCTCCCCTTATGCAGCTCCATTTTAGAGCATTTACAGGTGTGGTTAACTGAGGTTCCTTAACAGTTCTCAAATAACGACTGAGAAGATAGCTGAATGGAACAAACTTGTAAGTACCACATCTACTGGGAGTAGTAGTGGTGTGAACTGCCAGGAATATTTGTATTTTTAAAGCAGAAAATATATGCAAATTTAGGGGTAGAAAGTTAAAGGAAGGGAATTTTGCATAAATATAAGGGTCTGGAAAGTTAATAGAGAAGAAATCTATATACTTGCATTAACTGTTCTGCTACTGCAGGTATGCAAATTTTCCCTTCATTTATTTCCCAGCCACTAAACATCTGTATAATTCCTTCAGGGATTTTTGGAACTTTCAGTGTGCTGCAGTAAGCACAGCAGTAATGCTTCAAAAGGAAGCCCCCCTAAAGTAGGGTGGAATACACTGAGAACTGTCAATTC
Source organism: Varanus komodoensis (assembly GCF_004798865.1). Taxonomy (NCBI): domain Eukaryota; kingdom Metazoa; phylum Chordata; class Lepidosauria; order Squamata; family Varanidae; genus Varanus; species Varanus komodoensis. The sequence goes on from NW_025335817.1 coordinate 4,502,678, forward strand.
AACATTTAAAAACTGTATCATCACACTGCTATGTGGGAGATCAGGAGTGCCTTATTTTGCCCCTTATGTCCTTTATAAGGTATTTTCACTTGACAGCTAGGGAATCAGTCCCTGACAACTGTGCTCAGATTTGCCTGTATGTAGTCTTGCTTTGCAGTCTGTTTCCTACTATACTTTGCCATGCCTTTAAACAGCTGAAACAGACATGAAATTTGATCAGGCAAGGCTTCTTGTACTACATTCCTGTGTATTTGTGAAAACCCTCCCCCAACAAAAATAAAAATAAATAGGGAACACAATAGGGCCAAAACGAATAAAAATTCTGGAACAAACAAACAAAAAATGGTGGTGAATGAAAAGGAATAGCAACTGATATGGAGAGGGGTAGACAAGATGTGTTTTGCCATGAAGGACACTAGGATACTGTCTGGAGATGAAAGGAGCAGAAAAGGAACAGTGAGCCAAATCATCTGCCAGGAGCACCAAGAAGAACCCACACTGCATAGCTTATTTGCCAGAAGGTTAGTGTCATGTGCAAATTTGCCCATTGCCTATATTCTCAGAAATAAATATTTTCCTGGGCAGAAAATGCATGTTATTATAATCTAAACACTGGGCTTCATCAAAAGTAAGCAAAACTATATAAACAAGGGGAAATTTCAGCTACTGTTAACCTATCAAATTAAGATACTACATAAAAATGACTAGAAAATCGTATATTATCACAGATGAACTAACCAAGCCATTCTTAAGAGAACACAAAACTTTTGCCTGGCTCTTAATCAAATAGAACTGATTTCATATTTGTTTTGCATCTGGGAACAAAGCCAGAATGAGTGAAATGCCTGTGACCAGCTACCAGAATGGATGGATGCACTCGTACTGACCGGCTCAGAGTCATAGTAACAGTCATCCCAGCTCTGTTTAGGGGGTTTCTTTGTCATCTGAAAGCAAGGCAGATTGAGTAAGTGGCATTCTAAATCCCACACAACCATTTCTTCCCACTTTTTTATTGATTTCCTTCATTTGTGTGAACATCTAAAAAAAATACATTAAGCAGCAAGATTTACCATTTTAGAAAGTGATGGCTTGGCTCTTCATACTTATTTTTCTTTACGTTATGAAATTTGATATAAGAATGAATACATCAAGCTACTTCACTATGCTACAAGAGAAACCAATCTACTTTACAGTTAAACTTAAAAACTTACCCAAGAGGGCTGCCAATCAGTAGCTATGCTCAATAAGTTTGGGCCTAGCAATACATCTAAGTACAAATTCCAAAAAGGCAAAATGCTATTAAATACCACATTCAGGAAAGACAATTAAGAATGCACAATGCTGCAGTACATAAGCATGCACTACCTTGTAACACCTCATTTGTTACGCATAATCATGTGGGGTAGGTAGGCCAATTTCTTTCCAATTCGACAGATGAACTAGTGCTGGAGAACAGGCAAATAAATACAGATCCAAGCTGAACACTGTCTGTAGTGCTTCATAACCACCAACTTTGCTAAGACCAATTTCTATATTAAAAACCACTGTGATATTGGCAACCATCTGCAACATTTAATGAGTCGAAAACATAAGATTTCTGCATTTTAAATTCTTTTTAGAAATCCTCAATTTCATATGCCTAAAAATTAAATTCTTTAAATCAAACCACAATTTACAATTATTTATTCTGCTTATAGTTCCCATTCTAAAGTCAATGGGCAAAGACAGCTGGGGTTTGGGCCACACAATAGCCTATATACAAGGGTTGTGCATGGGTCATCAATAAACCATGGCTTGTGGATAATTGTGTTTGAACCCAGCTGTGCTATCAAACCATGACTGGTTAACTACAAAGAGAACATGAAGAGAAGCTCAATCATAGTTTGTGAGTGTAATTTGGTTCAGGCAACATAATCCACCCTTCACAACAACCCACAGTTCATTGATAATCCATGTTCTATCTGTTATTGACTCCTGAGTGTAGGTTATGGTGTTGACTTGAACCCAGTCATATTCTTTAAGAGGAAAGGAAAACAGAAGGAGAATCTCTATGTATTTCAAGTATATATTACAGAGCATACACAAACAGTTCATGAAGCAGTAATCCAGCCACTGTTATAGAGGAGGATAAACCCCTCTCATCCTCACTTTCAGTCGTAACAGTGTATCTGTTTAACTTTGAGATATCAACGCTCAGAAGAAATGGAACCTTTAGCAATGTGTCTTCATGATCTTGAACTGGAGGAAATGTTGGAAGTTCATGTTTTATTGCAATTATATCTGGGGTTGGCAACTTTGAGAGCTCCATGTTCAGTTTCTGTCCCCTGAACCACCCTCCATTGGCCAAACACCTGCTGGCCACCCTCACAATTCTGTAGGCACCAATGGCAGCAGCAAAAAATAAATTGACATTTTGCTATGAAAATTCAGAGGCAAGCCACTCTGGAATATGAAGGAAGTACAATTTAGTTTGAGAAATGTTTATTGCTTTGTAGTGGTAAACCACTGCTTTGTTTTGCTGCTACCATGTATTTTGGTGACAGGGCAACGAGGTATGACATTTGACCTGTGAAGCATTGTGTCGCCCACCCACCTCATATTCTATGGAAAATAAATCAGCCTTTGAAAAACAAAGTAACTCTGGTTTGGTAATTCTAATGAACAGCAGACAGAGAAGGCACTTTTCTCTCCATAACCATTCCTTCCTTCTGTATTCTATTGTACTGGGTATTTTTGCATCCTATTAGTATAAGATGCAGTACCTCCACAGTGGGTTTCAGTTATCCAAAAGTAGTTGGGATCAATAGACTTTAGTTAGCTTTATTTGTTAAAGTAAAAAATAGCATGCTGTTAGAAGAATTACAAAACCATGCAAGATTTTTAAGCTTTGACCTTAGCTGAAGATTAGCATAAACACAATTTTCGAAGAGACTGGTATTACCTTTTATTTGATTGGAAAAGTGTATATTCTTAAGGAAAGCGATAAACCAAAACATGCATTTCTTTTCTGTAGCACACTGACGGCATGGGGAAAATAATGCCTCTTTCTTAGTTGGATTACCTATACCAACATGTATTACACCATTAAGTCCATGAGCAGGTAACAAAAATGGTTTCAAAACAGCAACATCAGGAAATAATGGCTTATTGCTTTAGCAGCAAGCATATACAACCACTACAAAGCTGTTTGCATATCCCCACCTGATTAAGATAATGATATTCATCAGGTTGTTTAAGATGAAAAGCAGATTTCTCTTCTTCACTTGCTCCTGCCAGAAGATAATAAAATACATGGTAGTTCCTGGTAACAAATAAAAATAAGTGTTAACAATCAATAGTACCATCTGTAATTGTAATTCTGCAAGTATGAACAAACTGGTACGTCAAGGAAGGACTAGAATAGTTGTAACCAATCAAAAGTACAGCGGACGGCTTTGCACAGCACAATAGCTGTAGCATGTACACAGCTGCCATTGTGCATATCCACCCCTCATGTTGTGTGAACCAGTGACTATGAATTATGTAAATGGTAAGCATCCCTCACATAACGTTAGAAATTTTGCAAACTTTGCTTAACTCTTGTATAACACACACTTTTTGGAATGACATGACCTAAGAGGGAGCTCAGTATTAAATAACCCATGAAAAGCTGCACTGTGTTATCTTAATCAGGTTGGAGATTGAAAACATTGGGCTCTCTGTATCTAGGTTGTAATTTGTCTTTCTGCCTTCAAGACATCCATGCAAGAAGTACGAGTATACAATGGATGGCTTCATGTGTCACAGTAAGCCATACTGTGAGTAACCAATGGCAGGTTGTTCTCAGACCACCCCATGGTGTGCCCAATACATAATTCGGTTCAACATGAGCTGTCCTCACCCCTCCTTCTCCTTTAGCCCTCAAACTGGTCTTCCAGGGGACTTGGCAGATAAGCTGCCTTCTCATTACTATTTTGCTCATGGCAGCTTTTCCCCTCCTTTCTTTTACCTTTTTCCTCTGAGGTAACAGTGAATGACAGGCCCTCCACTGTGCCCAAGCAGCACATTGGAGGGGGTGACCCTGATCCATCATTCCTTTTATTTTAATTGTTAAGTCCATCCAAGAAATTTGTGCAAATATTTGTTAGGAAGCTCAAGGAAGGTGGAAAAGTGCAAGCCACCTCATTAAGTAGAGCATGGACTGCTGTCAAAAATCAGGTTTCCTGTTAAAACAGGGGGTTTGACCAGGCTAATTTGGGTTTTTGGACAGGGACACATGCATAGTCATGTGTGTCTAGAGTCTCAGGAAAAGGTGCTGGACACTGAGAATAGCTAGAAAAAACTGGGGAATCTCTCCACAAGGTGATGATACACTCACCAATCCGTTTTGTAAGCAAAAATCCCTTGCACCTTTGCTTTTCTATAACAGTCCACATTTTGATAGCCGTCGAGAGAGTGCAAAGCAAAAATAAAAAGCCTCTCTGTCTCAACATCCATGACTGTGGCCTGCTGCTCATTGGCAGCAGATACCTCCCAGGATATAATCTAGAGAGCTTTACATTCTGGGCTCTCTGCATTTGTGCAAGTGCTACTGTTCATATGCCTGCCACTCTGGTTTTCCTTCAAGATAGCAAAACAGACTAGGAGGGAGAAACAACCCAGAGTTTTAACCCAACAATAACCCACAGATAAGAATACTGTTGTATAACCCAGTTCTCAGACCAAGGCCATGAATCACTGTTATTGTTCATCAGAGCAGATTATTATCTAACATGATCTTTTCAAAATACATGCATATATAAAGTTAGGGTGCTTACCTGTAACTATTGTTCTTCGAGTGGTCATCTGTGCATTCACACATATGGGCTCTGTTCCTGTACAGGGCCTCTTGTCGGAAAGATTTCCAACCTAGACTCATTCTGGTGGGAGCTCCCCCTGCCCCAGTTTATCTAGGAAATGTTTCCACCATTTTCCCCAGTTTATTTATTTATTTATTTATTTAAAACATTTCTATGCCGCCCCATTGCAACAAAGACTCGGGGCGGCTCACAACACATAAATACTAAAATTGTATAATAAATAATACAATAAATAACACCCCCCAGTGCATTCTCAGCTTTAAAAAAAAACCCTAGTTAATAAATAATTAACGGTTCTCTAAAGATCAACATTGTAGTCTCTGAACCAGAGGAAAGGCCAGTGAATGACCAACTGGTACCATCCAGATATGGATCCAAAGGGAAACTATGGTACCATCACTGTCAACACCAATGTGGGGTCAGTGGACAGACCCCACTGAGATCCTGAGAGATCATGTCACATCTCGACAGGAGCCACAGGAAGTTGTGGCTGGACAGGCAAAAAAGGTGGGCAAACCACTGCAGGGCCACTGTGGCATGATCAGGATGCATGAAGTGTTTTCCCCCAGATCTTCACCAGCACCCTGGTAATCAGCATGAACAGCAGGAACAAATAAAATAGGGTCCCTTCCCAGCAGAGGAGAAATGCATCTTCTAGCAAGCCCTAGCCAGTCATGGCTTGGGAACAGAAGCCAGTGCACACTGCATAGGTTGGAGTGGTGAAAGGTTCTACCAACAGAAGGCCCCAGGTCTGGAAGAGCTGCACAGTGACTTCTGGATGCAGCTCCCCTTCCAGGCTCCCCTTTATCCTCCTGCTCAGGGCATCTGCTACAATGCTGACAGTCCCAGCAAGACGGATGGCCACAAGGGTAATGCTTGTCTCAAAGCCCCAGTCTCATATCTGTACAATGAAGCGTGCCAGAGATATGGATATCATGCTGCCCTGCTTCTTCAGGTAAAACACCACTGCACTATTGTCCAAGGCAACCTGAACATGCTTGCTCCTGAGGTGGAACTGGAACATGACCAGCACTTTCTGGGCTGCAAGGAGCTTGAAAGAGTTTATGTGCTGATCCATTCACATGCCATGAGTCCTGCTGCTGCCAAACTACACTCCTCATCCCAGGCATGATGCGTCTGTGGTCAATGTGGTAGCCAGTACACATTAGACAAGGCTGACTCCTACTTCCAGAAGCGCACCTTGAGTGTCATCAGGAGAAAAAGAAAGTAGGGAGGAAAAGTTTGCAGAAGACATCATTGGAGGGGAGGTAATTTCTTTAGGGGAGAAGGTAGGGTTTTTCTTAAAGGAAAGTGAAGGAATTAGCAAGAGCAAGTGAACAATTTTAGATGAACGTGATAAAGAAGGAGAAAGAACTGAAGGAACACAAAGACTACTATGCAGAGGAAAACCCGAGGCACCCACAATAGTGGTCAGAGGAGAAGTGGGGGAAATGGCAGCATCCTCTCTTTGATAACCGGTGGAGAGGGATTCCTGCCAAAATGAGTCTAGCGTGGAGATCTTCCTAACAGCAGGTGCAGGTGCAGAGCCCTTGTATGTGATGCACAGAGATCATGAAGAAGAACTTATAAACCAATATATGTATAGCTCAACATTCTAATAATTGCTTTGGCATACCCTTTTTTATTTTTCTTACTACTTTATATACATAACTTCCTTCATTACTCACCTCTCATTATGTTCCTGATAGACTAGCCTGGACTTTTCCAACAGATATTTTTCAACGTAAGCTCTAGAGAAAGAGTGAATATTAGCTCAGCACAGTATTACACAGGAAGAACAGTCTTATTTTTACCTTTATTTTCTAAAATGTTATTAGCCTGATCCTCACAAGGAATGAGGGAAGTCTGTGCATGCAGGCAGATGGATACAGGAAAGATTGGATAATTGTTGAAAAGTTTTCGGCAAAACAACTTTAATACAATCTTAAGATTGCAATTCAATATAAATGCCTAAACTTCACAGCCTGAGAGAAACAGACCAACAGGTACATTCATTTTTTTCACAGTTCAAAATTATTTAGACCTAATCTCTCATACTTATGCCTTTGCCATCTTTTTTCTAAACTAAGACAGTCCCAAACTTTTTGTTGCACCTTTGTGCTCAGAAAGGGAAATGTGCATTTGAAGAACAGGTAATTTTAAGAAACACAATACTAATTACAGCAACTTTATCAAAATTGACAGACTCCAAATGTTTTGACCTACAGTTCCCAGAATTCTTGAGTACCAACCATACCTGCCTAGAATGATGGGAGTTATATTCCAACACACCTAGAGGGTACCGGGTTGGAAAAGACTTTACGGTAGTCTCAGAAAATGTCAGCAAAGTTTTAGAAAGGTCTACTCCGTTGTTACTGGACTTCCAAGATTCTACCTGAGGTAAGGCTCCACCCAGTACAAGGAAAAACTACCAAAATTCAGTGAAAGGTTTTTGGCTTCTGACTCAAACGAATTCTGCTGAACAGGCCCACAGAGCTATTTTCTGAACATACATTCATGTTTATCTAGGAAAAGTACAAGATCCTTTCTGACAATACTTCAAATTTATCAGAGGTTTACCTTGGCACTGAAGGTTCATATGGCTTTTTACCGTTATAAAATTTAGAGCTTTTGAGGAACACAAGTTGGATGTACAACAAAAAATCTCAGTGTAGTGTTCCTGTTCAGTATTACAGCCAACACATGTCCTCTTTCTTGATACTCCATTCCACTTCCCCACCTCCCTGGTTATCCTTCTGCATGCCTCTCCAGTCAGTTCTTCTCCCCTGAGGGGGTCTCCCCTGAAAAGCTTGTGCATTTCTAGAAACTCTGGAATTCTCTCAAGCTGGCTGACACCCCCCCTCCAGTGCATGGATGATGTCATTTTGTTATATGAGGATCCATATTTGAGGAATATGTATGATCTTTAGTATATATGATTCACAAATGTATCAGCTACCCAGGCTGCATCAGTCAATGCCTCATGTTATTAGCCACTGGAATGCAGTGAAGACTGGAATGCAGCACTCTGCTTTTCACCAAGATCATAGACTGAGCTTAAGGGAACAGAACCCTCTTTTTTGTGCTGTGTTGGAGAGGTATGTGTAGAGTAAATAGAGAAATGGAGGCTCTGAATCTTAAATTACCCTGGTTTGTGTTTGCATTTACTACTTGTACCCTTCAGGCAGTTTAAGTGCGACAATGCTTGAGCTCTTTGCTAATCTCTTTTTCAGAAGAAATATAACTATAAAGAAACTAAGCTTCAACTTGGACTGCTGCTAAACACAAGCAGATCAATAACTGGATAAATCAAGCTTCTGGTCTGTAATCAGATTTCTATGGGCCAGATTTTATGTAATTTGAATTCCTATATATTCAGAAGATTAGTAAGACATAACTTGTAAAAAGCTGTATGTAGTAACTTTGTGGGTGATCACTGATATTTGTTAACAAAGGGGACTTTTCCCCTTGCTTTAGCTTGGTGACAATTACTCATAAGCAGTAGATTCATCACCCAATAGGAAACATATAAAGGGATATTTGAGGACTAACAGACAAAAGGGGATGAAAAGTATGCTGTTTCTTTTAAAGAGGTCACTGCAGAATGAAAGCACGGACTTATTCAAGCAATAAATTCTTAACAAGTTTTTTTCTTTATCTGTCAGCTGCAACACTGTAACGCAAGATTCATAAAATACATCCTGTACCATTCTTTGAAACTCCTCCCTACTCAGCCAACATGATAAAGAAACTAACACAGAAGAGCATACATTATAAAACAGATGGTGTGACTGTTTACTGGACAGGTAGCCAATTGCAGTTGGTCAAGAAAAGCAACAAAAATCCATTCAAGAAACCAAACAAGGAAAGAATTGAAAATATGGGAAACTCTGCCTCCATCCCTATATAGCATTGCTCAAGATACTGGAGTTTTTACTAGATAATTAAATATAATCAGAGAATCCCAAATGGTTCCCACTGTAGGACATCCATCAGATTGGACAAAGACATTAAAAAACTGAAAATCTACAGTCACAAAAAACTTTCAAGAATAACGAATTAGGATGAGTTGAGCTGAACATTTCCAATGTTGACAAGTTTAACATTCACTAACTGATAGATAGACAGACAGACAGACAGACAGACAGACAGAGTGAGCTCCAGAAGGGGTAAGGCAGCGTGAAGGTCTTTGCTGGGCATGTGACAGTATAATACAGAGGACTAGATTTAAGCTGTTCATAAATAATGGAATTAATCTTATTTCTACTTAAAAAATCCTTAAATCAGAAACTAAATTGTAGTTATTGCAGTTAGGTTTCTGGTGTCAAGGTAATCCACTTCAGTTGGTGTTCCTTCGTCTGCTTTCATAAAATTTAGCTAATTATTAAACAATATTTACCCCAGAATCAAGAAGTTCTGAAGCTCATGCATACTCCAGAGATGAACAAAGTTCAGCAAAAGATTCCTAAGTGAATGATGGATTTTGCCCAACAATTATATCAACAGAAAAAATGCACATTTCAGAAATTTATCTTCTGTATCTCTCTTATGATTGTGGGGAGAAGTTGTGGGGAGAAGAATGCGTCAAGCCAATTATTTGTCCTGCATGGCATGCCCACATCTTTCCCAGACAAGTAATGAGGGCCCAGATTTACATGGGATGTTTAACATTCTCCCCATGCATGTCCAAATGCTAACAGCTGCAGCTCATCCATGCTTAAAGCCCTTTAGTCACTGCTTATTGACACTTACCCACGCACAGTGCCAGTCTCTTGATAATTCACTTGGATAAACTTGCCAAAACGACTCGAGTTGTTGTTGTGTGCAGTCTTTGCATTCCCAAATGCCTGTCAAAATAAGACAAGAATGAAAAACTTAAGAGAGCAATTCTATGTAGGAGTAAAGAGAAGGAACTGAGGTAGGGGAACCATTTTTCCTTCTGGACTGCTACCTCAGGCTGGCACAGGAAAAACTAGAGGCACAGGTTTTTTTACTTGTTTATATATTGGGGTCAAGGGAAGATGGCTAGACATGCACATGGTAGGCATGTCGTGAGCGGAGCTGGCTAGAGCCGGGGGTCAGACTAGATGGCCTGGGAGTCCCCTTCTGACTCGCTCTGTTTCTGTTTCTATGATGCTCTTTTTCTTCTTTGGCTTCAAACAACTGTTTAGTACAGGTTCTGTTGAACCAAGGGTTATCATATGTCTGAGCCTAACCAATTTAGCAAACCATAGTGAACAACCCACAGTTCGTAACCTAGCAACAGACTCTATATTCTATTCATGGGCTATTCATGGTTAATGAGCCATAGCTTGTTAGCATAGCTGGGTTCAGACAACACAATAACTCATGTGTCAGCAACAACCCACATGCAATCCATTTCAGTCCTTAAGTGTAGGTTATCATGCTTGCTAGAGACAATAGAAACTGTAGTCCAATACCTCTGAAAGGTCCCCCATTGAAGAAGAGTGCATCTGCCTATTTATAGAGAATTAAAAGCCATTTTTAAGGCCATGTATTTTAAAATGAAGTATATTACAATAATAGTAAGGTATATAGAACAATATTTCTGGTAAGGCATGCCACAGAAGAAAGTTGACTGAGACAGTAATTTTTTAGCATTGATCCATTTGCAGGTTAATTAAATTAGGCAGCCTTAAAAAGAAAGATTTAAGACTTATTGACTGATTGAATAGTGAAGGAGAGGCTCAACTTCACTGGTGTTCAGGGAAAAAACCCCAAATTTGGGGGGATAATGAAAAAAAATGTAACATTTTTTAATATACTTTACAGACCTACGGTCACTTTATTACTTTAGGAACATAAAATGTATTGTGTAGAAATTGATTTACTCATAAAATTATCTTTAAAATTAAAAACATTTAAAAGTAGAGCCTTTTATTTTTTTATTTACTGTACTTTTGAACTACCCAATAACTATTACTAAATTTGTAAATGTCTGAATAAATTAACCTTTCAATTTATTAACCAAACATAACAATTTATCAGAAAAAATATAATTCACTTTAGGTTCCTGTTTTGTATCTGACCAGGGGGAAATTCAGCAAATACTCCCTGCAATATCTGAACCATGGCAAAATTTAGAAGAAGCAAGAAGTCCTGAAGATCAAGGAAGACTGGTAGCAAGCACCTGTTTGTGAGGAATTGTTAGAGATACGGTTTTGGAAATTTAATCTAAAGGAAAATTTATTTATTTAATTCTTATCTATTAGTGATGGTAACCAAGCATACTTAAATTTTTTTGAGCCAGAGGTGGGAAGCCTCTGGGAATCAGGATGACCACCACCCTGGAATCCTGAAGATCTTTTAATGAAAACAAGTGGAATAGCTAATCTGCAGTGTTTCCCACAAATGAATGCTATAAAATGATGTAACCTGATTCCTATAGTATACAACAAGAACAATTCTAGAAATACAGGACTCTATAGAACAAAACCTACACGGTTTTGCACATTTTCTTATTGTATTATCATATGGTGACTCTAGTCCCATATTGGGAAATGGACCATGACTTAAAACATTCCAAAACAGCTATCAGTAAAAGATACATAGAGCAGTAATAAGGAATGGAAGCAAGTTTTTCCTCCATGTCTTTAAATTTCCAAATATTTTACATCTCTGTTTGGAGTCAAAACCAAGTGGAGTAATAAGCAAATACTCTAAAGGATTAGAAGAAGGGAATATTAAAAAGTTAAAACAGAAAATTATTTGAAATAAGTCCTTAAAGTAAATGCCTTAAAAACTCAGAAAATAAAAAGTCATAGTACAGCAGCATTAAGGTATTGAACTTCAATTTTTCATATTTTCTTCTAGACACAGAACTATTATGTCCTATGTATGCAGGGCCACTTCAAAATAATATCCGTTATTCAGAGGTGAAGAAAGACACTGAAAATCAAAGACCCCTGCTTCAAAGGAATCAGAAGGAATTAGAGAAGTAGGAATTATCTGGAACCCTGATCAGAACACCTTTATGCTCAAATGACCTGAACTAACCAAAGCCCTAGTGGGAAAGTTAGGAAATGGCAGGAAGGATGCTTTTACCCCATTTTCTTCTCCCTTGTCTTCACATCCCCTGGCTACCTTTCTAACAACATTCTACCAGCCTGTGAAGACAAGACCATCTTTAATCTAAACGGCTTTTGGTGACACTAATACTGAAGAAATCTCACTTGAATTATAGACAATATAACCCGCTAGGTTTTCCCTTAGCACTTGTAATTTATTATTGTTCTCAGTGCTGCTGCCTTTACATGTTCCATGTTTAGCTTTCTGAGGAAATATTGTGCTATAGTCTCTCTTTTTTTCACAGGATGTATTAGCATTTTATTAGGGCTGTTTTGTGAATATTGTTTAGTTGCTTGCATTCTCAAGAGGGTACTTGATCTCAGGTTCTGCTGGACAGAGATGTGATAATACAAACGGTTTTTTTCATATATAAAAAGCAGATAAAATGGCACTCAAAGTTGTGCCCCACTGGCCCTTTAGGAGTAGTTAAGTCTTCTGTAAATCTTTAAATAATGGGATGAATGTTTTGCTCTCTGACACTAAATATATGCAGCCCAGGGAAATTCAGATGTTAATCCCACTGATTTTTGTAGAGTATGGTTTAGTCTCCTCATAAAGGAGTTTATTGTCTTTGACAGCTTGCAAAGGCAGTTGTCACACTGATTGCTTATTGAATGCACATTGTTTCACCCAAGAATGAATGAGTTTTTTCTTCTTTTAGACAGTTGGTTTAATCAATCTAAAAATAAAGAGCACTGGAGAAAGTCCATTCCTTCCCTGTAAATAACTGGAATTGACTGAAACAGATGCTGCTTACCAGATACTATATTTTCACCTTTATTTTGATGGTCCAAATCCCTTTTCCTAAATGGGAAAAGCATGAGATGCTGAATAACAGCACTGTCAAGCAAACAGTCTCAGAGGAAAGCAGCAGGCTCTTGGGTGTCAGAAAGCGGAAAATCCTGCTAATAGTAATTTCATTTTAAAACTCAAAAGAGGGCTGTGAAACAGGATTGCAGATAGAAAATAAGCAGCTGGCTCAGCGAATGTGACCCACAGTGTAGGAGGAAAGTACCAGAACTGTATAGGGCAAAGGGAGGGTACCAAGATGTTTCGATTAACATAACTGGGGTTGAGTGGAAAAGTAGCTGACACACACAAGAACCTATCAATAGGCAGAGGAAGAGAGTGGCCGTGGAAGTAGGGAAAGGAGAAGTTCAAAACTGAGAATAAGGAAGGAAAATAACTACATGCAGACTCTGGAGAAAGTCTGCTCTTGGGTTATGTGTCGCCAAGTTGTCTTCAACCTATGGCAACCCCATGAATAAATGCCCTGCATAATGTCCTATCCATGACAGCCCTGCTCAGCTCTTGTAAATTCCTGGCTGTGGCTTCCTTTATGGAGGCACTCCATCTCATATTTGATCATCCTCTTCTTCTGCCTTCAGCTTTCCTTGGCATAATTGTCTCCTCCAGTGAGTCTTGCCTTCTCATGATGTGCCCAAAGCATGAGTGCTTCAGTTTTGCCACTGTTGGTTACAGGGAAAGTTCCAGCTTGATTGGATCTAGGAGCCATTTGATTGTCTTTCTGTCAGTCAGGGTATTGACAACATTCTCCTCCAGCAGCATGTTTCAAATGCATCCATTTCCCTCCTGTCAGCTTTTACCACTGTAGCCCAGTAGCTATCCTTCAGGAGTTTCTTGGCCTCCACCACTATTAGAAAAATCCATTTTCTTCTGCTGGAGTGACTGCTATTCCTTAAGAGAGTGGTGTCTCAGCTTTGACCTTTCTACCTTGGGTGACCCTCCTAGGAGAGAGTCTGCTCCCCGCCTCCCACACCCAGCAGTGTTGTTCTTGGCTTCTCTGACACTCTCAAACCCCTTCATTATATTAAAGAGTGCATCCAAGAGGAGGTCTTGCATTTCTAGACTCCAAAAATATTTCTAAGAATGTCATTGTGAATATTGCCATGTTAGTGCAATACAGCTTAACAGCTTTCAAATAGTAGTAAATAGAAGTATATGCCCTACATATTCCTATAAAAAGCCAGTGTGGTGCATGGGACTGGGACTCAGGCGATCTGGGTGGTAGTCCCCACTCAGCCATGTAGACTCTCAGCCCAACCAACCTCACAGGGTGGCGGTTGTGGGAATAAGATTGAGAGCAGGAGGAGGAGAACGATGTAAGCTGCATTGAGTTTGTAAGGAAAAAGGGAGACAGAAATCTAATAATACATGGGTAGCTCACAGTGTTTGCCTGTTTTAAGTGCTATTAGAAGCTGGCTTTGGCTGTCAGGAGCATATAAGGAGGAAAAACTGTGGCCAAACTATTCTATAATCTGTCTTCAAGTATCTTGTAGCTAATTGTGAAGATCCAAGAGACACAGGATAATGTAAGAGGGATTCAGAATGGATATGAAGGATTCATTCAGGATCAAGAGAAAAATCTAGCCTTGCCTGAGCTTGAATCTGGCAAGGCTGATAAAACAGGCATTTGTTAACTTCAAAATGAGACATGGGGAAGCAGCTCTGACATATTTTGAAATCCTTGCCCCATAAAGTTAAATGAGGTTTTCCTCTTGGCAGTGTAAGCATTTATAATGCATACGTACACACAGAGATATTATGCAATAATCCACAAGTCAACATTGCAAAAACTTTTGTAATGCATAATACTTCCTTGAGTATGTTGTGCCCCAGGATATTCAAGGTTTCATTGCTATGCTCATGGCAGGTTTCAGTTCTGAGGGATGCAACAAGTATCAGTTCCCCAATACTGGGCTTTCATTACAGTCAGTTTATTACTAACTGGAGTTCTCAAACAAACCCTTCTCTTGGTTGGTACTGTATTCTGATCAGTGTTCACCACTGTTAAGAATTCTGAAGATGAACCTTAGCTGTCATTAAGGCTGACCTGGAAAGGACAACAGAAGTGGAGAAACATTTCTTGGCATTGTAGAACAGCTCCTATCTTGTCTTTGTAAATCGACTGGAGAAAGGCATCAAAGTCTATTGCAAGATGAGCTGCTCTCTCATGGGCTGACTGAGTTTCAGCTTTTGCACTACTACCCTGCCTTGGAGGAAGTCAGCAGGATTGCAGCTGAGTAAATGATGGCTAAAGGGAACTGCCATGGAAGATCAAGTGTGAAAGCAGGCAATGTTGCCTGAATTAACCTGGTATTAAATAGATGCCATGATATTTCTTCTTCTGATACTACTGATGATTGTGTTTGTATTGTGCAATTCTTCTGTAAAAAGGCACAATACTTCATAGCCCAGACCATAGTTATAAAGTAGCTATCAAGTAGGATGTTATGGTAAACATTAAAAAACGATCTTAGAAGAGGGCAGACTAAAACATATTTCATGAAGGCCAGTAACATTTTTTTTTTCATTTCCTTATTTTTTTGTTCAGCATAAAAAATATTTTTTTGCAAGTTTCAAATTTGTTTACTTTCTGGGGAACTTTATAGCTGATCCTATGAGAACCCTCTAACAGACCAGTATGGCTACCTGCATTTTTGTCATGCTAGGAAAATGTATGCTACCCATGAACACATTTGCTTATTCTTGAAAATGCGTCAAGTCTATATCTGACACATTCACCCCCAAACCAATCTCTCCTAAACATTTTGAAGTTGAACTTCTCTTCCGAACTTACTCTGACTGGTAGCTGACACCTCCAATAACCTGTTTCACATGTGAACGTGTATAGATTTTCAGGCACAGTTGTTTGTAGGCTTCTACATACATAGGATGTATGAAATGATGGTATTAAATTAGGATTTTAAAGATCCTGAAAAACTATACACCACGAAACATTATTAGTACTAATGAGAAGGAACATCTGAGCTCCCTCCTTTCCAAAGTCAAGATGACAAGACTGAATGCTAAAACAACTCAACAGCCACTGCTACAAAACCACTGGAGTTTTTTCCATACCCTGTAAACTTTACTGAACCTGCTAGGACAGTGTTACACTATTAACAAAGTACTAATCACTAGGGTAAATATGTAACCAAATCTTAATTTATTACACTTGTAACCCTGAGTTTTGACCATAACATTGTTAAAATGCAACAGATCAATCCAAAACCTTACTCTTTAAAAAAAGAGTACTCATTCAATACTTTAAAAATGGTATTCAAAACAGAGAGAACATTTAATTCCTTTGAATGCAGAGGAAGAAAGCAGTAGAAGTAACTGAGCAAATGTAGGAGCAAGCATGTGAAGCTGCCTTTGCCTCCCCTGGTTCTACTTCTCCTGATTTCCCCCTAAAACTGGAGCTAATTATGTAAACTGCAAGGCCCTTAGCAAGTGTCTATTAAGAGTGATTCAGCAAGCTTTGCTTCTGTTCTCCAAGATCCTGTACTTACCTGAGGCAGCTGAGGAAACAGCAAAATTAGCAAACAGGTGGCACCAGTACCTAACTATTCTAAAGCCTTTCTAAATATGCCTTTTCTCATTTGTAATGATGCATACACCTCAAATTAATCTGGACCCATTCCAACACTTACTCTTCCTATACTAGTATGCTATGATTCTCAGCAACAAATACACATGGAAAACATTATGATACCACAATATAGCACAAAAGGCTTTCCAGAAAAGATTTGTGAGCAGGATTGTGCAGGACTGCCAGCTCCTGTTTGTAGTTATTTGGTGTAAAAAAAATATGGACTTAACATTCCGAGGTAATGTTTTCCACATGTCTTTATTCACCAGAATCTTTAGAAAAGCAGAAGAGCTTTGCGCGACACTATCAAACCACTAGCAGATAGCTCCTGGTCAGAATGATAATCACAAAACATAACTACTTTATTGCACATGGAGGGTTGGGAAATGCATCATAAGCCACAGAAAGACTTTCATCTTACCTCAAGCACTGGTCCAGCTCCAAGAATGATTTGTTCTACTCCACTAGCAAATCCCTTCTGGCTAAGAGCAGTGAGGTGATGAATCAAGAAGTTTGTGCTCTGTGTTTTCCCAGACCCACTTTCTCCAGAAATGACAATACACTGATTTTTCCGACGTAGAAGCATAGCATGATATGCTACATCAGCCACTGCATAAATATGGGGCTCCAGCTTCCCAAGTTGATGATTATCATACATTTTAACATACTTTGGATTGTAAATGGGGAGAAATTTGAATGGGTTAATAACTATTAGTATGCTTCCAACATATGTGTAAATTTTTTCCTGTTTAAAGCGGTTTCTAAGGTTTTCCAAGAGTGTTCTTTCATTCAAGTCTGGCAAAGCACACAAGTCATCATAATCCTTGTACTGCGGTTGAGGAAGGAAACCACGTTCCATCATCCTGCGCCGCTCTTCTGTCACCCGCAGCCAGGACTGGAGGCTGGCATAATGTATCGAGCCATCTACGTTTTTTTCCCTTAGAAGAAAACGATAATCCTCTCCACTCAAACGGTTCTCTAGGGCCATGCGGGGCCACAACAACATGCGCTGGATGGGGCAGTCCGTGGGGTTGAGGATCCATTCTTCCCCCCCAAATTCCTTCACCTCTGCCAAGACGTAGCATTTTGTTTTGTCCAGCTGGAGCTTGTTAATCAGGGAATCGATCACCTCAGCAGCAGTTGATGTTTTCCGTGCAATAACAGGGCAGTAGATGGTCCCTTCAGCAATGCTCCCAGGGTAGATGTGTAGTGTGTGCTCACTGTCTTCAAAGCGTCTTCTTCCTCCAACATCATTTCCACTCATATTGGAGTTCTTCCCATTAGTAACAGCAGTCCATCTTTAGAATGGCCGAATAAGCAATTATGGCATCAGCACTACAATAAGAACAGGGGGGAAAAACACACTTAGGTAGCATTTTTTCCAAAAACAAACCAGTCAATATTTCAGCTAAGCTACAGAAGCAATCTAAAATCCAGATAAATTAATGATCATTTCTGACTTTGACATGTGAGCAACCAATATAAAAATCCAATTTTGTATCCATTTTACTTAAAGGCAGTAATGAACCTAAACAGTCTCACATATAATTATTTTCAAAGTATGATCTCAGAAATGCAATGATAAAGAAAATAAACCACCAAGTAGCACTATAACAGAAAGTACAAAGATATGACCAAAACAGAAACTAAAAAACCTAATAGAACAAGAAGAGTTTGCAGAGAGCCTAGAAAGTTAAACCTTCCCCAGAATTGCAAAGGCAAAGAAATGTAAGACATGGCATCATGCTCCTAATTATGATAGAGCATTACAATATAACTCATGCTATGTGCTTTATGATTTGATTCCATATGAAATTTGTAAACCAGTCGTTGTTTCTTAAAGATCAAATGAGAAGGCAATGAGAAAATGACCTGGAGGTATCACGTTTAGTATGATCAGGAGGTGAAGGGATAGGCTAGCGGTTGAATGAAGGACCAGTTTCATTCCCATGTATTCAGCTCTGAATTGCTCAGAGGTAGGGTAAAAAGTAAGTAGGGAGCACGAAGTGAAATTAACTTCATTTAGAACTTAGCACAAATATGCCTTTAAATAATGGAACCTTCTGGCAATGCCATTTCAGGTTCAGGATTGTAGTAAGAGACTATGTTCCTTTTAGGTTTCCAATGTGAATAAACTGATGTTCTATAACATATCCAATTGGATTGGGAAAGAGAGTCAGTGTGGTGTTGGTGGTTAAAGTGATGAACTGAGGACCAGGGGATCTAAGTTCATTAGGTGACCAGTCACAGACTCTCAGCCCAACCTTCTTCAAAGGTTGTTGTGAAAATAAAATGGAACTATGCAAGTCACCTCAGGTTCCTCATAAGGAATAAAATAAGAGGAAAAAGTAGATATAAATGCAATGTAGTAGTAATAGCGATAATAAATAGTGCTGGGACATCACTAGATACTACTCTTAGAAATTATTTCCTATATGCATTGTCAGACAAGCATCCCATTCTAAATGGAACAAACCATTTCTAACTGCTGTCGCATCATTACACAATACAATGCTGCCCTGGTAACAAAGGAAAGTTAGCTCTTTTCTGATTAAGTATGCTTCAGTCCTTTTGAAGTAATTGTTTTCTTATGGCTCAGTATGATTTACCTATTAATATATGTGTGATTCATCCTCATGAACAAAACTGAGGTTTTGGAATCAAATGACTAATTTGTTTGCTAACACCCCACAGAAACAGCATGTCAAAGAATACACTTTGTAAGAACTTCTTATACTCTGTAGGCATCTAGTATACATGTAGGGCATCAAGACTACTGCTTCTATATTTTATACAAAATAACCAATATATTTTTTCTGAAAGCCATTTCCCATTAAGAGCTATTATTTATAGGTATTTATGCTTGCCAGCTCAGTACCAAAAAACATTACATTTAACCTTCACAATAGATGTAGGCAAGACTATGTACATTATAATGGCACTCTCCTAGTGTTCCTAATATGGATTGATTAAAATGTTAAGAAAGGAAGTCCAAGTTTAAAAAATTGCTTCCTGTAGCTTTCCCTTTACAAAGTAGCTCAGTCACCAGTTCTTAGCACAAAATGGAAAGCAAAAAATTCAGAGCAATTTCTAAGAGATGGGGATGCTTATTTCTTCCTTCCATTTACAGATAAAATATAGGGTGGCTCATTCAAGAATAGTGAAGGAAAGCAAACTGGAGGCATTGTGACTAAGATATCAAGGGGCCAAAAAAGGGTATACCTGTCTGTGATGTTACCGAAAAGTAACATCTGAAAACATACTGAAAAGTTTTCTGGTTGTCAGAAAACAATGCTATATTATACTTCTCTTTCAAGTCTTCATGTTTTATTTCTGCAATTTTCCTTCATGCAACAAACATCTGTCTATGTTGGTCAATTGCCAGGGGCAACAGATGTATGGACACATTCTCCAAGAATGTGTAAATTGCCCCAACACATGCAAATCCCACTCCCAAAATGCTTATTTTAATGCTCTGGTCTATGGGGAAATGAGCATTTGGGTTTTTTTTAATTCTCTGCATTTTTCTATGACTACATTTGCATAATATTACAGCAAATTAAAAAAAACCAGCCTGCAAGTCCACACAACTTGAGAAATGCTGGTCCACTCTGGCATCTGCAGGTCAGATTCTTTAAATTTAATTGAGTCCATCGCAGGTTTCTCCAACATTGCTACCACAGAGATAGCATGTGTAACTAGGAGCTTTTCCCTATGCCAGGCTGTTTCTGACAGCTGAATAACAGATGCAAGAGGATCTATTAGTCCACCCCAAATTAGGCCACTGAAATGAAGAATAACTGAGTGGGAATATTGTGACCAGGAGGAATTCATGGATAGAACAACTCAATTCTAATATTGAAAACTGATTCGTGAGGTTAACACAGCCTCAGAAGGTACCTTGTTCCTCAAATGTAAGTGTATGTCTGGCCCCATAGTCAGTATTTTTCATTTGGTCTAGTTTTAACATATCCACCAAGATGATCCAGTAAGCCTGAAACCTGCACATGCATTTTGGACCGCATACCAACACACAGTGAATTCATCTTTTTGAACCAAAGCAGAATGAGCATAATAGCAACAGTTTAAAAATCCCAAATTAAACATTTTCAAGTTCAAACGTTGAACTGACTGCCTGCCTGCCTGCCTGCCTCCTGCCTTTTTATCTGCAAAGAACAAGGCAGCTTATGTAGTTCACCTTCCCTCATTCTATCCTTACAACAATCTTGTGAAGTAGGTTAGGGCTTAGCAGCAATGCTTGGCTGAAAGTCATCCATTGAATTTCATGGCCAAGTGGGGACTAACCTGAATCTCTCAAGTTCCAGTCCAATATACTAAACACTATTGCAAGGGTAGCCAAACTGAGGTTTGGGAGCCACATGCAGTTCTCTGAGTTTGTGACTCTTGCATCCACTTGCTGCTCACCGCCCACAGCCACTGCCTGAAGGCGCCCGCTTGTGCCTCTCAAATATCTGACATTTGCTGCATGTGGCTCTTCTGCTGTGCAAGTCTGGCCATCCCTGCACCACACCATGCTGGCTCTTAACAACAGTTATAGTTTATAAGGAATCATGATATCACTGAACTAAGGAAAAGATGCTTGTTCTCCTTAGTGTTAAAGAGCAGCTGTCTTCATTTCCTTCCCACTTCAAAATAGTGGATAAAAGATATATGAAGCATTAGAATGTGGTCAATTGAAACTACAGTACATGATCTGCATATTGACAAGCCTGCATTAATTCCAGTTCCTGAAACTCATAAGTAGAACAATACAACATGAAGCAACTTCCCAAAGCTATCTCTGGGGCCAGTTTACTCAGGAGAGCACATAACACATGCAAGTGACACGGAGCCAAGTCCAAGTACCTCTTGCCAGTTTGCAAACAAAAATGATGTCTATATTACTGGAATAGATATTCGCTTTTAGTCTGACAGTTTTTGTTATGTGCTGTCAAATCATGTCTGACTTATGGGGACCATATGAGTGAATGCCCCCTCCAAAATGTCCTGTCCTTCACAGCCCTACTCAGTTCTTCAAATTCAAGATTGTGGCTTCCATTATGCAACCAATCCATCTCATATTTGGTCTTCTTCTACCTTCCTCTTTCCCTAGCATTACTGTTCCTCCAGTGAGTCCTGCATTCTCATGATTTGCCTGAGATATTAAAGATTCAGTTTTGACATTGTTGTGTCCAGGGAAAGTTCTGGCTTGATTTGATAGAAGAAACACTTGTTTTGTCAGTCCAGGGCATTCACAAAGCTCTCCTACAGCACCTCCAGCATCAATTTTCTCCCTGTCAGCTTTCTTCACTGTCCAGCTTTCACACCCATGCACAGTGAATGGATATACAATAGTGTGGATGATCATCACCCTTTGTCTCTTATAAAACCTCTCTATAGCTGATTATCTTTTCTCGTACCTTCATTGCTGCCCTTCCAAGTCTCAGTAATCTTTCTTGGCTGCAGCCTCCCTTGGAGCCAAGGTATACAAAATCTTTCATAATTTCTGCTTATTCATTGTTGACATTAAAGCTGTGTAATTCTTCTGTGGGTATTTTTAAATATTCTACTTCAGTCCCACCTTTGCACTTTCTTCTTTCAGTTTCGTCAGGCATTGTTTCAATCCACTGCTGGTTTCTGCCAGTATCATCTGTGTATCTTAAATTATTGATGTATCTTCTGTCAAATTTCACTTCTAGAGAGATAAAATACATCTTTGCCTGATGCCCTTGCCTATAGGAATCAATTCTGTTTCTCTATATTCTGTCCTAAGAGTAGCTTTTTGTGCACAATACAGCTATTAGGACAATCAAGTGCTGAGGCATAGTCACTGCTTTCAAGACCACCCATAGCTACTTGTGATTTGCACAGTCAAAGGCTTTGTTGTAGTCTAAACAGCATAAACTGATCTTCTGAAATTCTTTGGTGTGCTCCACTGCCATTTTCTAATATTCAAGATTCTTCCTCAAATGATTCCTCTTGAAGGATTCTATCGTCCTTTCATCTTTTCTGTATAGTTCCTCCGTTTATTTCTTCCACCTCCACATTATTTTCTCCTGGTCAGATCTTATGTTCCCCTCTTGGTTTTTTGGCATTCCTAATCTAGGTTGAAAATTCCCTTTTTGTTTTCTTGGATCATCTAGAAGAAGTCTCTTGTTTTTTTCTTGTTTGTTGCTCTCTCCTGTTTCCTTACACTGACCAGTTTAACAGTTACTTTTGTCTCTATGAGATAGTCACTGAAAACTTGCATCCAGAATTCTGATCCCTTTTTCCATCACCTTTTTGCTTTGCTTCTTGCCTGTCCTTAGAAATTGTGAAAGTGTCTTCCATCATCAATCTAGGCTTTTTCTTTCTGAAATTGTCTTTTGACATTCTTCCTTAATCATTTGTCTGGTTTCAGTCCACAGTTTTTCTGATTCTTGGTCAAGTTCACTCAGCTATTAAGTAGCGTCCTCAATCCAGAATATTCTGGAAACTAAAATGATTTTAAGAAATTGACAATTATTTCACTAAATAGTCCTTTTTGAGTCTTGCCTTCAGTGTCTTGCTGAACAATACCAGACAGCATATTAGAACTGTTCTGCAAAGTATGGTAAGTAAGAGGAGACATGACAGAGCTGTTTAAATTAATGCACAGTGTGGAAAAAGTGGAAAGAGAGAGAGTACTTTTTTACACAGTGCATAAAATATGGAATTTGTTACATGGTGGTGTACCCGGTCACTTTTTAAAAAGAACTGGACAAATTCATGGAATTTGTCATAATCACAATATATCAAAGCCTAGCATTGGAGGCAGTATACCACTTGCTGTGAAACATGAACATGAAGGTACGACTGCACTCATGTCCTACTTGTATGTCTCCCACAGGTCGCTGGCTAGCCCTTCTATGAGCAGAATGCTAGTCTAAATAGACCTGGGGCTGCCAAGCTGCCGTTTGTGAGTGGCATGCAGTTCTTTGAATTTATCTTGCGGCTCACCGCTTGCCCCTGCCGGTGCCCACTTGCCGCTTACTGACTTCTGCCACTGACGGCAGGCACCCACTTGCAGCTCTCAAACACATGGCATTTACCATATGCAGCGCTTCCTTTGAGCAAGTCTGGCCGCCTCAGGAATAGACCTTTGTTGGGTTTGCATGCACTTACGTTCTTAATCGAAACTGCCCTTCTTTCAAAGCCCTCGAGAAAGTTTCAGCCTTGCACTAAACCAAGGATGGGAAGCATGTGGCCCTCCAGAAGTTGTTGGACCACAGTACCCATCAGTCCTAGTCAGACTAGCCAGTGTTGAGGAATGATGGGAGTTGCAGACCAACAGCATGAATCTAAGAGTGCTACAAGTTGCTTATTTCTTAACTACCCCAGTACAATTTTGAAAAAAAAATGCTCCAAGCCAACAGTTACCAGCATTCTTCTTGCTGCATGCAAGAAGTCGTCTCCAACTCATGGCCAGCCTAACAATGAGTGCTCTCCAAAATGTCCTATTCCTGACAGGCCAGCTCAGCAATTGCACACTCAAGGCTGTGGCTTCCTTTATGAAACTGGTCCATCTCATGCTTGGTCTCCTCCTCCTCCTCCTGCCTTCAACTTTCCCTAGCATTATTGTCACCACCACAGTTGTTAGTATAATGAAGCAAAGTAGGGGGAAAGCCAGAGGATCTCTAAATTTTCATAACATCCACATGGTATTCAGTCATATACAATTTGCCAAATTTTTAAACACCACCACATACAAGCTGATTGTGGTAACTTATTTAATTTTCAGGGTGTCAAATCTCATCATGTTTCCAAATGCCTTGTAACCTCAACATGTTTGGCAGGCAGGGTGTAACTCAATTCCGAGAGAGAGAGAGAGACAGAGAGAGACAGAGAGAGACAGAGAGAGACAGAGAGAGAGAGAATGACAACATTAGGATTGTATGGTGAAAAATTATTTGCAATTCTATCACTTGTTTGGCTCTTAGCTAGCTTTCTAAGACAGTGATATACGAGTCTTGATTTTGCAAGAGAAATATTATGAACATACTGAACATTACCTCACTGCAGTCCAAGTATTTATGACCCAAATTCAACAAATGCAATGCTTCCCGATTCTACTTAAAGCATAGGCCAACAACAGAAAATGGCCTTGTGAAGCAAAGATACCAGCTTTACTAATCCTAATACTTAAAATTAAACAATCCAATAAGGCCAAATGTATAATAATGCGCACAGCAGTACAATCACTTAATGATCATCTGAATAGATGTGCCACAGAAAAAGTTTAAGCACTCACTTTGAAAAAGCAAGCCAAACCATATGAAAGTATGTGCATAGTATTTTTTAAATTTATGTGCCAAGCCTCTAGTGAGGCAAAAATGTTTCTAAAGTTCAAGCACTTTTTTCCCTACATCACTCACAAAGAGGTATATTCTTTTTGTTTGATAAGGACTCTAGTTCTTCTAATGGTATTCTGTTATTACTCCCCCTGAATAAATTTACTGCAAAGAAGGTACAGCAGTTCTAATCAGACTGCTTTAAGTGGTGCACTGCCACACCATTTAATCCAACCTCTAGATGTTTTAGACTACAATTCCCATTGGCCCCAGCAAGTCGCAGAGTCAGAGACTGTGAAAGTTGTACCTCAGAAAGAAGCCAATTACACAGCAATGTAACTCCTATACACAAAGCAATCTTTTTCTTCCTCTTGGTGATATAAACAAGGCAGTTCAGATTATAGTTCTAAACATCTGGACTCCAGAGGATCTCCAGTTCATTAAAAGGTAAAAAGGAAATAAGAAGAAAAAATAAATGGAAGAAAAGTTTTACATAAGAAAAGGGACTGATCAAAAGCAAGTAAACATTAATTTATACTAATAATATATCATACAAAGGTTATGCTTTGATTATCCAAAAAGTGTAATTCATATTTTTCTAAATTCAGCAACTGGGGAGAGAAAAGCACAGAAAAACTCTGGAAAATCTCCTGCAGGCATATTTGTTTGGGGCCATTGCTTGGCTTGTAGACACCATATTAAGACAGTTTCTTACACTCAAGCTCTTCACGCCTGAGTTGTTGGTTCTGGTGGCTACTTAGCTGCCGCTATTTGAAAGCTAGCTTTGTTCTGCTAGTTTCCCTGTTGCTATAAACTGGATGTTATTGAAATTTAATTTTACTTTTTCAACACTGTTAAGACACCTTGGCAAATGTATATCCAAAAATACAAAACAAAACAAAACAAGACATTCCCTAAATGAAGAACCACTTACTGGGGATAAACAGAGGATTCAGCTAACATCCAAATCCCCTAAAAAGTACTGCTGCTGGCTCTTTCTCCAAGGTGCCTGAAACCCCTGTCAGCCCTGAAGAGTTGCTACCTATCATTGTTGATAATACTAGGCTAGTTGGACCAATGGTCTGACTTAGTATAAGGCAGATTCTCCTGTGTTCCTAGGTGGATAAACTGGTGAATAAAGTGATATAAACACCAACGATATTTCAAGTGGTAAAAGATAAGCAAGGTATCCAGAACAATAATGCAGCATGCATTTAAATAAATTATCCTTATTCACAGTCACTAGTATACGAGACACCCCCAACTATCCCAGAGCTTGCCTTCAAAATAAGCACATGCAGGTTTGTTGTAGAGTACCAGGTGTCAGCTTAACACCGTGTATACTACTGGAGCACACAAAGAGGCAAGAGTGAAGAATGACTATCATACAAGAAAATTTAGTGTCTCTATTTTAACCAATTAGCTCCATTTTCCTTGAGGCAGACAAGTGTATTATGGAAATGTAGTGGTGGTGAGGATCCATTTTGGGGGAATATAGCCTAATGTTCTTTATAATTATATGCACTCCATTTCACTGGAAGAATTAGAAACATTAGACTAGCAGCACTTGACACAGCAGGCAACTGCCAGAGGGAAAAGCACAGAACAAGCCATCCATTCAATGGGCAGCCTGTTCTGTCACAGTCCACTAGTAATGGGTCAGTCATAGGGCAGATGCTACCTCTCAACCACAATCAGATGTTTGAATACTTGGTTATTTGTCAGTTTCACAAGAGAGCTCTGAAGGTTTTCCAGTAAGATTGGTGCTTTTAACTAGAGCATGAATCAAACTACCTCGCTTTTTTCATTCTGCAAATCAGCAAGAAGACGACAGCATGTGCTGAACGGATTACCAAGCAAAGAAATGATCGATGGAAACAGCCACAGGAAATGATTTCTTCACAATGAAAAAGGCTTACACAGCTTGGGACCCAAATACCAAGTGCCATATAATCAGATGTGCATTGAGGTCATCTGACGAGGCCTTCTTCAAGGTTCCTCCATATGAGGAACTGTGTATGAGCACAGTGGCAACTGGGGAGAGGGTGCTTTCTGTGGGCCCTTTATTACAAGGTTTGCTCAGAACCCATGTCGCAAGCTATTCAGTGCCAGTTTTTTTTAACAATTCTCTCAGGTCTTTTCAACAATTTTATTTGCCTTTAATCTAGTTTTATAATTGAACTGCTCAGGAAGCATCTGTGAAGGGTAGCGTTAATTCACCAAATAAAATGAAAATGAATCTATTCCACACTATATACATATTCTTATGTTCAAGCATTTTTAAAGATTAATTGCTTATAACACAAATTCATTCCCTTTATATTCTCAAGAATGAAGGAAAATCAGATTGCTATCATTTGGAATTACAAAATGTAACTGTTTCTAGGTAGACCAATACTGCACATTTCTGTTCTCTACAGGAGACACATGAAACAAAGAATTCAAACTACTGAAGCTACACATAAATTAAACATAGGAAGACCTTTCTAAACTACAATGGTAATAATATGCAGCGTTTCCAGCTGCTAGGATATACTGAAAAGTTAGAGCACATTGAGAACTACCAATTCAACAATTTAAAGCAAGAGAATTACATCGCTGAGTGAGTGATACTGCCACCACCTATTTTGGACACACCTACTTTTGCTACTCCCCTTCTTATTGTTCAACTGACAGTCAAACAATTGACAACTAGCAACAATATACAAATTGGCCTATATACTATTTTGTCAATTCCATATCTGGTATCCATTCCACTTCCCTGTTCCCTTGGATAGCTGAAATAAGGCCTCTGACAAAGCAAGATTACACATATTGGGCAGCCTTGAACTGCAACTTTGCTCACCTGTGAAAGAGTGTTGAGACTGTAGAACATCAGTAAACACCGTTGGGGCAAAAAAAAAAAAAAAATGAGCTTGAGATTTTTCTTTAAAAGTTCTTTTAAAAAGCATCAAACAAAAATGAACAATGACTGGAGTGGACACTGGGAAACAAGTTGGGTTCTGGACACTGGAATCCAGGCTAGAGGAATGAGGAGGGAACAACCATGGTGAGTGCCATCATATTTCGGGAACCGCATGGGTTGTTCAGCAACCAAACCATACTGCTTGGCTTCTTCAAAGGGTGACTTGGTGTGCTGTGCCTAATTTCAAACCACAATGTCTGAATAAGATAATCAGACTCTGTTTATGAGTTGCTGATGGTTAATAAACTACAGGGGGTTTTTTTTAGCATGGCTATGTTCACACAACGCAGCAACCCATTCTTACTCCATGTCCAGGTTATGTTAACTCTCTCTAGTTGTCAGAAAGCCAAGCTCAGGTCAATTCTAGGAAGACATTCCAGGCAAAGCAGGCAAATGCAGGGAGGACTGAAGAAGAAGAAAAAACAACCAGATACTAAGACTTTTGGAATCATAGAATCAGGGAAAGGGGTTGAAGGATGGTGAATAAAGCAGGAATGCACAGGAAAATCTGTGAGCTGCTGTCTGTGTGTTGTTGCACAGAAGAATCTGCTAACGGGAAGAGGAAGGGGAAGTATGTGTGTGAGAGAGAGACAGGAAAGAGCAGTGACCAATCACAGTGGGAAAATGTGGAACAAGTCAAAGAACTAGTAAAGCAGTTGAGCCCCAGGAGGCCTGTTTTTCCACATGGATACAGCAGATCAAGGAACAGAGCCTCCAACCCCATGGCAGAAGGCCAGTTGTCAAGTCTTCCCGTGGCCAGTAAGCCCAACAATAGCAGGATATATTCCGAGCTATTTTCTACTTTGTGGACTCTGAACATGTGATGCGGTGGTTTATGTTTGTATGTTATGCCCAAATTAAAAGGATTACTTTGACAACGGGCCCAACAATTATTCACTGGAACTATCAATTTAAATCTTTTTTTGTTTGTTTGTTTTTTTGTATCAGAAGATGGTAGTTTCAGCAGTAGTCCATTTTTTCTGAGACTTTAAACACTACCAGCACTTTTCAAATAAGAAGCTCTTTTTCTTTACGTTTTCTCTACAGGATGGGGAAGTGTTTGCTCTTATTTCTACACTGGTAGAACCCTTGCTGTCCATTAGTCGTTTTCTAGTTGTACAAGTTTATGCAAGGAGGAATGCTTCTTTGAATTGCTTTCCCAATTCCAGACAGTTTCCTTATGCCATATTATTCCTTATTCCGTATTAGCAAATCAAGTAAAATTGCTGGTCATTCATGACCATGTCATACCCAGAATAGGCTACTGTAATACACTCTGCATGCAGATGCCTTTAACATAACTTGAGAATTTCAACTTGTACAAAACACTAGTGTGCTTGGTTGTTTGTGGGGCTTAAGTAACAACATCGATTGTTTAACATCTGCACTAGTTGTCAGTGCTTTTTTGGACCCAATTTAAAATTACCTTTAAAGCCCTAAATGAAAATAAGTCACTGGGCTGCAAAAACATCTACAGACGTTGCCTTCACACTAAAGAAAAGCCAAGAACAGTGCTACTGGGTTATAACAAAGGTTAAACTAGTTTTGCCAGTGCCAGGAACTGTACGGTGCTCACAAATTTGTTCCCTTCTAAACATCTTATGGCGAAGATACCAAAAGCTGACTATTCAGGCAGCTTTTGTGATCCCCCTTTTGACTAGTTGTCAAAAACCTCTTTCCCCTTGAAAATGTGCGGAAGTGCACTTCTCAAACAGGTCCAGACAGAATGCAAATTGTGCACCTGGGTGGGAACTAAACAGGAGAAAGATAAGGATCTTACTGTGAAAGGGCACAAACCCCACAAAACATTCCCTTCCCAGCAGAACATACTTCAAGTCTTTGGTTTCTCTTGAGAGCTCACCATCTGCTTGTCTACCCTGGGGGCAGCTGGCACTCATGCAGGAGCCCCATGGCAAGAAAGGCAATGCTCCTTTGCCACTTTTGCCATGGGGCTTGCTAGCCAATTCCAAGGCAAGGGTACAATAATCCCTAAAACAAGCTATAGGTTGTCATGATGGTTCATTGCCCACACAAAGGTCACTCTGGGGAAATACGTGCAACAGGTTCACATGATGCAACAAACCACTGTGAATAGCAACCAATAATTGGCTGTCATGCAAACCAAGTCAGTATGTCACATCGTGGAGAGAAAGGAGATGGGTTCAAATGATCCATTACTGTAATTCTGTTTATACGTAAAAACTATTTTGGATCCCATACTCCAAGATCATGCAACAAAAGCAAGAACTTTGTAGCTTTATGGAAAAGTTTTCTTCCTACAAATTGAAAGGGAGGGAATTCCCTGCTTTAACCCCACAGAACCAGTCTGAAAGAATATAAGACAATTAAGCCTTTCCCTGCTGAAATATGCATCATATGAGGCAAAGTAGAATTGTATGTATTAACTACTTCTTCATTCACTTCTCATTCAGCATCTGCCTGTGGCATGTTTACAGTCCACATTTAGCTTCCTGGGGAAGCAAGCACATGAGGGGTGTTTATTTTGCATTATTACTAACAGAATGGTCTGCACATCACATATTCCTCACAAAGCATGACCACTAAAAGACAGGCCCTAAAGATCTGGCTCCACATTGCATGAGTAATTCTTGGTGCTAATGCCAATTAACTGGACTACTTTGGCACCAAAAATACAGTTGCTTATAGTATCTTGAATGAAGTCTGCTCATACACCGAAGCCCTCCTTCTCCTCGCTGGAATAAGGCCTCCATCTAGTTTGTATTTACATGACTATAAGTGCATATACGGAGCTTGTGTCTTCAGACTGTGTGCATGGGCATATTCCTCACATCTTACCCATTGACTGGAAATTGTGTTTTCCTAGTTGGCATGGGTATGTATATGGAAATGGACATGCCTATGCCAACTAGGAGATTTTAGTTAGGACCACAGTGTGGAAGAAAGCATTAACTTCATTCCCACGATCTTGGTCCTCATTCTCCCTACCCACTCTGCCTATATGGCTGATTTTCTAAAAATACAAAAACAAATGAAATTATGCAGTTGGTTATTGTTTACTTCGAAGTTTTAACCTGTTTCAGTAGAGAGAACTTCAGTTTCACATTAAGAATTTGCAACGGATAAAGCTAAGACCACCATCTGTTCCTTGGTTCATTCCCTCCTCTATTCATTGCTAATCTACTTGCCTTCATATATGACACAAATGAGTAGAACAGTGATTATTTGTTTGGGATGGGGAGAAGTTCTTTTAAAGTCACATGAAGTCCAGATGGGACACTAATGACAGACACATTGCTATAAATAGTCCATTTTAGTAAATACTACTGAAAATCCTGAACAAGACACAAAGTACTGAACCACAGTAAGTTGATAGTTCTCCAAGAGCATGAACCAGAAACAGTTCTATGCTGATTGAAATGGGACTATCAGTTTCAAAATCTTAAGTTCATTATGGAAAGTACAAGAGCTGAGTGTAGTTTCAGGTGCTTTGTAGGAAGCAGTAAATGTGATTGAGTCTGTGCCATTACGACTAGCGAAGTAGCACGGAGCTGCCGTCCATTCAGTGTGTGATCTCTGCTGGGCAGGGACCACCAAGCTGATTCATCTGGGGAGCATCCCTCTCACTTTCAGGACCTGCCCAAGACCTTTTACCACCGAAGTTGGAGCCTAACTGCTGGACTTTCACACGAGAGCAAATGCTTAAAAATACCTTGTTGATCCATTCAGCCACTAGTTCCTACTCTCACCTGTTCTCCTTTTGGAGGTGGAAGCAGGTATCTTCATACTGCTGCACTCTTACACTGCATTCTATACCATGGGAGAAGAAGCCATCATCTCCAGTACAGAGGAATGCTGTTGTTTCCTCTCCACCCCCCCCCGCCACACCCACCCCAGGCTCTGCCATGAACTCCTGCTTCAGCTCTAAGTGGTCCCATCTGAGAAAAGGTGGACATAATCAGTACCCAATCCATAATCTCCAGAGAGGGTACAGAAGAGTGAAGGGCACTCCTGGGCATTGTCAACTTTTGAGTTGGCTTATTTACTGGTTAGAGGACCTCCATTATGTGTGGATTATTCTTCAAACTGATTAAGTTCTTCTTCATGGTCTCTGCACATCGCACATATGGGCTCTGTTCTTGTTTGGGGTCTCTTGTCAGGAGGTTTTCCAAGCTAGATACATTCTGGCAGGAATCTCTCACCTCCCACTCCTCAGTATAACATGGAGGGGCTCCCACTCTTTCCTCAGTTCTCATCTGACCACCGTTGTGACACATACATTTTAAAAGCTGCATTTATTTCACATTATAGTTGCATTAGTTCCTTCACTCCTCAACAAGAAACCATTGGGTCATTGTGATCCATGTCATGAAAACCTCTCATTTAGCTTCCTATAAAAGGCCCCGTGTTTCAAATATGTATTTTCACCAAGAAACTCATTATGTTTGAGAGGCAGCATGTGTGTCAGTCTTGAGAAAAGAGATTTGTCATTTTCTTGACCCACTTCGTTATTGATCCTGGTGAGCAAACTGAGAAATTTTACGTCTAAATTATAATGTGAAAAGTCGCATTGAAAAGACTGCTAGAATTTTTCCTCTTCCTCAGGAAACAACAGGGACAATGATTCTCACAAAAGCAATCTTCCTCCTGCCCCCTAAATGATGTGTGCATCAGCACAATTGGTAGGATCAAGAGAGAGAAACAGCAGGGCACCAACGCTCTAAGAAAAACCTACAGCTCACTTCTTCTGGACCCTACATCTGGTACCCAAACCATTGGTCATCTCAGAAGGGTGTGTTTTCTGCTTCAGTTGTAAAACAATCACAGTTTCAAATTCATGTGTTTCAAACCACTATTTGGTAATATAAAACTAAGCATAAACCTATTTTATACTAATCCAGTGCTCGCAAATGCTTAGTAGTATTATGCTCAGTTTCTCCCAACTTAAAGAGATAAGTAAATTTGAGCTAATCATATTATTCCTCAATTGGCTTCATTTGCCACATCCCTCAGTAGAACATTTAAACCCATTTACCATTATATGCACAAATGTATAACACCAGCTTGTGCCATGTACTGCACAGGACACATGGTCCATAGGAAGGCCTCTAATCCATCCAAGACAGGCAAGAGAAGGCAGGGTTAATGAGAGAAAGGCTGGGTAGCAACAGAAAGTACAGGAATATGCTAGGCTACAGCAACCCTGGAAAGAACTCATCAAAAATAACTGATTTTCTTAAAAGATCTTGAAGATAAGTGACAGAGAGGGACTACACGTATTGGAAGCAATATGGTAAGGAAAAAAGTTATGACTGTAATTTACTGGAAAGTAAAACTGCAACTTTAGCAAAATGTTTTGTTCTGTAGTCCTTAATTATAGCAAGTGATAAATTTCATTTAAATGTTGCTACTGACAGTATATTGGAATTTTTGATAGTGCTCTGCTATATTTCTCTATTCATTCCAACTAGTAATTTAAAGGAAACACTGTTGGATGGTCTAATTGACCCTGTCCTCTTCTTTCTGTTTGTGTCTATAATTAGACCTAACTCAGCCCAACACACGCCACCAGAAACAGGCCCTTTCAGAGCCACACCCAATACATTACTGGCAATTTCAGACTTTTTCTCAAAGTCAGTAAGGCTTGATTGCTTCAGGAAAAAAATGAGGAAACATTTCTGACAATACAGTCACAAGCACAGCATTAATGACACATACATTTTTAAAGCTGCATTTATTGCACATTATAGTTGCATTAGCTGCTTCACTTCTCAACAAGAAACCACTAGCAGTAGAATGTTTGTACATAAGTTAACAATACTAATGGGCTATTAAAACCCTTATATTAAAAGATAGAATGATAGAAGATAGTAGAAATGAAATTCAGGCAGTTTTTAATCTCAGTAAAGTAAAATCCAAAGTACGTATGTACAGAATAAATTACTCCAATGTTCTGGACTGCAACTCTCAACATTCCTGAACATTGCACATGCTGGCTACAGTTTAAGTCCAAAACATATGGAAGGTACCAGCTAAGAAAGGTTGCCTTAGGCCAAAAGAAATACTGCCTCACCTTATACCAGGCAAAATAGACATGGGAAAAGAATAGCATGGCAGTACATGGGATGAAAGGTAGGCTATTTGGAACTCCTCTTCATATGCACAGAGTTCAGAAAGCATGTTCTAGTTCCAGGAGCAGTTTCATGCTGTAAGCACAAAAGGAAAGGAAACTCCCATAACAGGTCGATGAACTCATCCCTCTGAAACACCAAACATACCACTCATCACCAGCACAAACTTCTCCAGATCAATCTAATTTCCCATACCCAAAAAAACCTTAAAATAATTCGCTCAAGCCATTTGTTCTGCTGCGGCAAGGTCAAACCTATACAGCAAAGCATGGTTCTTTAACCAGCTTCCAACATCATGTTCAATGGTTTGGACAATGAATATATTTTAACCAAACCCATTACTGGACAAACATCTCCACTGGACATTATAAGTCAATCTTACTTTGCATTTGACATTCAAAATAGGATTTAATTTGTGTGATGAATTTGCTGATAGTATACAAGAATTACATGTGAGAAGGGTTTTGGGAAAAACCGGAGATTGGACACTTGGGAATTCAAGCACTGATGCTGATATAATTATATCTTAATTAACTGTGACCTGTAATGGAATTATGCTAATACCTAGCAAAACTTTATC
Source organism: Varanus komodoensis (assembly GCF_004798865.1). Taxonomy (NCBI): domain Eukaryota; kingdom Metazoa; phylum Chordata; class Lepidosauria; order Squamata; family Varanidae; genus Varanus; species Varanus komodoensis. The sequence goes on from NW_025335817.1 coordinate 4,536,965, forward strand.
TTTTTAAAAATAATGCTATGACAAATTTCATAAAAGAGTGCCCACGTGCAAAAATAATATATCTAAATTAGCTGATGCCAATAATAAAGTGAATACTATATTTCAAATGATGCTGCCTATTCTAATAGCAGTTTGCCAACAGTAATGGGACTGCATTCTTTCATGAGTATGTCATCTACTACTCCACACAGTTCTATGGCATGTGTCCAATAAATACAAAAAAAGTGATACTGAAAGGGAAAGGCCTAAAACCCCATAGTGTTTGGGGCCAAAAGGTACCTTTAAAGACAGACTCCAGTCCTTAACCAAAACCACCATACTCAAACTACAGCTATCTTGGAAATTGTTAATAAGCTGTGCAGTCTGACAAGAACAACTCCACAACCTCCACAGGTAATTCATTTTACAAAAATAAATCTGCACAGACAAGCTTCTTTCTTATATTTTACCTAATGCTCTATCAGTTGTGATTACCAAATATTTTCTACTATAACATCTTTCTCCCAAAAGTAAGCATTTGAAAACAATTTTTCATGGAGAGAAAATTATACCGGATAAGAATGATCACCCAAATAGGCTTCCTAAGGAAGATACATCAGAAAGCTGTCAAGACGTTTGTACACCTGCTGATGAATACAACTTAAGCCTCCATGGCAAACATGCCAAGAACATTGTCTAAAGAGGGAAGCACCATATCAAAAATGGCATGTATACAATTTAAAGGATAAGTGTTGAATAGCTCAAATAAGGCAGACCCTTGCTCTGGTGTTGCTCAGGTACAAGCCACAGATGAAGCAGGTACTATAGATAACTTCTACAACACATAGCACCACTTGATGGGACATTTATCATAAGCTTACTAAAAGAGTGACACATTCCCTCCAAACAGATGAACCTACACACAAGCTTCCTGTAAGTGAGGCACCAGGTGATCAGAACAGCTGATTGATGGACAAGGTGAGAAGGTACATGAACTGAAGGGGATAGCAAGCAAGGCTAGAGGCACAGAGGTGTAGACATTCCCCAACCAACACTCAGAACTAGCAAACACCCATTCCAACCACAAACCAACAATGTATCATTCCTTTCCAAAGCAGCAGCACACAAATGCTGCTATATCAACATAAATACCACAACTCAAAACACAACCCACAGTGTTCCATGTCTTAAACTAGCTGCGGGCATCTGTTTCTCTCAGGAGCCACATTCCTTCAGAAGTAATCTGTTAAGCATTGTGTGCCAGTAATGGACAGTCACCCCACTTTCTATCTTTCTACCAAACAGTTCTCTGTCTTCCCCACCTTCCTCCTTACTGCAGCAAGGGAAGCAGATTATCTACTTCATTTTAAACAATGTTCCTGCTCAGCAATAGTCCAGCTTATCACTGCTCTCAAAGAAAGCAAAATGGAAACTTAGCCAAAAACACATGCAGGCTTGTGCAGAAGTAGAGAGTAGGCTGTGCAGCATGTCACAGAGCAGGCTTATGGGAACGCATAAAAGGCACTCTTACATATGTCGCAGGTAACATCTGCTGCATGAGCTCTACTTACTAACTATATATACCAGGAAACATTAATTCTAAACCTTCTGCTTAATGAGTTTATTCATCACTGTTTATGAATTAGTTAAATTGCTAAAAGTGTCCAAGCCATATAAAAAGTATAAGATCACAATCAACTACGGTATAATATTTCTCCATAAAGAAGACAGGGTTACTTTCTTGGGAATGCTTATTTGAAAAGCTCTAGAAGCAATGGCATCTAAACAATCTGAAGTGGGAACAAGTTCCAGTGAGCAGATGCTCCAACAATATAGATCCTATTCAAGCTCTCAAAGACTAGACCACTGAAATCTTGGGCAAAACCAGGAGACTATCTTATTAGTTTTCTTGCACGTCATTTACAGTAAAGAATATGAAACAACTTTCCTAAAGCAAATCAACCATAAATGAGCTGAGAGGAGGTATAACAATACATTGCATATATTGGGATGTCACCCCATATTTTAGTTCATCCAAACATACTGCAGACCATTAGCCTGGTTATTACAGAGCAGGGATCTTGTGAACCATGATTTGGACCTGAAGACGCAAGTGCAAAGACATAAAATATTGCCGACGACGTACACCACCACCACATCTGTTGTTTTTTCATGCAGTTCCCAGAGGATTCCTCTGGAGTAGAATATTGTGACTAATATACATCTGAACCAGATTCTCAAGGCTGCAATTTATATGAAGCTCTTCAAAGGATTTTACTATGTTAGTGACACACACAACTAGCTGGGCATAGGATAAGGACTAGCTTGCATGAATACTACAAACAGAAGTGCAGAGTGGCTACCATATCTAGATTACGGGGACCAGTTTACCATGAGCATAGGGAAGACGACCTTTTATGGGCAGAAATGCCTGGGGCCAGAACCCTTATAAGGATATTTCTGGCCCACTTTCTCTTCCTATAACATCAAGATCTTTGAAGTATTCTAATAGAGAGTCCCTTCTAATACAGAGATTGGACAATAAATGATGTTTTTTTCATCAATCATTAAAACAGCACATCCAAATTCCAGGTAGCTCTCACCCCAATTCGACTATGCAGTCGCCATGTAGTGGGGGAAAGGGATTACAGTTAGGGAAAGCATTACGTTACTAAAAAAAAGAAATATCTAAAAATCCCAATGTCTATACGAAGAAAATTCCAAGTTCTCAGTTAAAACCTCTTGAACACTGGAGTCTTTTGAAGATGCTGACTCATTACACAGGGACAGCAAGTCAGTGCCCTCTTCTTTTTCATTCTCTCTAAAGTCTATTAAAACAGTGTTTTTGTAAAATGGGAACAGCTAAAGCAATTCTGTGAAGCATCCTCTTTCAAAGCCAAAGATAATAGCATTATTCTTTTAAGATCCTAAAACATTTCCAGGTTTTTTGAAGTTTTATTTGTGTTACACACAAATTAAACTAAACAAAATAGTTTCCCAGAAGGCTCATTAAAAAAGAAGCATCCAACAGAGGGCTACTAGTTGAGAAATGTGGGCAGTGACATCAATATGGTGGTGTTGAAATCTGTGATTCCATTATGAATAAATCTCAGATTTCACTAACTTAATACTTAGCTAAATAAAGGAGCAAGAAATAATTTCAGAAGAGGAGCTCATTTTTGTTAGCAGGATATGCCTGATGCTGGGAGAAGAATTTTAAAGAATCATTAAAAATGACTGGGAAAGTCATTGATCTGATTAGACAACATAGCACCCCACTGTGGTTATCATGGTGGGAATTATGATCCCTCTGCAAAAATAGTTTTTTGTTTGTTTAGTCCTAATAATCTTCAGCATGGCGCACAATTTCTGCTTTTCCTCCTAACATTCAGGCTGCTTGGGAAAGTACAAAAATGCTTCCTACCCCTTTTTTCTGGATAAAGGAATTTTGACAGCTAGGATTAAAACTCAGGGTTCCCTTCAAAGGAGAGTTTTGACAGGGCAATGGGGATTTTGGACTTGGACATATACAGCTATACAAAGCACATCACAAGAAGTAGTAGGGGATTTTGCTGTTCTGTCCAGGGAACTTTCAAACTACTCCTCTCAGGACATGATACTATCACACAGCCAGGTTTGGATGACACAAGCAAGAATTAGTGTGAGCAACCCTGAAACAAGCCACAAGTTATCAGGCTTGTTCATGCAAAATAGCCCATGGTTGGTTGTAGGGTCTTGTGAACAAGGTCAGTATATGAACTTCTTCCATTAAAACCATTAGGTATCAACTACACAATTTTGTGCTGGATATGTTAAATATTTTCTTTAATAAAGCACAAAATACAATCCTATACAATACACTATTTTCTCTGAATAAAAGGATAATACTACATTTTCCACAAAGCTATAGGATCCCATAAACAAGTCATGTTCCTAGACATGAACATCTCTTGCAAATGTTCATAAGTATCACATAATGATCTTGGAAGTCCTGTTTCGGCTTTGCATTCTGTTATGAAGGCAGCTTACAGTGAAGGAATGCAGGATACTGACCTTTATTTCCTGTTTCTTCATCAACATGTTTAATTTATATATGCACATTCCAAGATAGGAAGTCATTTCCAAAATGAACTTCCAGCATTAAATGTTAACCATTTTTCCCACCCTCTACCAGCAGTGGATTACAAATATCCATGCCTTGGGCAAAATGTATTAATCAGCATGAGATAAAACTAGATGAACATCATATGCCATTTTTGGATCTCATTTTTAAAAAATGTTTCCATAAATTAAAGTCAATCCTTGACTACTGGTACATCTGGTGCTGCATTTATTTTAATTTCCCAGGACTATACTGTTTATTTTGAACTCAAAGCATTTTCCATGCCCACTTTGCCCACTGATGAGGAATGCTGGTACAGAGTATCTTGCATAACAAGGACCATATCTTCAAAATTTGGAATACCCGTACCTTTTGTTTTACTAATTCAATGACTAGTGTCTGATGTATGTTCAGCAAAGTGGAAGAAAACAGAAAAAATCTAAAAGCTGTTATCAAAATCTATGAACTATGTCAAAAACAAGCCATCCCTAACCTGGTGCTGTCTAGTTGTGATAGACTTACAAGGGTCGTGCTGGTGGGGATGGTGGCAGTTGTAGAATAATGCCAGGTTGTGAAAGGTTGCCAGATACACATTCCATGTCACGAATTAAGTAATAACGCATCCAGAGATCTAGAAAAATATTTATCCCATTTTAAAGAGCAACAGTCCTGAGGATAGGGCCAATGAGTGAATATGGAGAATTCTAGGTTAAATTCACACCCCGTCCTATTTATTACCATAAGTCCCTCCCATTAGGATCACTAAAGCTGAGAAGCCTAGCCGCCTGTCTGTGGCTTACTTCTAGTGCAATTCTAAGGGTGTTTACTCGAAAAGCGTCTCACTCATTTCAGTGAAACGTTCTACAAAGAATGATATGGATTATAGCCACCCCCTAAAAAAAATAGAAAAAGCATTTTTCCATCTGATATTCTCTTCCACTGTACCAAATAACTTTTATAGCAGATGGGATTCGACTTGGGTGGAATGTATGCTAGGCTGGAATCACAGATGTTTTGGTAGCAACTTGGTGGGGAGGGTACAGTACATTTTTCCAAGCACTTCCCAAATGTCATTGTGGAAATGGGGGAAGAAAGTGTGTACATGTACTCAATGGCTCTGAGCTCCAAAAAGAGTGAGCCAATTCTTCCATGCAGGAGGAACAGTGCTACATGCCTAGCAATTTGTGATCTTCTCTATGAAAGAAGATCTCTAGGAAACAATCTGCCATGCCTGAAAACCATCATTCTCCTGCATTAACTATGACACTGCTTTAAAAAGGTATGAAAAGATGGCTTTAAAAAGGTATTAACTTTGAAGCAGTTGACTATACATTATATATTTCATTGGTAGTTTGCTGCTTTAAATGAATCTCTATCTTTTCTTCAATGCCTGTAATGAGGACAAGAAAACTATATGAACAATTCTTACATGGCTATACAGTTAGCCATGAGCTTGTAGGAAAACACCCAAATATGCCAATAGTGCTAATAAATAAAATCAAAATGCATATTTCACCAAAGCAATGAATATCAAACGCCTGCTTTCCCAAAAAGTTTGAATACATTTTGATTAAATGTATATCTTGCACTTGGCCAAGATGCTTATATGAGGTGCCTAGACAGTCTCATATCTTTATGGTAACCAGATATAGATTCACGTCAAACTATTTCAGACACCTCAGAGACTCACATAGCAAAAAAGGTAGAGGGTATATTGGGTTAAACCACTTGTCTCTAAATAAAGCATGAATATCTTAAACAATAATATACCAACAAACACCTGGTTCACATATAATGGCAACTCCTGGGTTAAACAATTAGTCACCACTCCCACATTTAATTGTAACATCTGAACCCAGGATGTTTAACCTGTGGGAGTTGAACAACCAGAACTAACTTAGCAAACCTAAATGGAGGGTTGTTGCGTTAACTCAGGGTTTTTTAAATGCTCCCAGTGTTCCGTGGCTTGGACATCACAAAATAGTCAAGGAAAGGGGTTATTCTTGGGATTAAATTGAAAGCAAAGGTGAAAGGCATGCGCAGAGCAACACATTCCTTTGCTCCCACTCAGTCACAGCAACTCCGGGGTTAAGCAACTCAGGAACTGCCACTACTGGATCTGTCACTTGAGCAGGCAGCTGTCATGCAAGGAAAAAACTAACAAATCAGGAATAAATGCTTTGAGAACAAATATAGAGGAAAAATGTAATGCTCTGAAAATATAAATAATAATTTTATAGAAACTTTAAAAATAATATTTAATTTAAATTAATTGCTTAGTTTTTAATCTAATGTCAAACAAATGATACACTTTAATTATCTGTGCAGTTCCCCCTGTTATTTCAGAAACAGAAGCTCAAAAATCAATTGAAACTGCAAACCTGTAGCTTGGAAAGAGGCCAAATCCCTTCCTTCTTTAATACTGTACCAAAAAACCTACACCATGGGTTGGATTTGAATAACCACACTTCTGGTAATAGAAAAATTAGATATCTTTCTATACTAAATATTCAAGTGATTTAGAGAAGAGATAACTTACTGGTAAAAGAAAATTTCACTATGCACTAATAGTTAAGCATCAGAAAAATACTTTTACAGTTTATCTACGTGCAAAGTGCTATTCTACCAGTCTTTATAGACATACTCTGTCAACAAAACTATATTCATATATGTAAGAATATAAGTATTTTTATAGAATCAAGATGCTAGCCTGCCACCTTTTTCTCATCACTGCAGCACATACTCACAAGCTATGAATGCAAGAAAAAAATGCAATTCCCCCATCCATCTCAAGTTTTCCTGAGAAATAAAAGGTAAAATACTCCAGATCTACTTATGCCAGCAAAGTTACAACTGGGAGGACAATCTTCATTAGTCAAGACCCAAGTTGAAACAAAGCATTCAATTCCCTTCTTAGTAAATATTTTTACTCTACTCATTTCTATATTTACCCTTTCACAACAACTTTCACTAAAGCTGCTATGACACTGTAGGAGCAGACATTAGCAACAATCCCAAAATAACCAAAGTCAATGGTATTTCATGACTGAGTCATTTCAAAAAATTCAGCTGCAACACTTGAAGATAGTCACAGCAATATGCTTACAGAAAAGTATCAAACTGTTTGTTTTGCCTCATGAAAAATTTACAGTCAAATAATATTGCTTATAAACAGTTCTAATTCTTTGAGTGATCTATAGGCTTTTGGAACTGTTCAAATCATGTGGTATAATTTTCAAACTATCAGGAAACCTTACTGAAACTTGGTTTAAACAATGAAGTATGAAGGAACAAGCTATATGTTAAATACATAAATTTAAGGACATGCAGTTGACATTTTCATTTTTTAAAGGGAAAGATCATAACCCAAACTTCAGTTTCTATGTCTTTTTTCAACTGAATAGAAAGAAGCATTAAGTGTTTTATCTTTCTACCAAAATTACTTTAAAAATGCATAACTTCTGATGGATCATATTCATTATTAAGAACACAGGTCAGTGAGGAATTCAGGAAAAACTAAATCTGTAGTATGGAAACAAGCCACACTTAAATATTTAAGTTATTTGTCCGCTAACATAGAAAATGTCTATGAAACCCAACCATGGCCAGTATCCTAAAAACTTCTTTAGTCAAGATTAATGGATTGTGCATTCCCATGGGTTTTTTTTGACATTTCTTTATTTGAACAGCTGGGCATCATGCTGTGTCAGAAACTGCTTTTGACAAGCCTCTCAATTTCATCCAAGCTTTGAGATGTGCAACTAGCAACTAGGAGGTGCTGCTGGAAAACACAAGCCTTGGGCCCTCTAAGGAATTCTTTCAATTCTAACACCACTGGCTAGGAAAATTACCAACAACATATATAAAAGGCACAAACCTGAGTTCTTCTACTGTATTTAGTACTAAAGAGACCTGTGTATAACTATATACTGCCAATACCTAACCATTTCTGCTTTAAAATTTATATGAGATGGTCCTGATGGTAATACAAACTGAAAAAAGATTTCTCCTTACTACTACCTGTAATAGCCAGGAGTAAAAACCTTCACGCATCTCAAGCTTGCAGCCCTACCTGAATTAGAAAGACCTGGTCTCTCTTATTAATGCACTGTCACCAAACTAGAATACCGTGGTGTTGTCTACATGGTGCTGCCTTGCAAACTTTAACTGGGGCTAAATATGGCTGCTTAACAGGGCCAGAAGATCCCAGATCTGCAGGGCTAAGGAAGAATCCTGCCTGAAACCCTGCAAAGCCATGGCTACCAGTCAGTGTTCAAATAGACTCATTCAGTAGAAGGTAGCTTCCTATGTTCCCAATATCACTTTTGAACAGATTGCTAGACTGGCTACCTTTATGGATACCCTACAAGTTTGGGGAACAAGTTAATTTAATGTAACTGCCTCTACCTGTGGTCTCAGGTCTGTGTTGGGAGGTTTTAATTATATGCCTGATGATAAAATCAGTTAGGCTGGTGATCCTAAAGAAACAGCGTCATTTCAATAGGGGCCCCACATTATGGAACTTCCTTCCACTTAACATTCACTTGGCCCCTTCAATACAGAAGGCTGTCATTTTTACTACTGCATTTCAGAACAAGAACTGGAGATTCACTCATCTAGATCAGTTCTCTGTGTCTGCTATATATTGACAAGGTTTGCCTAATGGACCACTGTTCCATTCATTTTGTGTATGTCACTTCGTGAGGACTTTTTCCTAAGTATTGGCTGATAAAGACCTGGAATAAATACTCAGGTGAAATGTCAGATAAGTCTTACAAATTAACACAATATCTCACTGTACAGTTGCCATCATTGCTGCAATAACTCAGCATCATTGCAAATTGATGCTTGTTCTGTTGACTTCTGACCAAGTTAATCATTTTTAGCTGACAGGAGTACAATTGTGCATTGATGGAAATAAGGTTATAGAATATACAGCAAAGAGCAGGGATGGCAAAAGTACTGTATAAGAACCAGAACAGGCAGATGAACTCATCTTTAGTTCATTGCTCTAATAAATACAGAATCAAAATGAAACACCCAAACATTACTCATACTTTAAGGTTCCAAATTTTTCCAAGCAGTTTCTCTTTTTGTGAGTTTAATATGAACAGTTAATGTGAATAATCCTTGTATGTGTTGCTCACCAAAGATAATATAACGTGTAACTCAAAGAAACATGATCAGTGATACAGTATACTGGCCATAATGGAGTATTTCACTAACCACCACCATGATATATGCGAATATTTAGCATTTTTTAAAAATGGAAATCCTGAGCAAAGCACTTGAACTGAGTTTCATCTTTGCAGGGCCCTCCCTGCAAGTTCCTTAATAGTACAATCATTCCCTAGAGAATGGGGGCAGGGAGAGAATAAGAGGAGGAATGCCCTGTGCAAGCTTTCTTCCTGCTCTAAAGAGAGCTGTGTCAATTTCATTTCTATTATGACAAACCTGAAGAATGATTTTCTCAAGTTTCTGAAAAAAAGAAGCAACAGTAGAGTTACAAAACTTCAAGAATTAAAGAGAAGTGGTTCTTACCAGAAAGAGAAAGAAATGGTAAGGCCATTGGGAAAGGTGACTTGATGTCACTAATAGCATTACTCTTTCCCCCAGATGGACTAAAGACAGAGATGAGTGCACCCATGGACTACAGCAGGGAAGTGCCTTTCCAATAGTTTTAAGTGCATATACATGGCAAAGAGAAGAATAGGGATTGCACAGTTTGTCATCACTGAACGATTTAACACAAACACTACTGGCTTTATATATGGGGTTTTTTTCACAGTTGAAAACAAGTTCCTAGGTTACTTCACAAAAAATGATCACATGCTCAAGTTTTAAGGATACGAGCTCTACTTACTGAACTATCTCGACTGTTTCAACCACATAATCAGGCTGAAAATTCCCTGAAAAGAAGAACTCTGTTGTATCCTTTATTAATTGCTCACAGTGATGCAGCTTCTTAGTGCTCCAGGGTGATGTAAGAGAATTTACAGATTTGCCTGTGCTGCAGCATTCTAGCTGCACTGACTGAACACACCAGACACACTAACTAAACAAAGTCATAGCCACTGTCACAAACCCTGCCACTTAAGCAAAATCGAACACAGTCTCACTTTGCTTCTTATCTAGCATATATACTTGCAAAGAGAAACAATGAAGGTGAAATAAAAAGTTTTCACTGAGGAAGTCGTTAAGGAAGTGAAGACCATCAAATGTGACAGTCAGAAACAAAAAGCCACCTAAACATGTTAAAAGGAAAAAAAGTTATTTCCATCGGCCAATCCAGCCTGGGTTCTTCTCTTCTAGATCACAACAGAGCAGCTGTAGCATAGATTTCAGCCTTAGAGACATGCATTGCAAACGTTTCATTAAAACACACACACACACACTGCCAGAAATATAAGACACTGTAGCAGGGCTCTGAAAATGGATGATCTCATACTACATTCACACCGCAGGGATGGGGGGTGGGTAGCGAGGCAGAAGGCTCCATGACCTTGCAAGCAGCTTCAAAACGAAATAAATAAATAACTGGAGTGGGGGAGAATATAATGACTGAGGAACGGGGGCCTTCGCAGGCATTTTACAGGGAAGATGCGCAGGAATCCAGGAGCAGAACCAGCAAGCCGAGAGGGGAGGGAGAACGAAGCAAGCTACCAGTGGCCTGGAATGAATGAACGAAACTCCTGTCGCTCCCACCCAGCCTCTCAGGACACGAGGGACTAGAAACCTACCCAAGCACCCACGCTGTCAAGACATCAGGCATTCCCCACCCAGCCCCACTTCCCCAATAGCCCCGTTCTTCGCAAGCATTTCCTTTCTCTCCGCCCGTGAGATGAAGGAAGCCGAGCTGGGCGGCGGGGAAGGCACGGCAGTTACCTCCCGAGACGCCCGCAGGTGCCGAGGCTGGACCCGGGAGCCGCGCGAGGGAGAGCACGGGAGGAAGGGCGCTCAGCCGCGGAGAGCTCCGGGGCGTCCCTCCCTCTCCCTCTCCCACCCCCCGCCTCATCGCCGTCTGCAGAGGCTACTCGGGAGACGGCAGGCGGCTGGGGAGGAGGGACGGAGGGACGTGCCGCCAGCACCGCAGCGGCGGGAGGTGGTCCCCGGGGAAGGGGCTCGCAGCTCACCTGTGGGGCGGGCGGGGGAGCCGCATCCCTCGGCTTATCGCCCTCGTCTCAGGCTGGCGGGGCGGGGAGGGGCGGGGCGGGGGGGCGACCACCAGCACCACCACCTCGCCGCAGTCTCCGCCTCCGCCGCTTTGAGGTCCGCTCTCTTCGCCCTCGTACTCCGCGAGGAACCGCCGCCGCGCCTCCGTCTCTCCCGCACACATGCACGCGCAGCGCCCGCCCTCCGGTCAATCTCCGTCCCTCGCACTCACCCGCTCCCCCTCCGCCTCCTCTTCCTCACACTTCCCAGCGCCAGGCTTCGCCCAGAGCCCGCCTTCTAAGCTGACGTGACGCGCGCGGCTCTGTCTCTCCGTCCAACGGCCGCGCCCCAACCGTCACGCCAAGCCCCGCCCACACACCTAAACGGGAGACGAGGGGGCAGGGCTGGCTCGCCTCGGCTCACTCCCTTGGGCGCGGGCGCGAGCAAGGGCGCGCGCTCGAGCAGGCAGCGGCCGTATGGAGTCCCCGCCCAGATGCGTTGGACCCGTATGTTAATTAACCGCTTTCCTTCCCCTCCTTGTTCTACCTGAGTTCTGACCACGGAGGGAGGCGGAGCGCTTGAAAATGGAAGGTGCGGTTTTACGGCACTCGGGTGCTGGGCTAGACTTGCTTTACGGCCGCCGGTAACAACCAAGAACGTTACGGAAAGAATGAAGTCGGCGATAGGTAAGAGTGCGGAGTGATGCGTTGTGAGGTAAAGCGCGAGGGAAGCGACGGCTTCGCGGTCCGGAGATGATTAACGGGGCCGAGGAGCGGCGTAATGGTCATTTTCTTCAGAGGCTAGTGACGAGGTGCGCACATTGGTTGCCTCGTTTTTCGCGACAGGCCGCCGCCAAGGAGCGCTTCCTTTCTTGGATTGTAGTATTTCTTAGTTACTTTCGCCCCCTCGCCTTTCACGCAGGGAGGCCGAGGCGAGGCACGTGATGCAGTGCCTTTCCACTTATCCTCACAAAAACCCTGTGAGGTAGGCTAGGATGGGATGAGAGGCCCAAGTCATCCAGTGAGTTTCATGGTCGAATGGGGGCGAGAACCCAGAGCTCCCCCTCGTAGAGCCACGGCTTGACGATTGCACCCTTTTGGTCCTTTGGGAGAGTCAGTCGCTGCGCTGGGGGGTGGGGTGGGGGGTCCTTTGCCATCCAGACTGGACCCCGGCAAAAGAGCCCCGATTTTATAATGCTGCACGCTAGCTGGTTTTTTTAAATCAGCACGTGCAATTTGGTTTTAAGTCTTGTTCGAAACCTTGTTGCAAGACATTTGTATTTGTACTCTTTGCTCTTACATGCTGAACTTGTTAATAAATCGGTTTTAAAGTATCGAAGTATAAAACTGAAAAGAACATAAACACAATGGCCAAGGCCATGCAAAAACGTAAGAGTTGTGAGTGAAATATAAGTAAATACATAAGAGTCCTGTCAGATCTAGGCCAAGATCTAATACAGTGGGCAGCCAGATGTTTCTAGGATGCCCACAAGCAACTGATGGTGCACCCAACAGACAATTCAACTTACTGTTCTAACCCTCCTTCCCCCTTGGTCTTCCAGTCAGGATCCTAATGCTGTTCATGGCATCTTGTCCTGCCCTCTCCTTAATTGCTACCTGTTTTCATTTGCTGCTGCTGTTTTTTAGAGCCTCAGAAATGTGCTCCTGAGTTCTTTTTTAAATTATTTTACAGCTCTCTTCTGCAATATTAATTTTTAAAATTATTGTTGTTGGTGGTCTTTTGCAGGTAAACAACTATGTACTTACCTGTAGGCCTTTCAGTGTCTTTGTACATTTCAGCTGTCAGACCTTGCAATAGCTAACAAATAGAAATTGACAAGATTCAGCAGCACTGGCTGCTAGTCGAAGCCTGGGCCCAGTTTAAAGTGCTGATGTTACCATTTAAAGCCCTAAATGGTTTGGGATCAGGTTATCTGAAGCAATGCCTTGTTCCGCATGTTCCTACCTGAAAAGGGAACCTCCTCCAAAAGGAAGGAGGTGATACTAGGAGAAAGGCCTTCTCACAACAGTTGCACCCTGTCTCTGGAACACGCTCCCCAAGGAGCTGCACCTGGAGCTATCCATCCTTGTTCTCTTTTTGGTACTAGGTGAAAACCTTTTTATTTTCCAGGTATTTTAAAAGATATGTTTTTATTCTGTTTTTATTATATTTGCTGCTATGCTGTGCATTAATTTTACCTTAACGCTGGAGGTTGTCAACATTTGTTATATTGCTTTTATTGTTTTTGCATATCTAAATATTATTGTATTGTTACATGTTATTAAACTTGTAAACTGCCCAGAGGGCCCAATTATGGGACAGTATGGAAATGAAATAAATATAGATGAAGTTATGCGTTTTTTAAAGAACTGTCAGGAAACTACATTGACCACAGAAGGATGTAATCTCTAAAGAAAATTCGGTAAAAAAGAGAGTGTGGGTTAATAACTTCCCCTTCTGGAGCAGTTGGAAACTCAGGGACGTGGTACAGATTTCCCTCCATTTACTTCCTAGCTATTAAATTTGTGTATATTTCCCAATCCAAAAAAATTTAAATTTTCATGATTTTTAAAAATCCGGCCTTAAAGAAAGTGGAAGGGGCTGGAGCATATGTAGCAACAGGTTCCCCAGTGGGACTCCACTTGCCCAGTCCTGTTCTCCTGCCTCAAGGGTTCCTTTAGAATGGTAAGGGAGAGGCAATATCCATAGCAGTAAACACCTCAAAAATAAACTGTGTGTAGGAATTGGTCTAAGCTTGGCCACCACAACAACCAACCATAGTTAGTTATTCACAGTAGGTTGTTACGTCATGTGAACCAGGTCATTTTGCACGTGCCTTTCCTTATAGGAGAGCTGCTCCAGCCCCTTGATTGCTTTGGTTGTTCTTTTCTGCATCTTTTCTAGTTATAAAGTATCTTTTAAAAGCATAATTAGTCCTAGTTATGACATATTAAGTAGTTCACAGTTCGTGATACATAAAAACAATAGGCAGCCCACAGAAAGATGATAGTTTTATAGGAAGCAAGCAGCTGGGGTGGGGGAAAAGAAGCACTCTTTTTTCATGTTAACATATATATTGTGGTATAGGCTTGTGCCTGAATAAATTTGTTAATCTTTAAGGTGACAGTACTTCATGTTTTTCTGCAAAAAGCTACCCTGAACAACCCAGAGAGAGTAAATTTGCATTGGATTCATGTTAAAATCCAAAATTAAACCTTACTGAAACAAGGAAGACATATTTCCAAGTAAGTGTGCATAACATTTGCAGTTTGAGCATTACACAGAAAATTTGAAAAGAACGCCAAATGGATTTGCCACAGGCAAAAGGTTCTCCAGCCCATTGCCATCCACTTTACATCTGGTGCCATGGTGACCCACAAAAAGAACAGGTTAAAACCAGCAGTTCAAACTGTATTCAGAAACAGAATGGGAGAGAATGCAGCTATTTTGAAACTGGCAACATATGCCCTCTTCTGCCAGTCCCACTTAGCCATCTAAGCAACAATATTTTGGACAAATTGCAGTTTCCAAACTATCTTCAAAGGCAGCCTCATTCCAGCAATCCAAGTGTGATGGATACGTCACAAATGGACAACTGTGTCCTTGCTATCTCTGACCAGAAGGGCTCACAAGCTAATGTACCAGCCCTAGCTGGTGAAAGACGCCACATGTCATAAAGGACACTTGAGCATCCATAGCCAGATGTAATGGCAAACCCATACTGTGACCCTGTGCCTTTACCAGGAGTACAGCCCAAGCACTTTTCAGAAATACTTTCTGTTCAGAAAGGGTCTTAAGCTCAAGCTGTGTTCTGGGTTGAGTTTTGGGAGAATGTTCCAAGTTCAGTTTGGGGCACCTGTAAGCAAAGGCTTCAAACATCAAGGTTGAGAACGGTCTCTACTTGATACCTTGAAGATTCACTGCCAGCCAGAGAAAGGAATGGCAGGCTGGATCATCCAGTGGTCCGACGGCAAAAGGCAGTTTCATATAAACCAGGCTTCCCCAACTTCACACTTTGGATTATAGCTCTCAAGAGTTCCTATTGGCTGTGCTGGCTAGGACTTGTGTGAGGTGAAGCTGCTGAATTCCAACTGTAGCTACGAAAATAGGCATATAGTCCCCAGTGACCTCTTTCTGTTTCTTTGCAACTTATAGGAAAGTTGCTGGATCTAAAAAGAGTTCTTACATGCCTCCCCACCCCTCTGCCTGCTTCATAATTGTAGGCTGTATTTTTTTTCTCTGTATACTTTATATGAAGTGCTTTGTTGTAGCTCCTAGGAAAATGAGTTGGTGTCTGACAAGGGTTTTCTTCAGATGTGGGATTCATGTGGTGACTCACTGTCAAGAGGTTTCAAGTAACAGCTAATAGTTAGAAATGAGCAGCCCTTCTTTGCTATTGGAAAGAAATAATACATTCAAAAAATTGCCAGTTAGTTGCTCTGAGCCAAAAGGGGGTAGGGGGAATACACTGCATTGCTCTGTGATCGAATGTTGTTGAGCAAACAACAAGATGGGGGACTAATTCTGTGCAAGCTTGACTGTTAATTTTTACTCTAGTAATCTAAAGAGTCAGACCACAAGAACATTAAGGGTTCTTCTGGATCAGGCCAAAGGGCTATCTAACGCATCATCCTATTTCCCATAAATGCTAGCCAGATGCCTGTGAAAAACCCACAAGCAGGGCACAAGGGCAATGGCCCTCTTACAGTGTTCAGAGAGATGCTGCCCCTGATCCATCATGATTCTTTCTTTATTACAGTTTGCCCAATAACTAGTGTTCTCTAGGTGTATAGCACTGTTATCCTTCCTATTTTAAATCCTTCTAACATGAAGGACAATTCTTGTACCAATGAATTCCATAGTTTACTTATGGACTGTATATAAAGATGTATTTCCTTTTGTCTGCCCTGAATTTCCCACCATACATGTTCATCGAATGGCCTCAGATTCTAGAATGATGAGCAGTGGAGCAAAATGGGTCTGTTCTTTCTCCACACGACATATAACACAGGTTTATAAAATTATATCTGCCTCATGCACACTCTTCTTCTAAACTAGAAAAGGTCAGTTGTAACATTTCCTCATAGGAAGCTTTGAGCCTCCTTTGGCACACCTTTCCAGTGGTACAATACCATTTTTAAGATGCAGCAAACTAAACTGTACACAATATTCCAAGTGTGGTTGTACCATCAGTGTGCACAAGGTATCACAACATTGGCAGTTTTACTTACAGTCCCTTTTTTATAGTATGGAATCCACTTTTTTGACAGCAGTCACATTCTAATTTAACATTTTCACTGTGCCCCCGTGTGCATAATTTTGCACATACTAAATTTGGACTGCATTTGCCATTTTATCACCCAATTGGGAAAGATCTCTTTTTGTTTGTACCACCCTGAATAACTTGATGATGTCAGCAAACGTGGCACCTCACTGTTCAACCCCAACTCTTTGTTGTTTATGAACAAGGGAAAATGCACAACCAGCCCACAACATGAGTGTGTGAAAAAGTGCAGGTACAGAAATCCTTGAGGCACCTCACTTCTTGCATTGCTCCATTGTGACAGCTGCCCATTGATTTGTGCTCTCTGCTTTAATAAATTACTGATCCATAAGAAATTACCTCATATGTGCTGAGTATCTTTGCTGAGGGGCTTTGCCAAAAGCCTTTTTGAAAGACAAGCTAAATGATATCTATTGGATCACCTTCACGCACATTGTCACTGTCAAAGAACTCTAAAAAGCTAATAAGGCAAAACTTACAGGTGCCATATTGGTTAAAATTAGCAAGCTTTGTTCTTTTTCTGTATGTTTCATAATTTTATCTCGAGTAACACTCTGTCCAGAACAAACATTAAGCCAACTAGCTTGTAATTTCTATTGCTGCTCTGGATCCTTGTTTAAAACATGGTACTACATTGGCCACTTTTTAACCCTCTGGTACAGAGGCCAAACATTGGGATGTAACTCAAATTTCACATTTGAGTTCTTGAACAGCTTTCACAGACATACTGCCTGAATGTGATCTTTTTTTTTCATAAAGAACTACACACATATATATTGTCATTTTTTAACAGTTTTGAAAAAAATGAAAAAAATCAGTTCAAAAATATCTGCCATACACATAGTGCAATCCAGATTAATGCAAGGAATTGATTCAGCATTCCTTGCAATCTTAACTATCTTTCATTAGAATTGTTGTTTAATTACTGATGATGGCCACTGCTACACATCTGGAAATGAAGTAGTCATTAGGTTTGATTGTCTAAATAGTTCGACACTGCAGTTAAGAGGACCTTCCTACACCTTCCTGACAAGTAAACAAACCAGCACATGTGAGTCTGTTCTTGCTGCAGTATGGGTGTTCCCTGGCTTGCACTGAATCATGCGAAAGGACATGTTTGCTCTTCATGGTGCCTTTCTAAAGGTTGGATCAAATGCATGTTGACATGAGGTGATATTTAAAGGACATGGAGCCTCAGATAATGTCAGGACTACAATCAAATTCACACACGTTTGAGGAAAAAGCCCTACTGAGCTAAGTGGCACTTAGTTCCAAGTAAATATGTATTAGGATCTAATTGTAATTTCCCTTTGCACGTCTCTGATTTCAGGACCGGCAATGAAGAAAGTTATCTTCCTAACAGCAGTTAGAAAAAGATGCCCTTAAATCCAATTGTCATAGACCCACTTTATATAGCAAATGCTTAGTGCATGTTTTCTCTATTCAATTCTTATTGATCTTTAATACATCTTACTCATAATAGAAGCACTCCGGAATCTTCTCCCATTTTCCTGCAATTTAGACAAATAGGATGGACTGGTTGGATGCTGTAGTTAACCCAGATACAGAACTGCTGATTAAAATTACAGCCATGCATAAAGTTTTCCCCTCCTCCACTAATATCTAGGCATACTTTTCATGGCAGCATATTATATTTCTCTGTCTCTGCTTCACATCATTAGCTATTTTGTCAGGTATTGAAAAATGGGGTAGGTGGGTAATAGGAAGCTATGTATGTGTGCCTATCTATAGCAGGCAGAACACTCTGGAAGGGGCTGTCATTCTTGGTAGCAGATCCATGCCCAGCATGTCTAGTTTCAACCAGAAGGCAAATCATGCAAAAAATCTACTGAATCAAAGAGAAGGCAGAGATGGGATTTTCCCTCCTGCTGCAGAGTGGGTTTATTAGAAGAAAGGCAGACTCAGGAATTGTTCAGTAAAGAATGTAAAATGGTAAGTCGTGAGTTGCTATGGTACTTTATGTAGTTTAATTGCTGACTCCCACTTTGGCTTTAAAAATAATTTTGGTTGTGAAAGGAACCAGTTAATGATGCTAAAATAGATTCATACCAGCCTTCCCCAACCTGGTGCTCTCCAGCTATGTTGGACTGTGTCTCCCAGCATGCTGCCTTGGGGATCTTGGAACACAAAATCATTTTTTGCCTCTTAGAATGAGTAATAGTTACGAAAGGTCATGAATAAAAGTCTTTTGGTACTTGTGACTTCCCACGGGCACACACATACACATCTGCCTTTCTGTCTAGCTAGAAGGAGGAAACAGGTAGTATTTCTGGTACTATGAGCTGGACAAACATAACTTTGCCAATTCTAGCACAGGATTCAGAATAGAGGAGATTCAACACCAATACACACAGACTAAATTAGAACGTTACCTTTTATGGTGGCTTGTTGTACTACTCTGGATACTACTTCTAAATATGGACCCTATTTTTGTCCTTTTAATTATGAATGTATTGTGTTTGTCTAATTTTATATTTTGCATTTCTCTCAAGGACCTCATTTTTATCCCCACAACAGTTCTGTGAGGTAGGTTAGACTAAGATAGATTGACTGTAAATGAGCCTACCTCTCTTGCTTTGGTTTTTATTGAATAACTTGGTTCTTCATTTTATATTAGTTAGTTGAAGGCAACCCCAAATCTGCTTGCTGCAGGAAGTGTTACTGGCCCTCTGGTGAGACTTCTCTCTGAAGTTCTCAGATGCTGAGGTTTGGAGATGCTAAGAAACCTCAGTCTTTCTGTTTGTTACTCCTGATATCCATGCCTCTCTCTCAGGCTCACCACCAAACACAGAGTTAGGGAAAAATTCAAGATATTGTTAATTTATTTAAAACTTTTATACCCTGTCCTATACATAAAAGTCTCAGGACTTATCTCACATACGCTGAGGTTCAGAGAAGAAATAGCAGGTTTCTTCTCCCATTTTCTTACCTACTGCATAAGCCAGTACAAAGGAGCGAAACTCCTGTCTCCTTTCTGCATATTGTTGCTATGCCTTAGAGGGAGTGGGGGTTAGCATAACTGGACATTGGCTAAAAGACCCCAATGGATTGACTGATATTAGTCCATGACTGCCTTCATGATCTTCAGTACTGGGAAAAGCACGACCTCATCTAACCGTAACTCTTCTTTCTACTCTTGATAATTTTAGGCACTGGAATTTCTCTGGCTGCTGTGACTCTGCCTGCATAGAATGGACCCTGTTGTCCTCAGTTACATGGACAGTTTGCTAAGACAATCTGATGTATTGTTACTGGATCCTCCCTGCTGGCTTAATGACTGCATCATTGGGTTTGCCTTTGAGTACTTTGCCAATGACCAATTCCGGGACTTCACTGATCAAGTGTGCTTCATTGGTCCTGAGGTGGCTCAGTTCATTAAATGCACAACCAGCCAGGAGGAACTGGCCATATTTCTTGAGCCGCTGAACCTCCCTCACAGGAAAATTGTGTTTCTGGTAATCAATGACAATTCCAACCAGGCTGCTGGTGGCACCCACTGGAGCCTACTAGTTTACTTCCAAGATAAAAACTGCTTTGCTCACTATGATTCTCAGAGCAGGAGCAACTCTGCCCATGCCAGACGGGTAGCAGGGAAGTTGGAGGCCTTTCTCAGCAAGAGAGGCAAAGTTGCCTTTGTAGAGGAGAAGGCTCCGGCCCAGCAGAATAGCTACGATTGTGGAATGTATGTCATCTGCAACACAGAAGCTCTGTGTCAAGAATACTTCCAAGGACAGCAGGAGCCTGTGCTACAGCTCCTCACACCCTCATACGTAACAGGCAAGCGAGAAGAATGGAAGAAACTCATTGCTAAGCTTTCTCAGAAATGAACAGCCAGTCTCCAGCTATTGCCCTTCTCATCATGCTCCCTGTGCCTGAAGAAGGAAGCTTGTTCACAGGGTTTCCCTAGAGAAAGAATGTATTTACCTCTGCATTTTTGCACTGCCTTATTCTGCTATTGATTAGAAGCGTTGAGTCATAGGAGACGACTTAAGGTCTATGGTAGTTATGGCTCTGGCTATTTCCCCCTTCTCCTATATCTACAACATTTCCACAGCACTCAAGTTCTTTATACATCTGTGTGTGATCAAGTTTCAGTGACGTCAGCAACGTAATATATTTCTGCCTGAATTGAATTGTGACAAATTTCAGCAGTTCTCTTCCAAAACTATGCTTGAACTTTCTGGAAGTGAGATAAGCTGGTATGATGCTGTTAAACCACTAACATGCTTATTTCAGAATCTGTCAAAATGGGGGTTTTGTTCCTGCTTTTCTGAAAAGGGATTGCAGGGAAACAGCTGGTTGCTGTACAGAGTTCGGCTGTGTAGGGAACACTATAGAGATGACTAAACAGAAATTCTATAATGTACAGAATTCTTGATAGCAAAAGGGACTTGGTTTTTGTTCAGTTTCTGGCTATTCTTTTTGCTGTTACTTATCATGCAATGAATTACTTAGAAATATGCACCTCTAAATGGAAGCTATTATGAAACCCCAGGCTTTCCACTCTCAATATCTGGAAGGGAAAGAAATAGAAATTTAAGTATGAGAGTGTGTGTTTATTTTTTTAAACTTCTGTACATCACTTTGAGCACTTTTGGCCTAGAAAAGTGGCTTAAAAGTACACTAAATAAATCAGCCTAAAACATATTTAGTTGAAAGTGAGTCTAATATGACTTAGTTCCTATGCCAAGGACTGAACCCTAAGGGTTTGGGGATATGCTTATGTTATTTTGCATATCTGAATTTACTGGGAACTAGCGAGGACTTGGAATATTTGAGTTTCATGAGACTTGCAGGTTTGTGAACAGCAAGGTGTCAGGTTAGAGATGCCATTCTGCTTCAGTCATTTGCGGAAGCAGGCTGGTATTCTTACTGCATGATCTGTTTGGACCTATGTTGAACTGGGCTTAAGTAGGTTTACATGAGATGGTAGCCTTAAAAAACCCCTGGTAGGAAAAGAGGCCGTATGCCCCGCTACTGCGTGTTCCTTAACATGTCTCCCAGCTTGTCTCTATTGCTTACTAATTTGAGATCAGCAGTATTAGGGTTGACAGCATACTTGGTTGCTTATATGAAATCCTATTGCTGGACAACATAGGGTTGCCTCATGCCGCTGTGCACCTAGGACTGCTGAAGAAGGTAACCTGTCCTTTTGGGTTATATACCTGTGTGGGTGATAAAGCCAAAAAAGCTGTATCATTTGTTTTTCCTGTTAGCCTGCTTTTACTCCCAAGGGCTGCTGCCTTATCCACTTACAGTCTTCTAACACTGAAGATAAAACACAGCAAGTGTTTAAGAAACAAGTTCTAGTTTATGTCACTGTTGGGGCAGAAGAAGTTTATCATTTTCTGATTTTTATATGGAGAAGGAATGACAACTTTTAATGTGTTTGGGAAAATCTTCAACCATTAATAAAAGAATTTTCACTTCAAGGAGTTTGTCTCAATGTAGCAGGGTGCTTGTTCTCTTGGGGAAGGTGTGGTGTGGGACATCTATGTAGCTGGATGAGGAAGGAGAGCTACATGGTAGAGTTGCTTGCCCTGAAATGGCAAACCCAAGAAGGGCTCAGGTGAAACTTCTTTTCTTTATCCATAAAAAAAGCAAACAGCTTCAGATATCTAGGGCGTGAACAGGTAGAGAAAGACAAACACTTTTCTGTTAGGTGAGAACAAAGAATAGTAAGACCTGCGGCCATTTTTTCTTTACATTGTTCTTAGTAAAGGTAAGTCCGCTAACCGTCCTTGCGGTCTATGTGAACATAGTAATATTAATCTCTCTGTACGATACTCAACAAGGTTTCTTGGTATCTAACATTCCCAAGCTTGCTTTAAAATGAACTCTGCTGAAAACTGTGGTTAAACTCTAGTGACTAGAGGAAGGGCAAAGGCTTCCTTTATTGGGAAAGAAATGGCATCTGCATCGCAACCAATTATAGCAATGCGCAGGTGAGCCTGAATACCTGCACCCTTGCAGGTGAGGTGTAAGGACCAAGTATGCCATCTCCAAGTTCTCTGTTCTGTATACAAAAGCGCATAACGAGCAAAAGCAGTGCGAGCCGCTCCCCTTGAGGCGTTATAGGTCTGTGGTGTCCACTGCCTGCAGTACCATGGCAAGGTAGCTGAGGGTTACAATACTGCGATGTGCTGCAGGCTCCACATCACAGCAATGTGGGATGTTTCTGCGTTGTGCTGGAAATGCAGAAGAGGAGTGGCTGCAGCCACTGCTTGCCATTCACTCTCTTGCCAATGGGAACTATGAATGCCGTGGCCTTAAACTAGTCAAGCAGTTCAACCGAGAGGTTGCTGGGGGAGGTTATAGGTATTTTTGAAGGAAAACTGGACAGACATCTGTCAGGGATTCAAGTGGCCCAAGAGGTGTGGCACGGAAGGCTCTCCTTGCACAAACATGAAACTGCTCTGGCACCCATCCATTTGAACAGGAAACCAGTCGTGCCAGTGTCAGATCCTGGAGCTGCTGCTGCTCAGCATTGCCTGCTCCTTGCACAAACTGAGTGTGTTACCTGGGAAACTAGAACACACACTGTAAACTGGGACAAACATGCAAAAACTTCGGCATGTGCACTTTTTCTGGCAAAGCCATCCCTCTACACTGCCATCAAGACCTAATCCATCTGTGCATGTGGAATGCTATGGCCAGCCCTGCTTATATCCAAGAGGGACTTGGCTGCATACCATCCTTCCCAATTTTGTGGCTGTATGGAACATCTGTAGAGACGTTCCTCAAAACAAGCCGCAAAATGCACCATCACCATCTCTTGAAAAGAGCTGGTAGCCAGGCTGTCTTTCAGTGCTCTCTTACAGCTACTTTGTATGTGGAATGTTTCCTAAAATGAGTGATATGCATGCACTGGAGCTTTTTGAAAAAAGCATATTAATTGTTGTGAATAGTTCCTGATACGAGTTATTTGCCCATCTTCATGGCTCAGGTATGCTGAGCATTTTATGACCTTGCTTAAATGCATAGAATTGAATCTTTCTTATTTTGCATCCTCACTGTGGCAGATGCAACATCTATCAAGACGATTGAGTCAAAAAGCTGACAGAGCTTCTGATGGTGTTCCAGACTCTCATCTATGTATCTGTTTCCCTCAGGGGCCAACATACCATGCTGATCTGCTAAGACTTTAACGCAGGAAGCTGCAGAGCTACTTTCTTAGCCCTTGGCCTCTTCCAGTTTTACAAATGGATTGTTAAGGCCCAATCAGTAAACAGTGTAATCCTTACATTGTGCTTTCTGATAGCCTTGAATGTTCACCAGGTGCCTGCATCACAAGAAAAACCTGCCGGATTACAGCGTAGGAGACTGTACCGAAGGCCAAGTGTTTGCTTATTCCTGGGCGCAGCTACAAGGAGCACTCCCACCTGAATACTGATGTTGCAGCTAAGAAGAGAGTCTGGGCTGCAAGCACTGTGGTGCTTGGGGCTGTATTCCCACGTGCTGTTTCTGTCTCGCTCTTCCTCCAGTCAGTTGAAAGTGGTATGCTAGGGCCTCCCTCTCCCCAACATTTTATCCTCAGAGCCATTGGGGAAGTTTACAGAATTTGGGCTCATCTTCAGTGGGGATATTTTTGTGCATGTGGCACTTCAGAAGGCCTTTTGAGGGGGAGGATATGGGGAGAGATCATAGCACACTAGTACAACTTGTGCTATGTGTGCCAAAGGCCCAGGTGTTCCAGTCCTGGCATCCTCTTCAGTCGGAAAGGATCATGTAGCAGGTAATGGGAAGGACCTCTGTCAAGTCCTTGGCAAGCTGTTGTCAGTGGGAGATCGCTGTCCCTAATGGGGTCACTGAAGGTGCTTTGGGTGGCAATTCCCACTGTCCCTGACCATGCGCCGTGCCAGCTGTGACTAATCAGAATTGTGGTCCAAACCATCTGGACTAAACCTTTCTTAGAATGGGAGAGGCTGGAGCAGACAATATTGTGCTGGGGAGGGGGGAGCCGGGCCTGACACAAAGCAGCTTCCTATGTCTTGGATGTATGAGTAACACCCCCTTTACAATAAGGCCTTCTATCAGAAATAGCCAGAAGTGAGGAAAACATTGCAGAATCTGAGCACATCTACAGCCTGCAGAAACATGTGAACCAAATATGATTTATCCTTTTCCGGATATAGCCACACTGTTACAGAAAATGCAACAAAGACAGTGAAGGCAGCTGAATTGGGGTAGCATTGCAAAGTCTATGCTTGTGAAGGACAACAAAGGGGGAAAGATAGAATTCATGGGAGTCAAAGATACATTGGGGAAATAACTAATAGATGGCTATTTTTGTTTTGGTTTCGGATTTCATTTACTGCAGTGAAATTGGGGCTCATTCCTTGTGGGTTTGTAGTTCCACCTACTTTAGTCCTTGCAAGAAGAGTCTCCCTCAAAGCTATTGAGACTGTGAAATAGGTAATCATGGAAGTGTGTATCACGGATACTGCAAACACAGATTCTAGAGACCCTAGAGTCTCCAGGGGGCATGTTCTCTAGCTGCAACCTCAGCAGGCTAGGCATTTTCCTGCATTGTAATGCTTTAATCGCAGCTCTGCTAAAATAAATACAAGAAGGGAGAGAAACAGTTTCTAGATTAAGGGAGGATGCCCAGACTGCAGTGATGCCCTTAAGGGCATTTTTGCCTCTTGAACACAAGTAGAAGATTTTGCTGCCCTCTAGTGTATGTACTAAGGATAATAAAGCCTTGTTTTTACATTCAGGAGTTCAATATCAAACACCTACACATGCTATCCTACTTCAGGTAATCTCATGTGATCACAGAACTGCTTGATGGAAGAGGATCATGCAATGGACAGATATAAGGCTGGACAGAGACAGGTAGGTCCAGCCTCCGGCTGCTGCCACAAAAATTGGAAGAGAAAACCCTACACACCATTAGGCAGAGATCTTAATCAACCCCAAAACAACTGCCCTGGGAGGGGGCACTGCAGAGGATTGACCTGAGCTTTGGACTGCTATGGGCCATTTCCTGGCCCCTGGCCCTATTTAAACCCCATAGTGACTTTTTATAAAACACAGGAGATCCTATCTGTACAAGTCTCATTTCTCACTTAGGTTGCATCCCTACTTCTTGAAATGTGGTCCCGCATTTCAGTGTGACTTTTTTACTTCGGTGTGACTGTTTTATAGTAGATCAGTCTATTTTGAAAAGAGAAAAAGTCTGAGATAGCTTGCTCCACTGGGAAATGCGTTATCTCAAGAATCACTACCTCCCGTATGAGCAGCTAGTAAGAACAAGGAGGAGGAAGAGAAATTGCATGTAGGAAGGCAATACATTAGGAAGACTTTTTAAATGTTCCAAGTACAGGAAGGTTTTTGCATATAGGAGCTTTTAAGCATACAGTTCTCCCAGTTGCCCCTAAAGCTAATACAACAGACTCTTTCATAGGTTCTTCTTTAAAATTGAAGGCATTTACTTCCCTGAAGAATGAGAAAATGAGTGATTGGTTTATATATGCAGCAAAAACAGGGTAGTAGAACTAATAAAATGTTGACAAGGCATCCTCAAAAAGGGACAGTTCTGGACAGTGATGTATCAGGGACAGGAATAAGAATCAAGACTGTCCCAGGCAAGTAAGAAGTGTTAGAAAGAATCATCTCCTACCAGAACTACTTTCTTCTCATGCTTCAAGGGCTGAGACAGTCACGCTGTAGAGTCCTGTTGAATCACCACCAAGTTCTTGAAGATGGCAAGCGGGGAAGTGCAGGAGGTTACAATGCACATTTTCAGAGGAGATGTTGCAAGCAGAGATGTCTGGCTTGTGTAATCAAGTCAAATTTATACCATACGGAGGGGTGGAAGTGGGACCACTGGAGCACAGCGGAAGACTCCAGTGGTTTGTCAGCCTCTTCATGTGTGCATTTTACGGACAGCAGGAGTGCAAGTCGCATTCTGCTGGAAATCATCAATAACATACCAGTCACCTGTATGGGATGAATTGCAGCTGGTTCACAAGCATCTCTAGGAAAGAAGCATCTGGCATTCTCCTAACATGGAATTCCAGGGGCTGCTGTTTCTTTCACTGCTCAAGCTCCACTTAGTTAAACAGGGAAGCAAGAGACACAGGGATCTCCCAGGCCC
The DNA here is from genome assembly GCF_004798865.1 of Varanus komodoensis. Classification (NCBI taxonomy): domain Eukaryota; kingdom Metazoa; phylum Chordata; class Lepidosauria; order Squamata; family Varanidae; genus Varanus; species Varanus komodoensis. Next base: position 4,563,605 of record NW_025335817.1, read on the forward strand.
ATGAAGCAAGGGAAATGCCAGGGCACATCACGAGGAGGCAAGACTCACTGGAATAGTGCTAAGGAAAGTCAAACGAAAAAGAAAAGGAAGACCAAATGAGAGATGGATCAAGTCTACAAAGGAAGCCACAGCCTTGTGCTTATAAAACCTGTGCAGGGCTGTCTCACAGAGTTGCCATGGGTCAGTTCATTTCGTGGCACTAACAACAAATCCCTCAGGCACTCCATGGCCCTCCCCTGCCTGTAGCTGGCAGTGCTGAAGCGGCAAGAGTAGATCCATTTAAGCAACAGCCCTTTGCTAAGCTGTGTTTGATCCACTGGACCACAAACACAGAATCTAAAATGTTGGCGTACCCTTCTGTTTCCCTGAAAGTGGAAGCCCCTGTGGGCCTGAAAAGACTGGACACATCTGGCAGTTTTGAGGCCTTAACTGAGTCCATCATGGCCACCCTTGACACTTCTTATGGATGGCTAAGGAACTATTAAAAGGGAGAGTGACAGTTCTGATAGCTGCAATTGGAAGGACAGGCTAGGTTGATTAAGACTCACTAAGAGGATTATGCAAAGCTCTTCTGTAAACAAGGGGACAGAGGGAGCAGCACTATCCCTCTGTCATGCTTCAACTGTATGTATCATACACAGGAGAGTTTTTGCTTTCCTCTGCATGCAATGAAATATCTTCCTTGCTCTCAAAACAGCCTGATTCGGGGTAGGGGAGAGACAAATGCTGCTAAGCACCTCAGATGCTTTCACGCCATCATCCAGACAGCCCCTCCTGAGAGCGCAGATGTCTGCTGGCTTCAATGTCAGCAACACAAGAGCCATTCAGTCTGAGGTGCGTCTGAAACCCCAACAGCTGTTTAACTAGCGGAAGAAGGAGGTGCCCACTCTGCGGTCGCCCCAACTGCAGAACGTCAGAAGTCTTAACCTACAGGACTCCCCTAGCAACAGTTACATGGATAAGACCCAAAGTCTTAGTTTTTGTTACACATGACAATTTGGGCACATCCCAGTAGCAGCTTTCCCTATTCAGCAGTATAGCAGCCAACATGAAGTCGGCTGGAAAAAGCCCTGAGATGCAGGAGGTCTGGCGCTGAGATACCATCACTACAGCCCCTGCTGAAGGTCAGACCGCTGGGTTTCACAGCCTGTACTCACTTTCTTCCAGATTCATGGCATGGCAAAGGGCCTCCCTCTGGATCTTGTGGAAGGGAGCTGTATGGCTGGAATTTCCAGAGGCCCAAAGAAGCTGCTCCGGTTCCACTCTGTTGCCTGCTTTGGGGGAAAGCGCTGCTTGCTACAGCAGGCAAGAGCAAGAATAATGTTGACCGATGCAGCAACAGGATGGAAGGCCAAGTTGTTACAGCCACTCTCCCAGCTTAGAGCTTTTAAAAAGCTGGCAGCATCACCTTCTCATTTGGTACCTGGCATCACAAGCTTGCACAATGGCACATGGGAATAATGGCTCCCAGCGCCTATGGCTTACGCCAGACAAACCTCAGTGCTCCTGGGATTTGTCGGGCACATCGGGAGGGACCAGGCTGGGGAAGCTCAGCAAAAGCCGTGGCACCCAGAGCTGGTATCCCAACCTGGGCCTCACTTGCTGGTGTTAAAACACGCGACTACTTTTAGCAATCCCAAGAGTCAGTTGCCTTCCCAACTGGAAGGCTTCACCTCTGAGATTCAACGTTGGAACAGACCAGCTGTCCCCAATCTCAGGCCTTGCACATATGTGAGATCCCCATAAGGGAGACAACACCTGTCCACAGGCAGGCATGCCACAGGGGCAAGTGTACAGAAGCGGATGTGGACCACAGAGGCACACAAAATGCTCTTGGCTGGTCTCCACCAAACTCTCAACAGCTGAAGGGTGAACTCCTGAACTCCCGACAGCTGCGTGTTCAGGCAGTTACATTAAATTAGTTGCATGCATACACGGTTGTGAAACCAGCCTATCACTCTGCTTGCATGCCTTCTTCCCCACTTTGCAAAAGCAGTTCATTTATCACAGGACTGTAAGTCATGTTTTGAATCAGAGAAATTGCAACTCCCATTTGGTTGCAGTCAGTGGAAAGTCTGAGATGCCGACCTCTGTTCCTCACTGTTGCCTTCATGCCTCTGGGCAGATTACAGCACCCCCCTTACCTGATGGTTACCTTTTGGTCAGACGGGTGGGGTGTGTATTTTTAGCCACACTTTGCAAAGGATGGAACAGATGGATCCAGAACATTGTGCGCGCTGGCCGTCTGTGGACTCGCTATGTCGTGACCGTAAGCGCAAGCGGGCAGCTGGGCTGTCAGCGAACCTGGCAAGGGAAACTCGCTCGTGGCTTTGCCATCAAACGTGGAGCCACAGCAGCTCAGTCAAACTAGAAAGGTCATCCGAATGGGCAAATTTTAACAGATGCCCAGAACGCAGCTTTCTATCTGTTTGGATGCTACAGACTCCCAGAGCCAAGCAAGATATTTAAGGCAAGGAGTGTGTGCCAGCTACCCGGACTGCCTTTTTTAAAACAGGAAAAGCTGCCACTCCTGAAAAGGAAAGGGGAGCAGAGAAGCAAGGTGGCGTCTTTCTTACTCAGACAGACACAGCTCCATAGTTGCTCGACGGTTGTTCTGAATTAAGACACCTGCCATTCCCACCCAATGTATACTGGGGGGGAACGAGGAAGGAAATCAGCTGCATCCAGTGCCAGCCTGCTATGCACAACAGAGCGCCCCCTCCTCCCCGGAATGTAGCCCTTCCCTACCTCAATTCCCTACAAAATTACCAGTGAAACAGCAGCCTCCTGACCAACTTCCCAGGCGAAGGAGCAGTGCTTCCAAGACCTTTGCGTGAGGCTCTCAGACAGACTGCTGTGGCCTAGCACCTTCCTGCAGTCGCCACCAGCTGCTCCTGTCCCTCCTCGCTGCTCCAGCTTGTTGGCTTGGTAGGAGCAGAGCTGGAGAGCAACCAGGCCCTGGCGTTGGCTGCCGCTTCTCTTCCTTACCACCTCCCCTGTCTGGGCCAGAATAAAAGGAGCGTTAACAAAGCCAGTTGTGCCGGAGCGCGTCCAGGGCATCCTTCCGGGGGGTGCGAGGGGACTGGATGCGGTGGCTGGAGGCGCTCAGCCCTGGCTGGTCCACCAGCTCACCCAACGCCCATTCTGGTGTGAGGAGCAGCGGTGAGGAGAGCTAACGCATCATCCAGGGCAGATCTGCGGGAGAGTCCCTTCTCCAGGAACCCTCCATGAAAGAAATTAGGAGAGTAAGTACTCGGAGGAGGGCTTTCTCTGCGGTGGCGCCCAACCTATGGAATTCACTCCCCAAAGAGGTCCGCCTGGCACCGTCGTTACTGGTTTTTCGGCGCCAGGTAAAGACCTTTTTATTTAAACATCATTTCAATTGTTAAAACATATGATCTGGCCGGGGCAACTTCTTCTTCCTTCTCTTTCTCCTCCTATATTTTTATTTTATACTGATAATTTTAATTTTGTATTTGTAAATCAATGTATTTTTTTGTATTTTTATATTTAATGGTAATTTATTATGTACTATTGTATTTCAATGTATTTTATCATGTTGTAAGCCGCCCCGAGGTTTCGGCAAGGGGCGGCATAGAAATGTTATAATAATAATAATAATAATAAAAAAGGCCACCTGCTTGCTACATTTTGGCTGAGGCAGAACGGGAAGGACTGTCAGAAACTCCTGACAACGCAGCCTTGCAAAGAGATGGAAATCTTAGGCTGTCCAGTGCCCTGCACATTTGAAGCTAAAAAGCATGCTTTTTACTTTACACAGCCACCCTTGGTCAAAAGCAGAGATCCCGCCTGCCGAAAAGCAGCCCATTTTACAGAACTCTAGAGATAAAGAGAAGTCAGTGAAGGTTGAAGGGACTTGCAAAATTGCTGTGTATCCACTGGGCATAAGCATCTTCCCCAACATCACAGGAAGGGCACAGCCAGAGAGTAATGGATTTCTGTGAACTTTGTGCTATAATTCTGAAAGGCCCAATTATTTTTTTTAAAGTAAAGAAACAGAATTGCTTACACTGCACAACACTAATTATAATACTTAGTATTTATAAAGCGCTTTTCCAAACTGTTCAAAGCACCTCACATACATTATTCAACAATCCTTACAACAACCCTGTAAGGTAGGATGGTCGTTATTCTCATATTAGAGAGCTGTGGAGGGTTGGGGAGCCCCGAGGAGGGAGAGAGAGAGAGAGAGAGAGAGAGAGAGAGAGAGCGCGCGAGCGCGCAGCTCACCAAAGACGACCAACCAGCGAGCTTGCAGCTCAGCTGCGATTTGTACTGGGGACTTCGGACTCATAGCTCATGCTCTGAACCACTGTGCATGAGCACAGACTTGGTCAAGAATGCAGCAAAAAGCGCCTCGGTGTTAATCCAGCCTTGTTTTACTTCCAGGACCTCCTTGCCTTTCTCTACCACATCAGCTTGGTTTGTCTGGAACCGCTCCCACTCGCTGCCTGCGGCCAAAAGCACAGAGGCCTTGCAGGCATGACAAAACTCAGCACACGGAGCAGTCCCCTCTCAGACGAGGGCCTGCTGGACCGAAATGCTTAACACCTGAGTCGTTATTGCTAAGAGAGAAGCCACCAGCTGTCCAGCAGCCCGGTGAACTTCTGGCACAGGCCTGGAGCAGGGGGAGAAGAGAAGCGGGTGGCAAGAACGGTGCTCACACAGGGCCACACACACCAGGCCTCTGGAACCTGCCCACTCAAGCAGGCGGCACTCCTGGGGCCCAAGAGCCCTGCAGGAGCCTCTTCTGGGCTCCCCTCAGCACCACGCAGCTGTGTGCAGGAGCGGCCCCTTCAATCCCCCCGCATGCTCTCCACGGGAATGGCAAACGCCTGCTCTGCCTGCCGGCCACTACCGCTGACAAGGTGCGGAGGGGCTGCCCGGGCCTTTGTCAGGGAGCAACCCAGCGCACCGGGGGCCTGCCAGGACGGGCCCCTGGACAAGCCCACCGCTCTCCAGTGCAGAGCTGTTCCCGCATTCAGGACTGGCCTTTCCTACCAGGTGCAGGTTTAAAACTGTGCACTGGGGGGACCTTCTCAGAGCAGCAGAAAAACTTGCTGCTCTCCACTCGCGCTTTTCCCTGCAAGGTGCAGGAACAGAGAGTATCAGGGTATAGGCCAGGATGCCCTCTCAGCTGGCACAGGACAGACGGCCAGGCCTGACTGGCCCGATGCTAGCCGGAATCATACCTTGCTGTCTCAGTAATGCCCCCTCCCCGAAAAGCGGAGGCCAAGCTCCTCAGCCTCCTGCATGATTCAGACATCCACTCCTGCCTTCATCTGCTCCCCTGAATCCTGCCCCCCCCCCCCCGCAAGCATCGCCTTGCTCTGTGGCAGGGCCAGTCCTGAGGCCAACATCACACTGAAGAACAACGTGCTTCCAAATCTTAATGCGACGCACCGGGGGGCGGGGGCTGTGCTGGGCACGTGGGGCAGACCAGTCCCCCAAGTGGAATGTTCTTTCAAAGCCAGCTCTCGGCCCAAGAGGAGCCGCATGCACAGAGCTCCCTGCTCCTGAAAGAGGCCAGTTTCAAGAGGGGCGTGCAAGGCAGGCCAGAGGACAGCTCGTCTGCTCGCTCGTATGCCTCACTTCACCTGGGAGGTTTTCTGGCGGACTCGAAATGTTCAGGGTGGCTCCTGAACACGGCAACCCTCGTTTTCTTCTATCTAGCATGGCCATCTTCCCAGGAAAGTGCTGCCTCAGCAATCCCACCCTGGGCCTGCTCTGCCGTATGCCCAAGGCGGCGGCGGCAGAGGCACTGGCAGTGGCGGGGGGTCACAGCACAAGGCCATCCTCCTTCAAAGCAGCCCCGGCTGCCGGGACCAGCGGCACGAGATTTCCATGGCTGGCGATGCGGAGGAGGAGCTCAAGCCCGCGCATCCCGCCATCTCTCTTCAGGGCTGACTGGCAGACTCTCCTGCTGCCGAGCTGCAGGGCGATGGGAGCATGCCAAGCTGCGTGTACAGGTCTCGGCTCGCTCGCTTCCACCTGCTTCAGACTGGAAGAGCTGGTGCAACCACAGGGCATCAGGTCCCTTCCCTGAAGCAAAGGGATGCAGCCTGAGAACTCACCTCACCCGTTTCCCGTCTTCTCCCCCAGTGCCAAGCTCCTGAGTCCCTGATTAACTGGAGCAGGCCAATGTAAAGTGCTTTAAAGGACTACACATGTTCTCTTCACGTCTCGTCTCGCACCTCTCCTGCTCCTTCCCCTGCCTCAGGAATTTGTTTTCAAGTCAGTCACGGTTTCTGAGCGCTCAGGGCCTGCCTGGCACCTCACAGGGGTCCCACTGTCACCCTACCACTGAACATCACTTCAGCAACTCCTGCAGTTTTGCAGTGACGCAGAGTTGCTTGGAGGGTATTCCCTGGGTAACAGGAATCCTGTTAGTGCAAGAAAATTGGTCTAAAGGGAGGTTATTTCATGACACTGAATGCAGAGGGTCAGGCAAAGCAGAAAAGGGGCAGCTTCCGACTGGTACCTCATCCACTGCAGACTATTCCTTACTAGCCAGTCTAATTTCATTTGTGTTCTTTATTGCTGCAAAAATCCAGGACTTTCTGGTGCTTATGCCGGGATTAAGGGAAAGCAGACAGCAAGGACTGCCCGTGTAAACAGAGGGTCCTGCTAGAACAACTTGCTAAAGATCCATTTGGATATGACCGCAAACCAGCCTCAACAGTTTTCTGGTCTTTCTTAGGCAGAGTCACAAGATGCTGCTGCAGTTCTGAAAAAAGGAGGGTGCTTCAGAAGAAGTCATAAACTGAACGCCAATTTTCCTGGAAGCTCTCAAGAACCACTGGCCCGAATGTCTTCAGAGGTCAACAAGGCCCTGCAGGGTTGGCGCTAGAGATACTGCCACGAACACACCTAGTCCAGGGATAACGCTTAACCACAATCACAAGTGTAGCAGCAGTCTAAAGGAATCTTCTGCAGAGTCTACAGGACAGCTAGCAGGCCGGGCATCCCAGCCTTGGAAGGAGCCCTTCCAGGTTCCATGGCTGGAAAGGAAGAGCTCTTGTCCTGGAGGGAGATCAAGTAGAAGGGATCCACTGGCTCTGTCCTCATGGCAGCCATATTAACTACTTGGACATGGCAAGGATCCAGAAGGTGCTGTCTTCTCCATCGCTGACCCGCCTGGGGCCATGGTCACCTGTGAAAACAGAGGGTGAGCTCTGAATTAGCAGGGCCTGGGACACTTTGATAAGAACTCCGAGTTTCCCAGAGTTTTGTGACTGAGACAAAAGCATTTCTCCTCGTTTAAATGCCATGATACGTGGCCAACAGTGAAGAATGTTGTGTGTTTGTGTGCACATGTGCTTTTGAGAAGGAAGAGAGGCCATGGAGTGGGTGGCCCAAGCCACGGTCCTCTTTGCACTCCCCTGCAGGCCCTCTTCCAGATTCCCTGGCCCCTTGCTCCAGAGGGGTGCCAGCCCTCACAGGGAACACCTTGTCCACGGAGGCGCTTTGGGCTTCCCGTACTCTCTTCTTTCAGGCGACTGGCACAAACATGGTTATTCCAAAAGGCTTCAGGCTGACTATTTGCCTGGTATATTTTTGAAAAAATGTTTCCCTCATTTGGACTAGTTTCTCCAGAAATTGTTATTGGTCTTAGTTGCTATTTTGATGTTGGGATTGTGTGCGATGCATTTGGGTTTGTTATCTGCATGGATTTATACTGGAAATAAAGCTGGATATAAGTTTTGGATTTATTATTTTAATATAGCTAGTTCTTTGGCCAGCGGTGCTCCCACTTCTTTGCCCTCAGTATTCCAGCAATGCCGCCCCATCCACGCCTCAGTCCGTGGAAGGAAAAGCAAATCCAGGTGCAGTGCTTAGACTGTTGGACTAGCGCTGGGAAGGCCTACACTCAAATCCTGCTGGCTGATTCTGGGGAGGTTACTGGCTGGCTTCAGGGGCATTCATGCAAACAACATCTCCACAGCCCTGACCTCATAGTGGTTAGGTTCAGCAAGCACAGTAACCCAACCCAGGTTGAGTCTGGGCTAAGTGTGGGTTGTTGTTGAAACACGGGTTATCATATTGTCCAAACCCAACTCTGGTAAAAAGCCACGGTTTGTTTAACATGAACAACTCACAGGTACCACCCAACAACCAACCATGGCTTCTCTGCAGGGGTGGCTGGGTACCGTCAACATGGCAAACCATGATTCAACTCTTGAGGGTGGGTTATCCTGTTGTCTGAACCCAGTCACTGTCTTTATCATAACTGGCCACATAAGGTTCTCACAAGGATAAAATAAAGGGGGTAAAGAACACTAGATTAAGCTCCTCAAAGGAAAGGGGGATAAAAACAATACTACCAGCAGAATAAGAAGAATCTGGTTCCTATTTTCCAGCTGGGGAAAATAGGTTTCCAAGCAGATGTTGCAATTGCTGGCATTCCTTACCTTCGGGGTACCCGGGAGAGATAGTCCCGATTCAAAGACCAGAGCTGTTGTTCCAAGCGGAAGATGCGGAATGCCAGGTAGGAGGAAGACACCACAAGGAGACAGATCCTGAGCGCAGAGACAGGACAGAGAGAAACTGTTCAGGGGTGAGCCAACAAGAGAGCAAGGAAAACTGCTGCCAAGATGGAAAACTTTGCCTTCAGCCTTACAGCACAATGAAGATTTTCAGCAGCTGATAATCGGAGGGTCTCAATGCTGCTTTGCAGCTCTGCTCCACCTCCAGCTCTTCCTCCGTGTTTATTGCACTTTCTGGAACACAAGGAGGTGCAGGCAGCTTGAGTAATGAAACACACAGAGAAGGGAAGACGCAAAGAGACACACGCGCCAATGGACAAAGCTGGAGGATTCGTCAAGCAGGAACATCAAAGTGCTTTGTAGAGGCAAACTTGTGTTAAATGAGCCTACTCCAAACACACGTTAGCTAATCAACCCACCTGCTCGTTCAACACACCCAGGCTGGAGTGTGCGCCCAGTTGAAGGATAAGGTAAAACGTGGCTAAAATACATGAAGTTTAATGAAACTTACCTATTAACTAAGTCAAAAGGAAGGAAAAATGGTTTATCACATTAAGTGCTTTATTTCAGAACAGAATTTGGAATATAAAATGTCATGGTTAATATTCCAAAGGTTTTTAAAAAAATGGTTGTCAGACCCCCTTGCAAGGGTCAGCTCACTATTTTTGTGGATGTTTTTTTAGTATAAAAAACCAAAGATATCTATACTAAAAAGTAGTGTTTTGCACATCCTTATTTCGTTCCCTGGGCCTTGCAGATCCAACTGCCCTGCTCAGAAAAGTTTAAAAAGTGTGGAGACTTTCTGAAGAACCCTCTCGTACATACACAATTGCACATGCACACACAAAGAGATGGGTCTTTTCACTTGCTTATGTATTTAATGTATACAGATGTGAGGATTTATATAAGTATTTGTGCATGTGTGCACATACACGCTCACGCCAGCATCCTGCAGGCCGACCTGGGGTGCCACAAGGGCAACACCGTGTCTCTGGGGTCTGGCAATGATTATGATCAGTGCTGCCCAGCAGATGCGAAGGCGTTGCCTTCAGAAGCAGCACAGAGAGACAATCAGCATGGCGAGGGATTATCTGGGGTGACCGGGAGGGACGGAGGTCCCTGGAGCAGCCACACCATCTGTGCTGCCCATTGCAGAGAATGCTCCTCAGGGGAGCTCTGCCCCAGGTGGCCAGCCAAGCCGTGCCCGTGAGCACGCAAGAGTGGCGGCACCACCAAGGACTCTTCCCCACCCTCCTGCCGCCCCGCACCTGATACCAGCGGCTCCTCAGAGTTGCAGGAGCTCTCCTTCGTGCTGAGGCTGCTGATGGAAGCCCGGTGGATGCACTGGAAGCCCGTATCCGGGAGGGCCAGTGAGAGCGACGCTGAAGCGCCCTTCCTCCATTTGATTTCTGGGACAATCACCTCCTGCGGAAGGTGCAAAACGCAAGTCAACTTGCTGCAAAAAAGAACTGTGGTCATCACAGAAGCATCCTCTGACAAGGGTTTTTTCCTAAGACTGTCCTGAGATTACTTTGTAGTGGACGGTATACAACAGTTTTAAAAAAATAAAGGCAAAACTAACAGCGTTCTGCATGGACTGAACCAAAACCATCGTTTTGCAAGGACAGTTCAACCTATGTTGCTGTGTCTGGTTTGCATTAAATGACTTTATGGCAGGACACGTGTAAAGCAGAGGGAAAGAAACTAGGAAGCACTTCAGAAGATGGAGAGAATGAAGAGAAGGGCAGGAGTGAAGGGCAGGAGTCCCATACCTCGCAACCATGGTTAAAATATCTGCAGCGTTATACCTGAACCAGAAAAATACCAAGTGTGGTGCAGCGATTTTAGCGGCCTTCCTCAATCTGGTTTCCCCCTGATATTTTGGTCAGGCATGTTGGGAGGTACAATCCAACACATCTGCAGCCCATCAGATTGGAGAAAGCTGGGTTAAACTATCGGACTAGAACATGGGAGATCCAGGTTTGAATCCCCTCTCGGCACTGAAGCTGACCTGTCATTCTCTCTAGCCTACCTCACAGGTAGGCTAAAGGAATGGGAGAACCATCTGCATTGCCTTGAGCTCTTTGGAGGAAAAGCAAGATGATTAAACAAGCAAACAATCAGAGTAAACGGCATATTCAGGGGAGGCTGAACTGGGCTTGATCATCTGCAGTTAGAGAGGGAAAGGCTCCTCTTTCCATCTCCAGCTACTTTAAAAGCTTCTCATGGATAAGGCCAGATAACTTCTGCTCTTAGCCACTGAGGGCGAGCCAAGAGGCAGGATTCATGCACTGACTCCTCTAGCAAAGGGTTACACATCCAGGCCTCCTCCGCTCCAAAATATTTCAGATCCGCTGCAGAAACCGCCCAGTGACAAAAGGCCTGTTGTGAGGAACTGTACAGCTCAGAGGGCTTTTGATTTCCTCCCAGAAACTTAAGTCTTACCAGTGACACCGCATCGGGCTCTTCAGTCAATTCTTTCAAGCTTAGGCTCTTTTTGCTCGAAACCTGTGGAGAATTGGGAAGGCAGAGAAATTACTGACGCAGTATGTGCCCCCGAGTCTATTATCTCTGTGGGTAAGAGGGACATCCTATGTCTGCCTACGGAGACAGACTAGTACCACTGTGTTAAAGAAGCTTCATCCTCAGTGAGTAGGTGTAAGACTGAAGCCTAAATATAGCTTAACTTTGCACTCCCTTCAAATATTACAGGTCAAATACATAGACACATAGAAACAGAGCGAGTCAGAAGGGGTCTCCCGGGCCATCTAGTCTGACCCCTGGCTCCAGCCGGCTCCACTCACGACACGCCCACCATGTGCATGTCTAGCTTGCCCTGAAATGGGACAAAAAATGACATGGATAATCTTTAATATTTTATTTATTTATTATATTTCTACCCCACCATTTTTCCTTCCATGGAACTCAAAGCGGCTCACATAATTCTCCTCTCGGTCACATCCTTACAACAACCACCAGTTACCCAGTGAGCACCAAGGCTGAGTGGGGACTAGAACCTGGGCCTCTCCTTGCACTCCTAACCACTCCACGACACCACCCTGGTGCTCAAAAGCTTTTCTTTTATCTGGCAGTATACTAAATGCAAGTAAAATATGCCTGTGAAATTATACTACCAAATTGGGCCATCAGAAAACACTCCAGTGCAAACTTAAATTTTTCTAATGCAGGTGATCCTATGCAAATTCATATCACGAGTATATAAAAAGGCTCCAGTTTTTTTTCCAGAAAACCCACATCTCTGCAGGCGTCTCTCTTCGGTTCCGCTGCACGGCTTTTGCCTTTGAGTGTTCCAAGCTGAGCGTTCTTGTGTCTCAAGAAACCCTCGAGGCTGACGCTTCACCCAGACAACTAAAAAGGGAAGTCCCCCCTTGCCCGAACACCACACCCGAGTGCTGGAAGAGAAAAGCCGGACACACACAGTCCCACTGGAGTCGCCATGGGCACCGCAACACCCGCTGTAAATAGAACCGGCAGATCCGACTCATCAGAGCCAAGTCCTATGATTACTGTTCATGCAGCAAGAGAAGGCTCTGTTCCCATTTTAGCGAGAAACCAACAAATCAAGAGGAGGAGGAGGAGGAAATGTTCGGCCTGCACCACCCCCTTAGTCTATCAAGCCACAAACAACTCTCAGAAGCTGGCCCCAAGCCAGATGTGGTGCACACACTGGCTCTTGAGCCCCCGATCCTTGCAAGGGAAAAGCAAGTTGCTTACCTGTAACCGCTGTTCTTCCAGCAGTCATCTGTGCATTCACACACATGAGCCTTGCTCTTGCACAGAGCCTATTGCCGGGAAGCTTCTATCATTAACCTTCATTCTGGGCACTAACTGTCCTAATTTAAGCAGGATCCCACCTTCTCAGAATGACCTGAGGTTTGAAAACAATTGTTTTTGCTTGTGCAGAGGCTCTATATTATGGCACAGAGAGTGTTTCCCAGCCAGGATGGGGGGACTGGGGAGTGAGAGCTGTGTGCTGCTACCCACTTGGAGAGCTGTGCTTTGCCCGAGAGGTGGGATCTGAACAGAACAGAAGGATAAGTAAGTAGAAGCCGCGGCAAGAAATACCTGCAGATGGGTGCAGACTCTTCGCAAGACATCATACACACTGTCTCTGGAGATCAGGGACACAAAGATGTACTGGAAATAAAGGAAAACGGGCAGCACTGAGTGGTCCGATCCCAAGCACAAAGTCCGAGGAAAGTATTTGGGGAAGGGGCTGGCCAGGCTGCTCCCCGGGATGCAGAACTCTCAGGCAGCGTTCCCCAACCTCTTGTGTCTTCCAGAAACAATTGCACTGCAACACCCAAAATTCTCAGTCCACGGCCCTGCTGGATGGGAATTCTGGGAGCTGTGGTCCAAATGCCTCTGAAGGGCACCAGGTTGGAGAAGGCTGATCTAGGCTCCCAGCCTGACTCCCTGGGAAACCACAGAAACCCACAGTCCCTTCCCCACTTTCCACCAACCCCCAATTGTTTGCTGGTTTCCAAGCTTTTCTGTATTTTTCCCCAGAAAAAGGTTGAAATGCCCTTCCTAAAGCTTATTTACTGGATGCAAATACATTAAATAGAAATATGATGGCATTTTGGGTACTGGCCCTGCCTCTTCTGGCCTTGGCCCTGCTCACCACTGGAACATCCCCGAGCACTGATGCAAAATTAATTTCATCCACAGGCTGAAAGCGGTCCCACCCCGACAGCAGCCTTCCCCAACTGGGTGCCCACTTGGATATGTAGGACTACTGTTCCAATCATCTCTAGCTAGCATGCATCAGGGATGATGGGAGGTATAGTGTGATCGCTGGAGAGCATCAAAGGTTAAGCAGAGGTTAAGAAGCAGCCGGCCAAACCTCAAGGAAGCAGGACATGGTCTTGTGCAAGGACAACTGTCCATCCTGCCAATGAAACACAAGTCAGGGCTTGACCGAGCAGGGAGGGGCTTTCTCCCCAAGCCATTTCTACCCCCCGCCCCCATCCCAGGGGTGGTTTGGAGGGGAAAGCATGCATGTATCCGGAAACGTTTTGCAGGGTTCATGCTCAGGAAGTCCATGAAAGGAAAATTTGATGGTCAGGCACCAAAAAGCCAAGATTCATGTAGCTGCGGTGAAAAGGCTCCAACAAAAAGCCACATTCCACCCACCCCTGCACGTCAAGTTTCAACAGGGGGCGTTGCCTTCATTTCCTGCCTTCAATTTGCTTTGCAGCCTGACTGCAATTCTTTTATGTTTTTTACTCTGCATGGAACCCTGATGGGCAAGTTTTGCTACCTGAAAGGCAGAGTACCCGCGTTTAAGCCCTTCACTCTCGAGGCAGGGTCTGTGATCTCCCACTGCAGAGGGATTTCCACAGGACCAGACTTCCCTTTCTGCCCAGTGCCCTGGCCACGTCCCTCCCCTCACCCCACTTGTCCGAGGGAGGAGGAAAGATGAGCTCCACACTCAGCTGCAAGAACTGCATGGCGGAGCTGCTCACAGGAGACAACTAACAGGAGATCAGGCAGGCCTGTCTCAGAGGAGACGCAACCGATTCAAGAAATGGAGGAATGAAAAGATCAGGAGCCATTTAGATCAAAGAGATGGAAAGGGGATTTTCAATTATTAAGGGAGCCATGCACCATGGAAACAAAAGGCCAGGATGTCAGAAGACACCACAGAAGAGCTGGCAACACAGAAACACTGAGGGTATAAAAAGCAAAAGGCTCGTGACACCTTCACATAGGCGGAAGACCATATTTCAGGCCAGAATCGTTCCATTCTGAAGAAGCCCTCAGGGCTGCATACCTATGGCAGGTAAGGCTGAGGGCAAAAGGGAAGGGCTAAAAGACTGGCATATTTCAACTCAAACTTCATACTGCTGGTTCCTACACCTTAGGAGAGGCTTTTCAACCTTTCAGAAGAGAGGAAAAACCCTCCGCAGGAGCTGGGAAACCACCAAGGATTGGGGTCAGGGGAAAAGCAATAGAACCGCAGGCAGGCTGGATTTGACCCTTGGTCCAAAGTTTCTCCCACCTTCCACTCCCACCTTCCTCAACCCGAACCCTCCGGATATGCCGGGCTACAGCATCTGTCTTAAGTGTGGCTGGAGACAACTGGGGTGGTAGTCAAACCCATCTGCAATGAAGCAGCGGCCAGGGAAGATCGCCAAGAGCTCCAGAAAGCCTGGAGGCTTGGAGACAAGACCAGATGATAGGAATCCAACAGGAGGCGGCTCAGGGCACCTTGTGCCCCTGAAGACTAACAGGGGTTTCCTCTTTTTGGACAGAGGGTGTGCATGGGACTCAGTGGCATGATCCCTGTGAGAGGGCCTCTCCCACGGAAAGTGTATGATCGCCCACACAGTGACAAGCCATGACCTGGACTTTTGACAAATGCCAAGTCCTTCACTTAGGAAAAATGAGTCATTACAAAATGAGGAACACTTGGCTCAACAACACCGCACATGAGAAGGATCTTGGAACTGCCGTAGAGCCCAGGCTGAATGTGAGTCCAGAATGCGATTCTGGACTTGCTTTGCAAAAGTGGCAAATGCTAGTTTAGGCTGCAGTATTAGAGGTATCACTTCCAAATCATGTGAAGTCCTAGTTCCCCTTTACTGGTGAGGCCTCATTTGGAGTCCGGTGTCCAGTTCTGGGCACCACAGTTGAAGAAAGATGCAGCCGAGCTGGGAAGGGTTCAGAGGAGGGCAACAAGGGCGAGCTGGGGACTGGAAACAAAACCCTGTGAGGAGAGACTGCGAGAACTGGGCATGTTTAGCCTCAAGAAAAGAAGGCCGAGGAAAGGCATGGTAGCGCTCCACAAGTACTGGAAGGCTTGTCACAAAAGGGAAGGCCAGGATCTCACCTCAATCTTCCCAGAGTACAAGACACGGAGCAACAGGCTCAGGTTACAGGAAGCCGGGTTCCAGCTAGAGATCGGGAAAAAACTCCTGACTGCTGAAGCTGTACAAGAATGGAACTGGGGAGCGTGTGCAGGCCTGCCCTGAGCAGGGCGCTGGTCCTGACGGCCTTCCGACCCCTTCCGACCCCACTCTTCCAACGTCCTATGATCCACCGGCAGCTAACCTGCAACACCCTCACTGAGCAACAGGGCCCAGTGGGTTGTATGTTTGCACCTTAGTTGCCGCGTGCGGTTTTCTTTTCCTCGCTTATTTACGCATTTTAAATTTCACAGGGCAAGAAGACCTTCAAGCCCGGCTACGCTACGTCTGCACGAGGGAAAACACTGGGGCTTTTCTGCGCAGCGGTATGGCTCTGTGCCTGACACGCCCGGAGCGGTGCTGGTGGGGGAAGACGGGGGAAGATCTGGCCAATGGCACTTACCTTTCTGCTGGCGTTGGTAGTAATAGCTAGTCCATTTGGCAAGAGCCGGGCCGTTTTGTGCTTTTTTATCAGTTGGACAGACACAACAGGAATAACCACCTGGAAATGGAAGCAGGGAAAGGAGGAGGTAGTTGCCAGATATGCATGAATGGACTAGAGGGTAATATATTTCTTGGTTTTCTGGTTATTGACTGCCGAATCATCAAATCCTAGCTATATTTATTTTGGAAGGAAGCCATTCTGATTCCTATTTATTCTTACATTTACATCCCTTGTTTCCCTTCCAAGGAAGGAGTGGCTTACATAATTCTCCTCCTCCTCCTCCTCCTCCTCCTCCTCCTCAGTCATATCCTCCTAACAAGAGGCTTATGACGTAGGTTGGGCTGAGAGTCTGGCACTGGCCCAAGGTCACTCATGAGCTCCATGGCTGAGTGGGGACTAAAACCCAGATCTCCTAAGTTCCAACGCATCACTTTTAACCACCACCCCTGCTACAACTATTTACATTTCTATACTGCCCCTAGCCGAAGCTCTGTGGACTGTTCTCAACATTAAGTCACCCATTCAGATTCCAACCAGGCCTGATCCTGCTTAGCTTCCAAGATGAGGCAGGCTCAGGTACTTCAGACTATATGGAAGCTATCACACCTCACTGTCAGATTTCCTTGCCCAGGGAGGAACTCTGTTCGGGCCTGTTGCCTCCAATCAGGCACTGCTTGTGAACAAGCCTATCAAGTGGTGGACTAATTAAGGTGACCTCCCAGAGGTAATTTCTTCTACCTCTGGGCTGGTAAGCTCTCATCACTCCAGCTATGCACAGGACTTGCAGAAATGTAAAGGAACAAGCAGGAAAGCATTACTGACTGTGTATACATGCCCAGATTTGGTTGACAGACATGGCTGCCGGGTGTGTGTGTGTGTGTGTGTGTGTAAGGTTCTTCACGTTGCACCTAATAAAACCTCAAAATAACTAACACCATGGGAATAAATGTGCGTGTTCTGCAAGCTGGTACTTCTGCTAAGTGCCCCACTGGGTAGCGCCCACCATGGGCTCCTTGCCATTACACTTCGGATGACTTTTCTTTCACAGGGAGGCAAAAGGTCGGTGCACACCCACACCAAGACTTTCAAAAAGCAACGCACGCACAACAGGCTGGGCCACTTCATCCTTTCCCCGTGTCCTGCTATTTGCCAACCCTTCTGAAAGAGTTTTCCTCGGAAGTTATACTGATCGGCTGGACACCCTTCCTGCAGCCCCTTTTCGTTCATTCCTCTGCTCCCCGAGTTGCATGAGACTAGCAGCACTGGGCCCGGGTTTGAAGAAGTCTTCTCAAGAGCAGACACACACACGCACAGACGCACGCAGCCCTCATCTTGGATTTCCACAGGTGCAAAGCCCTGCAATCGCCGATATTCCAAAGCGATTTAAAACAGGACTGAATAAATCCCTGAAGGAGAAATCTAGCCATGCAGGTTAGTCCATAGCACCGTGGGTGAAAATAGCTCCTATCACAACAACATGGCAGACACCATGTTTTGGGATACCGGCATTCTGCAACCACAGTAAGTAAGGTGACTGTGCTTGGGGAAAGCTACCAAGATGCAGACCACAAATGAAGCTGCTGCGTTCCGAGGAAAAGCCCCCGTGGCCACTGCTGGTCACCCAGCAAGCATTCCTGCTGGCACTGGCTTCTTGAGCTTCCCGAGGACCCAGGAGAGTAATATGAGTCCCGGGGGCCAGGGGACATTGCTGGTATTGGGACATGAGAAGCGGCAGGCCTTTCCCAAGGTAATGAGGTTGCCCCATCTCCCTTTATGTGTGTATGTTTAATATCAAGTACAGGACACTGGATCAGAGCAGCAGCAGCAGGGATGGAGGAGTTGGGACAGGTGCAGGAAAGGGCAACCAAAATGCTCAAGGGGCTGCAGCCACTCTGGGACTGCCTGGTTTCGAATGACGGCAAGTAAGAGGAAAGGAGAGGTGCATGCAGAGGAGAAAGGAGAGGGTGGCATTTCCCCCTTCTCTGCTAAAAATGCAGTGAGATTCTCCCGTGAAGCTGATTGGTGGGAGATGCAGAGCACAGAAAAGCAAGGGCACCTGCAGACAGCGCTGAGTTAAACAATGGAATCTGCTGCCACACGCTAAAGTTACAGCCACCCACTTGGAGGGCTTTAAAACAGGACTGAATAAATTCCTGGAGGAGAAATCTAGCCACGCGTGCTGGTCCCGATGGCTATCAGCCGGCTCTGGTATTAGCAGCTGCGTGACTACTTGCACCAGGGGCTGGGGAACATGGGCAGGAGGGTGCTCCGGCACCGATGGCCTGCTTGTGGGTTTTCAGCGGACAGTCGCTTGGCACTGCTTGATCAGAAAACTGGACGGGAAGCTCTTCTGGTTTTCTTACGGAGTTGGCCCTGCTCATCCAGTGAAACAGTACCTTGCACCCAGCCTCAGAAATGGAACAGGAAGCTCAGCAAAGCTGTCTGGACAGGTAAGGCATCCCTTTGGTCAGTGTCGAAGGCAAGGGGGAGAAACACAGACCTGCCCGATATGGTCCAGCAGGGACCTGGCCAAGCATCCAAGGGACCTGGGCAGTCCAGGGCAGGCGTGTGGGAAAAGGGTCAAGGGTGAAGTCAACAGTAGCTGCCGTGCCCCAACTAGAAAACCCCACTAAATGGGCTGAAGTTGGGGGTGGGAACTCACATTCTTCCCTTGTGACGTTTATTTAAATAGGTAGTGCTGCCTTTATATAAATATTTCCGCCCTTTGGCACTGTTTTAAGGAAGTCTGTTCTAAATAAGGAAGAAAGTTACGGCACTGTTTACTGGATAACCTCAAAACCCTAATTCAAGTGGAAAGACTGGTGTTCTGGATTGCATCAAATTCAGTTACGGCTCCCCACATGCCACTGAAACAGGCTCAACTCCAAAGCCATTTTCTTGGAGAATTTAAAAAGAGAAGCAGGAAAAAGTTGTTTCCAGAAGGCACAGTGGCCTCTTTAGGAGCAAATAAAGACAGTTTAATTGTCTCAAGCTTTTGGGCAACTGCTGCTTTTAATGCTACACCCAGCTTTAAATTTCATCTGTTTTAGCTCTCTCCACTTTTAGTCTGTTAATGTTCAGTAGTTTGTAATAGCTGGTCTATTATTTTAATGTGCTCTTTTTGCCATGGTCTGTTCTGAAGTCTTTTAAGCAGGAAGGTGAACTAGGCTTCCACCTTCCCCCCCCCCCCAAAAAAAAAACCTTAACAGAGGAAAAATAGGCAAAGGCACAGAAGTGGTCTGCATCATGGCCCCAAGCCTGTGCCTCTCTCCTCCCACTTGCTGACTTGCTCTGTAAATACTCTAGTCTGGGATGAGGGACATTTTCCTGCAAGGGGTCACATGCCTTGGAGGCAATTTGTCAGGGGCTGTGTAGAGTCCACCCTCATTCCAAATGCACACTCCACTCCATGAAAACTCCACCTTATCAAAAGATGCCTTATCAGAACTCACCTTGATATCCTTGCCAAAAAGGTTTGCATAAAAACAAAGCCAGTTTGGAGAAATGTAGAGCCGGCCTTGGATGAGAATGTCTCTCTGAAGGGCACAGGAACAGACTTCAAAAAAGACAACAAAGGATGTGGGCACAACGTCACGGCTATTGTTATCCTGCCTTTCAGACAAAGCCATCTCCCAAAGTAGGTTCGCCATGCTCTAAGAGGAGCTGCGCAGAGAGAGATTCGACCAAGAGGGACGGCACTTCAGTGCCAGTCCTGCCTCCTTCGGTACCTGAGGGCAGCCCGCCCTCGACCTCGTCAAATGCTCCTGACCCTTCCGAACTGGGGTGCCTGACCCCTTTCAGCCCCAGAGCTGAACCCTACTCTTGGCGTTGCACTCCAGGAGTGGACAGGAGCAAAGGCAATGTGGTGACGGCAACACGTCAACCTAGGTTAGGAAGAGCTTTTACCTTCACTGACTAAATCTGAGCAGAGGCACCTCAGCTTTTCAGAATGAGGAAAAGCTGCGAAGAGCAGGGAAAACGCCCAGAGGCTCTGTGGCTGGGGAAAGGGAGTGGGGGGGGGCGGACCCCAGGGGGTCAGAGAGGCACCCTAGGTGGGCTGGCCTTGCCTGAGGCTCCGCCCCCTTGCCTTTGATCCCCGGTTGCTGCAACGTCTCTGCCCTCTCTTGAGCTTGACCGAAGGGCTCACTGGACTGCGCTCTCCCCGGGGACGGCCCTGCCGGAGCAGTGCAGTTTTGCAAACGCATCTTCTTTTCCCTAAAGAAAAGTCCCCGGATTGTGTCTGATCATAAGCCAAAGCCAAATCAGCCACGTGACAAAAAAGAGCGAATGCACCAAACGGCCATTTCTGGATTGCAAGAACAAGAGGTTCTGCATCACGAATCAGACCCCCTCTGGAGCACGGACATGGACACCGCATCCCGTTCCAGGCGCCGCTCGATGAGGCGGCACGCAAACTGGAAGGAGAGTCAGAGGAGAACAGTCCCGGCGGTCAAGATGACAGCTGGGGGAAGGGCCTTCTCCGCTGTGGCCCCGCTTGCAGAGCGCTCTCCCTGAGGAAGTGCACTGGGCACCTTCGCAACCTCGTCTTCGTCGTCTGGCTAGGACATCTTTTATTCAACCCTTGTTTTTAACAGCTACTCTGGTTTTATCCCACTATGTTTCATTGCTTGTTTATTATGTTTTCCCGTCTTCTAAATGATATTGGATTCATTTTTGCTCAGCTGTTTTTTTAAATTCTTGCTTTAGGGGTTTTATGCTGGCTGCTTATGGTTCTTTTTGTAAGCCGCCCAGAGAGCCCTTGGAGTATAAGGGCGGACATACAAATACAATACATAAATAAAGCAAGGGATTTGCAGCCAGGTTGAAGGGGAACATTTAGCCTGGCAAACAGAGCTAATAGAAAATCTGATAGCTCCCCCTTAGCACCGGTAGAGGGCCCCCTCAAAAAAGAGGGCAAAGTCTGGACCTCTTCAGTGCAAGAGAGCAAGTCCACAGCTACCAGTCCGAAAGGAGGGGAGATTTGGGGTGGACGTTAATGTTCCCAAGAGAAAAGAGGCTCAGTGGTGGAGCACCAGCTTGGCAGGCAGAAGGTCCACAGATCAAGCCCTGCCTGAAACCCTGAAGGACTTCTGCCAGTCCGTGTTGGCAATACTAAGCTGAACTGGTTGGCAACCTGACTCAAGATGCAGCATTCCATGTTGCAAACTTGCGAATGGTAAGAGCAGCTGAGGAGAGAACCAAATGTGCAGGGGGGGGGGGTGCACAAGGTCAATCCGGACCCACTGCTAGAGCTTGGGGTGCTTTGCAGAGGACTGCCTGGCCTCCTCATTCTCCGCACACGCAGAAAAGCAGCCACAAAATGTCTCTCCACCCAGCCTAAACGCTGCAGCTAAAATGAAGACCGCCTGGGTCAACTACGCAGAAGCGACTCTCTGTGTGCAAGGACTGGGAACGCCACTCAGCTGGGCTAACGGGAAGGAATGCCTGGATTCAGAACGCCCTGAAGGACTTGCCTTCTGCACCCAGTTCTGATGGGTAGAACTTGGGAGTCCAGTACAAAAATAAACTAGGTGGATCCTGGAAGACTGCAGTTTGCCCACCCCAAACCAGAGAAATGATAGGCTCTCCTTGGCCAGAGGTTTTGAAGCGCAGGCCAGACAGCTGTTTGGCGAGGTTGTTTGAACTCTGGATTTCTGATGGCCTCCAGGGCCTCCTGCTGCTGCTGTCCCCCCCCCCCAAAAAAAAACAAAAAACAAAACAGCATTTGCCACTCACCTTTAAGCACACTCTCTTCTGTGGGAATGTCTTTGAATAACTTGTGGTATTGGGAGTTGTATTTATTTGGTGGCTAGAAATAAAAACAGACAAATTCAGGCAGGCTCTCAGAGCACAACCACAAAGGACAGTAACGGAGTCTTGGCAGGCATCAAGACAAAGGTCTTGGCTTGGGTTTACTACTCCTCTGGGGGTTTTGCTTGCAAATGCAAGCAAGCGAGTGCGGTTGCTCACTCACAGGACTGTTGCAAAGAAGTCAGGAAACAGACAACACACTGCCTGGAGTGGGAAGTACTGAGGACCCATTGCACAGTATGGAAAAGCAGCCCTGCAAGCCCGTGTTCCCACTAGATATTTTGGACTACAACTCCCAGGATTCCTGACCATTGGTCATGCTGGCTGGGGCGATGGGGAATTGAAGTGCAAACTATCAGGAAAATAGCAAGTTAGAGAACGGTTTGTTTATTTAAAACTTTTCTAGACTGTCCCTTACTGTGGTCTCAGGACAGTTTAACAAAAAGACAATGTAAAATAAAATAAAACACAGCGCCCTGATAAAATTTCCAACCAACAATAATGCCCCAATTAAAACAATCAAATCTTAAAACACTGGAAGAATAAAAAGGTTTTAGCCAGGGGCCGAAAAGAATAAAGTGACGGCACCAGGCAAACCTCTCTGGGGAGCGTGTTCCACAATCGGGGTGCCACCACAGAGAAGGCCCTTCTCTGGGTAGTCACCCTCCCAATCTCCTTCAGGGAGGACACCCGGAGAAGGGCCTCTGCCCCAGATCTTAAGGGGCAGGCAGGCACATATGGAAGGAGATGCTCCTTCAGGCAACCAGGCCCTAAACTGTTTAGGGCCATGGGATAGGCCACCTGGTGCTCTCCAGGTATTTCAGACTACGACTCCTATAAAAGGCATGCAGCTTAGCCAGCAGGGCAGGCAGCTTCCAAGGAAAAAATGGCCCCGATGCAAGCAGCACCCCCTCAACCCTGCCCTACAGGCCCTCGTGGCAGTGGCTGCTTTCAGACAACACGAGAATCCACAGACAAAGGTGGAGTGCAGGATGCTGCTGAACTGTGTTATCACTGAAACATCGAGATCATGTTGTCTGAACCTACCCATGCTATCAAACTAGTTTGCTATCCACGAACAACCCACAGGTCACAGCCCAACACCAAACCATGGGTTCTCTTCATGGGTTATTTGTGGCTAATAAACCATGGTTTATTCATGCAGCCAGGCTTGGACACAATAACCCATTTTTTAACAGCAACCTAGGCTCGAGAACAACCCACGCTTGAGCTATACCCAGCCCTTGGATGAACCTGAAACTATGTCAAACTGCCGCAGACTCACCGTGACTTCTCTTTGGCCTTTCTTTAGCTCTTCATCCTTTCCGGCATCACTCAGCTGCAGACTGTAAGACAAAAAGGCTCTGCTCATGGGCATCTTCTCTGTCTCGCTCAGATAAACCCGGCGCACGTATCTCTCCCCACACTTTAAGGGTCAGCTGAGAGGAGCTCTCGATACAGTCATCTGTTAGGTTGTTGGACACTGCCAAGCAGATATTCCACATGGCTGATTCCCAGATTATGGAAACAGCTGTCTGCTGAAGTTCTCCAATGTGGGGTCTCGGCCTTTTCATAAAAGCAGACTTTAAAAAGACCCACTTGCTTCGACAAGCTTCTGAAGCTGAATGTGCCTAAAAGCTGAATGTGATTTTATCAACAGTTTGTTTGTCTTTGTTTGTCCTTCCTTTTTATGACTTTTTTGCAATGTTAAGTTGCACTTTGCCCTGCTGGGTTTTCCCCAGCATGCAAATTTTGCGCTGGAAGGAAAGTTATAAATTCATCATAAGGCACACAAAAAGCGTTATGTGGAACAATTTAGTCCAACGTTTTGAGTGGGACAGGAGGGCCCCTTGCCCTTCCCAGCACAAATGACTCTGCCGGTGGAGCGGATATTAACTCCTTCAAGGGCAGAGAGGGATTTTCACTGAACATATGGTACCGGGAAGAAACATTTAGCCTCCCCAGTCCATGTGCTTGGCTTCTATTTATACCGGAAAAAGGTTAACTGCAGTCACCCAATTTGCAGAGCATCATGTCCGTTTACTTGCTAGTAAGTCCTGGGCTGCTAACATTTGATTACCTGGTGCACCTCTTAAATCACCACAGAAAGAGAAACTGCATCACAAAACAGAGGCCAAAAGAGGAGAGTGGGTGGCGTACACGTTCACATGCTGATAATGCTATTTATAGAGGATTTAGAGAGAATCATTGTAACTGGAACAAGAATCCAGTACATCTCAACCAAGTGTGCAAGACGGCAACCAGGAGACCTGCCTGGTGTTAACTGCCAGCAGCCAACCCTTCTTAGCATTCTTATCTTTCAACTGCAGTGGAATTCAAAGGCATGGGATGGTGCTCATAGGGTGGCCACACTGTCCTCCTTTGCAGAGGACTGTCCTCTGTTGGACGGGGCTGCCAGAGGATTACGAGTGGATGGTGTCCTCTGTTTGAAGGGCTGTCCTGTCCAGTCGCCAAACTCTCCCCTTCAATGGGGTCAACTCCCAATTACATGGAATTGCAGCCAAGCTAGCCCAACAGGCAACCAGGAGATACACAGAACTTTTCTGCTGGGGCGAGTGCAGAAACGCGGTCCAGGAACTCTGTCCTTTGCACTACGCAGCGAATCCACTCACCTGCCATTGGGAGAATCCAAGCTCTTTTCCTTGTGCAACGCCTCCAATTTGTCCAGGCTGTGCATGGGCCCTGTTTTGTCATGCATTGGCTTCACTCTGTAGTGGGGTGGGGGAAGAGGGGAGGCACAGAGAATTACAGGTTGATTCTCTAAGGAGAAAGAGACCCTCCAATTGTAGCAACAGAAGCAGCTGCCCCATACCAAGCCAGACCTTCAGTCCTTTGGCATAGCATGGTCTATAACCGGGATGTGGAATCTTTCGGACCAGCGCCTAAATTCCATCTCAGGGACGCTCTCAGGGGCCACATTCCAGTGGACGGGGGAGCCAAAGAAAAAAGAGGCAGGTCCAAATTACTGGCATGTTTGAGACTAAAGGTTTTACCACCTGGGACTAAGTCTTAAGAAAATTATTTCAACCTGTTAGAAGCACAAAAGCCAAGACTCAAAAGCCAAGACACCCAACAATCAGTGGCTGCAGGGAAGGAAAGCAAGCGTGGCTTTCTGGGGAACTCCATATTGGAATGCAGACAAGCTAGATCTGGCTTCCAGACCTCAGGTGCTGCACATCTGCTCCAAGATTTCAGAGTGGGAACTTTCTCAGCCCTACGGGACAGATGCCAGGGATGACGACGACAACAACACTGCATATATATCCCACCTTTTTGCCTTTTGTGAAGAACCCAAAGCAGCTTACACGACTCTTCTCCATGCCCTTTTTATCCCCAGAACAAGAACCCGGTGAGGTAGGGTTTGGCTGAGGGTGAGACACTGGTCCAAAGTCACCTGGTCACCCATACTAATCCAAACTCAAACACTGATTCTCCAATTGCTCCTCTTGGATGCCCAAATGCTGTTCAGCTGCAGATCACCTCCCAGGAGACGCCTCTGCTGCAGGATGCATGCCAAACAAGCTTATTTGGGATCATACTAAGGGGTCAGACTAGATGGCCCAGGAGGCCCCTTCTGACTCGCTCTGTTTCTATGTTATTTCCCCCCCCCCCAAAATGCCACACCTTGCTAAAGCATCAGTAAAGGTGTCTGAGAAATCTCTCACCTCCTGCCTGCTGAAACTGAAGGACTGCTATATGATGCGGACAATTTCCCCCATCAATGCTGTCTTGATAAATGGGAGCGGCCCTTCCTCTTAGTACTAAACTAGCTCCTAAAAAGCAGTTCTGATACACTGATAAATCCACAGAACTGTGTGCACATGTGTGCGTGTGCAAGAGTGTGAGTGTAGAAGGGAAGAATAGATATTCTGCCAGGAAAACCCAAAGCAAGCAAGCAAGCAGGAGCGGCTCATTCTAGCACAAGTGAGAAGGGAGTGCGAAGCTTTTAAAAACATGTTAAAATAAGATAAATGAAATAGCAAGATATATTGATATACTGATATATGGTTAAGAAGGTTGGCTTGTTTGTATTCACCAACTTTTTTTCTTCACATACCTCCCTAACAAAAGTCTCCTAAGTGTTCAGATGGTAACAGGAGGAAATGCTTGCTTTGAACAATTTTGGGTTTTTTGATGACATCCTGCAAGGCGATGCTACAGCTTGTATTTGACTTGGTGGTATTAAATATGGGTCTTTTGATTGATGCTACAGGCATCATCTGGGCCTGTGACCATTTCCAAACATACTGAAGTGGCGCTGGGACCAAATGGCCGAAGGGCCGTCTGGTCCAGGCACCTCTGCAAGGAACGTGAACTGCATACCTGCTGGGAAGAATGTCTCTTAGCAAGGAGAAAAGGAGCCTGTCCTTGAACACCGACCAAGAGGCAGCAGCTGCAGGAGTATGACGGATGCTTCCCTGCCAGAAAGGACATTTACTAGAGCTGGGACCACGGACAGGTGGGAAAGAGCTGTCGTTCCAATGCTTACGTTCTTCCTTTCCCTTCTATATTGTCCCATTCCATATGTCCAAAAATGTTATGGTCTTTTTCAGACAATCACAGCAACAATGGGGAAATCGGTGTGGCTTATTTATTAAACTACTAAACCGAGACTCAGGAGATTAAGTTTCTAGTCCTCATTCAATCAGGAAAGTCACTAGGTGACTTCAGACCAGGCTCTCCACCTAGTCTACCTCACAGGATTGCTGTTGCAAAGACAAAACAGACAGTGGGGGGAACCTGATGTTCTCCTTATGTTTCTTGCAAAAGGAATAAAGGCAAGGTATAAATGCAATATAATAATAGCAACAGCAACATCAGCAGCAGTACAATGTCAGTACATCAGCAGTACTATTGTCTGCCCTTTTCCACCAAGTTGCTATTGTCAGGAAAGCCTCGCTGGCAGCTGCAGCAAAGATAACCCGGTTCAGTTTGGAAAGACCCCTTTCGCCTTGAACCTGGCAGTTTTATTGAAAGATCACCCAGGACCTCTGCAGTTACTTGCAACTTCAGCTCCAACTAAAAAATCACAGCCCATGTACAGACACTTTGATAACCTGTTAGTCACTACACCACTGCAGAGTGTTAAGTTTCCAGATAATCTTAGTACAATAGCATCCTGATGACTTTCCACATGACATAATGTTCAAAACCAATATTGAAATATTGGTAACAATAATATGGAAAGCATGACTGATTCCTGCATAGACCTCTTTGCAGTTTGGATCCTGTTTAAACATGCAAATGTGTCTGATGGAGGAAGCATTCAGGAAGTCTGGTTTGACAACTACGCTCAGCAGGGGCTTGTCTCTGTGGGACTAGATGCAGAGGGGGGTCCATTCAGAAACAAACGGACACCTTTGCTTCTGTTTGCTGATGAGAACACAGGTATTTCCTCATTAATAGTATTGGCCTCCAGCAGCTTCTCAGTCTAGCTAAGAATGCCATCTTCTTAAGGCAACAGCAATGCTCAACAGCAACCTGGCTGTGAATTCTGCTGGTTTGTGAGAAAGAGGAGTAGCTTTGATTTTTTAACACAAAGGCATATATAAGCAACGTTTTTCTACCAGGATTTATCTGAAATTTCCAAACACTGATCAGGAAATAACATTTTTTTAACGAATTCAGCCAATGGAAATACGCAGGCTTTCTCTCCGGCTCCACCCCTCTCTGAAATCCAATGGTCCTGACAAGCTTTTGTGGACCTATAACAGGGCAAGGATCTGACCCATCATCACACGCTTGGAGTGCGTTCTCTGGCCACAGGCAGGGGAGGCTGCAGTCCCACCTACATCTGATGCAACACGTCTCCTCTCTTCACAAATGAAGCCAAACCTTGAACATCAGTTACACTAATGCCGATAATGTACAATACCGAGAGCATCCAATTTCTGACATGTTTGCAACAAGCACTCCAGCTGCAACTGGAAAAAAGTAACCAGGCAAGGGAGCAGATAGCACTGTATCGTTATAGCTGGCCAAATTCCTTTGGCTAAGCAACATTACTGGGCAAGGACCCAGGATGGCTGGTAGACACCTCCTGGATGAGAGATAATGATTAGGAAATATGTGGAAAATTGAGATAGAACAAACCAAGGCCAAATGCACTGAGGGAGAAGGCCAGGGTTGCCCTGCATGTTAGACTCCTGAAAAAGAAATAGTTTATCTTGCATTAAAGATCCCATCCTAAGCATGATCCAAATCTAATGGTGACAAATTCTACCCATTCTTGAGTCCTGATCCAAGACCCTGGAGGGAGAATTAGATGTGTTGAGAGATTCCAACTCAGCAGTCTCTCTTGATCAAAGTTTGTTTTTGCTCCACGAATCCTGCCCTTTCTGACATAAGACATGTGCTCATTTATTCTAGGGGTAGAGATGTGCGCACCTAAGATTTTTCTTTTAATCCGTACTCATCAACATCCACCACTTGTGGTGCATCGGGAAGGGGTATCTGGCAGAATCGGGGTGGCCTGCAGCTCCCCATCAAGCGAGCCCCAGCCTCGCCACCTGCCTCTGCACTGCCTGGAAGCTTGTCATTGCCAAGGGCACCATTCAAACTAGGGCCTATTTCATTCTTGGCTTTCCCCTTAATCTCCCTGAACAGTTCAGATTATCAGTTTGCCAACTTGGCAGGAGTAGTTTGAAAAGCCAAAACAAACAAGTGCTTGACCTGAAAGGTCTTCCCCATCAGCAAAGCTCCGGGCCACCTTTGAAGCTAGAAGTGAGCAGGAAATTACTCCAAACTGACAAGCCATTCAAGATAAGAGAGGTGAAAGAACTCAGGGTCCCAGGAAGCCAAACAACCAGGCCAGGCAGCTCTGGAAGGGAGCCAAGCAAGCACCTTTGGGCAGTGCTGGGGAAAGGCCCCAAACCCTGGGCCCAGGGGCCAAGTCCAGCCCTCCGAAATAGGATCTGGCCCTCAGGCCGAAAGGGCTGTCAGAACAGGACGTCCCTTCCTCCTGCTTGCGTGGCTCCATCTCTTAAGCAGCTCTCCAGGGACGCGGGGACTCTGAGTCTAAAGGTGATAGAAACATCCCACATACACATACTTAGGAATTGCCAAAACGGAGGAAACATCTCAAGAAGCACTGAATATGCTAATCTGTTCATATGCAAATTTTGAATTTTTTTGTACGCCTTCTTGTTCGTTGGCTAGTGGTGGGCAGGGGACATTCTACAGGTCTTTACTGTTAAACCAGAGCTGGACAGGAGAATCCTTCAAAAACAGAGGACAACTCCATGTAAAAGACAATTCCTTCACTCCCGTGCCACTTACGTCACACCAAACATGACCTGCAAGGTTCTTCCCCCACCTACTGGCATCTAAGTATGTTGGGCTACAACTCCCACCATCCCTAGCCAGCTGGGGGACTGTAGTCTAACACACCGCCAGGTTCCAGAAGGCTGACCTACAGCAACTTTCAACTCCCATCTCCTTTCCTGTTTCGCAGCACCTTTGAGCCAGACACGGAGCATCCACAGGGGGCAATTCAGCTTTGAACCCATGCCCCAAAAAGGCACCATATTGACCAATAGAAGCCCATTTTAATTTTTTTTTAGCCCTCTCCCTTTATCGGTGTCTCTTCTGCCAGGAGCTATCACAGGGCAAACACAGCAACTTGTGAACAAACAGATTCAAGATAAGATAAACAACTGCAAAACCTGGAAACTTCTCTAGTGCTCTCTTCTTTCCAAGAACAGAGTAGAATCAACTTTCCCTGCTCTGCTCAGGGGAAAAGAAATAGCAAGAGAAGATCTGAGATTCCCAGGAACTGAAATTATATGTCCTGGCAGCATGCTCTTACAAGCGATCCCTCATTTTTGAGCCTATTTGCCCCACGAAGACTCTTGCAGCACCTTAAAACTGAAAGGCACAATGCTCCGCCTGTTTATACACAAACCTCCTTGAAGTTGTAGGCACCCTTTTGTTTAAACATGCACACTGATAGCACCCTAAACAATTGTTGTCAGGCCTAAGCTTTCATGGATATTGCCCACTTCATTAGATACATGAAGTATTAACCTCAAATTGCTAGATCTAGGGTGTATGTGTGTTTAGTGTGGTCAGAGGGAATTATAAGACAAAAAGTACAGAAAGTGATAGTTAACAGTCGCCATTCACAAAAGGCATTGCTGCAATGTACTGTGAGTTTCTTTTTAAATTCCTGAGTCTTTATTCAAAACAGAGGAAATAAAGTTGAATATCCTGATGGAACGCGTTTCAGCAGCCACAGGAATGCCGCTCTCCAAAAGACTGGCATTCTCCTTCCCACACTCCCAAAGGAACCCTGGATCGCCATCATTTATTTTTTTTGAATGATTACCAGCTTTCGATTTAGGGGAAAAAACCCAAGGTGACTAACAAGGCACATTAGAAGCATAATTGTGAAACTCTTAAATGAAACAAAGCTGCAGAGGAAAAAGCAGAACAGAGCAGAAAGACGGGCCAAGCGGTGCTTTTGCCTTGCCATCCCAGCGGGGCTGGCCCGGCCATTTCAGTGCCTGAGGCCAAACCAAGAATGCTCCCCTCCCGTTCCACGTACAGCCAAGCCTTTCTTGTGCTTGGACAGCATCCTCCCCTACACATGGGGATATCAGGCTGCGTGGAACGCAGACTCCCCCGCTCCAGCACCTACTGCCTAACAAGAGGGCAGGATGCTGGTCTCTTCTCTCTATTAGCTATTTATTGGTTGCATTTTATCCTGCCCGACAGCCAAAGCTCTCTGAACAGGCACTGAACTGCACCCCGAGTTTAACTGCCATACAGAGAATCATAGGCTAGAAGGGGCCAGAGGGCCATCAGGTCCAACCCCCTGCTCAGGGCAGGGCTCTCAAGTTAAACCATCCCTCTCAGGTGGCCGGCCAGTTGCATCTTGAATGCCTCCAGTGTGGGAGAGCCACCACCTCCCTAGCTAACTGGTTTCATTGGCATATCGCTCTCAGTCAGGAAATTTCTCCTGCTCTCTAGCGGGAACCTGGCCTCCTGTAACTTGAGCCTGTTACTCCACGTTCTGCACTCGGGGATGATCGAGAAGCGATCCTGGCCTTCCTCCGTATGACAGCATTTCAAACCCTTGCAGAGTGCTATCACTTCTCCCCCAAGTCTTCTCTTCCCAAGGCTAAACATGTGCAGGTCTTTCAGCCTCTCGTCACGGGGCTTGGTTTGCAGCCCCCAGATCACCCTTGCTGCCCTCCTCTGAGGCGTCCTCACCAGAGGACCTGCCCTTGCCCAGGTGTTTCGTGCTCGATGAATGTTGAGGGTGTGGACCATGTAGCAGCTCCACAAGGGTCCTGCAAAGCTATTCCCATGAGGAGGGCTGTGGATTTCACTGTTGCTGACATGACGTGGGCTCCTGGGTGGCCAAGAGTTGCAGACCAGCCAGCTTGTAGGCTGGGGAGATGCTTTTTGCGATCCAGGAGGCTAGTCTTGAAGCGGACGGATAGAGGAGGACTTTAGCCCTTTTTGGAAGAGCATGTGTGGAAATCCAAGGATGTGCCCAGTGGATTTCTTTCTCGTTGATGGTTTCAGGGCGGCATCAAGGGTGTTCTGAAGCCCCGTGGCAGAGTATCGGCTGTGAGGTTTATGGTGCAAAGTCCTCGTGCTGTGAGGCGTGGAGTGTTGAGGTCGGGGTGGAGGATTCTGTCTTGGACTCGTGATATCAGGCCTGGGCTGTGAGGGAGACGGAACGCCTCATGGCGGAGCCGCAGAAGCCGACCGAACCACAAAGGTACAGACTGGCACCCGCTGACACTTGCGTATGTCAAGGCTCATGCGGCTGAGAGTGTCCGCCAGCATGTCTCTTGCCTCTTGCCAATTTCAGGTCCCTGGCTTCTCAGGTTGCCACAGCAGGCTCCCCATCCCAGAAGGGATGTGTCTGTGAGGATGACTGGACTGGACTGGACTGGACCAGCAGCGGTGGCTGTTCCCGGTGGGTGGGGGGATGTCACGGCGTGTCTTGCATGGGTCGTTGGATGAGCGGAGCATTTGGATGAGCCACTATTGTAGGGCCGCACTGGGATCTGTGCGCAGGTGACCTCTGCCTTGGCCAGGAGTCCGAGCAGCTTTAACGTTCGGCATTCAGCGCAGAGGCTCTGGGTGATGCGAGGCGAGTATTAGCTGAGGATGAGCTGAGGTGGGTCCTTATGAAGAGGGTGGACTGGGACGGGGAGAGAATGGCTTTCCCGTGGTTCACGCAGAAGCCCAGCCCGCAGGAGAGAGCAGGCTGTGTGCAGGGGGCGTCCTCGTTCTGCCGCATTTGGGCCAGGCGCAAGCGGTGACCGCCATGCGCTCCGTGCCCCCGGTCCACGCGAGTGGGCGCCCGGCTTCAGGGTTGCTGCTCCGCTCCTGAGCTGCACATGAGCAGCCCGGAAAGCGGGATGCAAAGCAGGCTGCAACTTGCCAGGAAGCCTCAGAAGCTATTTGCAGCCTCGCAGGTACAGAGCATGTGAGCGGGCTGACGAGGCCATGAATCCAAGGTGCTATGCAAGCAATAATCAGAAATAGATCACAAACCTACAGGGATGGCAACTTGACCCTCTCCCCCCCCCTCTCGCACACGCGCACGCACACACACACACACAATCTCTTCCTTCCTTTTTTCTTTCAATCAGTCGTTCAGACTGTGGCTAGCATCCATTTTCTTGGCAGTGCCGGCTCCAGGGTTTTGTGGGCCCTGGGATGAGGCATCTGCAGGTGGCCCCCTCCCTCCATGGGTTGACCCTCTCACCAGCTGCCCCTGCTCCGCATCCCCATCACTGCTCACATTCGGTCGCCCGACAAGCAGAGAGCCGATCAGCAAGCAGGCAGGGACCCCTGGGTCCCTCCCCGTCACCCCCACTTTGTCTGGGCCAAAGCACGCGGTGCAGGTGAACAAGCAGGTTGCAGTGCTAAAGCCGGCGGGCCCCTGCTGGAGGGTGGATCCTCAGCCAATGCCCAACCATGCCTACTTTCGGCGGTGGCCATGCGTGCCGGGGTTGCAAACATCGCCTTTGGACAAAGGAAGTCCATGTTCGGATCCTTCCTCCAAATGGAAATTCAGCTTAGGAGTTCAGGCAAGTTGCAATTTCTTAGCCCTCGCGCCCCCCCCCCCCCCCAGTGGGCCGACGGAAACCTTCTTTTGGAAACAGCCAAGTTCCCTGCCCTGCCCTATCCGGTTCTTATTTAATTTTTAAACATTTTCACTGGAGTTGACCTTCCAACATGCAGTGCCACATTTATTTCAGAGAATGTCCCACGTGGCTTCCTTGACCAACCTCTTCAAGTCGGTGCAGAAGAATCGCTTTTGTGCCTGGGGATTCTGGCCCTAGGCATGTTTTATTCTTGTTGTGAGGCAAGCTACTTTTTTTCCAACCGCACCAACCGCTCTCTAAGAAAGGGGTGTGTTGTTACTGGCCACAAGCACAGGCCAGCCAGTTTGTGAGAACACCCACACCACACTAAAACAAAAAAGCTCCAAATGTACCTACCGGTCCCAAAATTTTGGAAACCCATGTCTTAAGTCTAACCTACCTTGCAGGAATACGGTGAGGCTGGAATGAAATTCCAGATACTTCCAATGAGAAGCAAACCGAATTAAACCTGTGATGCGCATGGGAAGGTGGCTTGTATCAGGGCAGACATCTGTCCCTCCTAGCCCAGGCTGGTGGTGGTGGCGTGGCGGCTGCAGTCCCTGAGGGTCTCAGATCTGTTAAGCTGGGGAGTTCTTGCATGAAAACATAAGCTCTGATGCTGGGCTGCTGTATTGTCTCTTCAGGGAAGGGAAGGGAAACCCAAGGTAACAACAACAACAACAACAAAATCCAAATAGGTAACCTCAGAATAAATTGTAGGATATCTGACACCAGGAAGGGCAACATTAAAGAACCTCCAAGGGAACCTTTTAAGCTCCTGGGTCAATCACCTTAAGATGGCCACTTGAGAGAAAGGAAAATCAAAGACAAGTATCAACTTGAAATTGCTGGCACCATCCACCGAGAGAATGGACTCCCTTTCCTGGGACTTGAATAATGCGGGGGGGGGGGGGATTAATCACAGGACTGTTTCTCTGCTCACCATGGCAATGACTTTTGTGTTATCTCTCAACATTTTGTGAATGACAACTTGTTTATCAAAGCATAGGTATTACTGTCTGTACTTTCTGCATTCCAATTCCTTCCAACCACAGGGTTTACATTCTGTCTCCCCCTCCTCCCCAGCCTCTCAATATAAAATTGTCAATGATCAGAGACTCTGCAGGGCCTAATGAAGGAGATGGGTATCCACAAACTCTTCTGCCAGAAAGTTAGTCCTGAAAGCAGCAAAACACATGGTGTAAACACATACGCCCACAAACACAGTGATATTGACAGCAGCTAAATGTTTGCTTCTTATAATTAAATTAAAAGCTTATTATATTTCTATCCTGCCTTTTCTCCTGCAAAGAACCAAAGCAACTTTCACAATCTTTCTCCTGCTCTCCATTTTATCCTCACAACAACCCTGAAAGGTAGGATAGGCTGAGAGTCTACGACTGGACCAGTCACCTACTAAGCTTCATAGCTGATTGGAGGACTAGAATCCAGATCTCCCAAGTCCCAGTGAAGCACTCTAACCACTATACACCACTGCCTCTGTGTGAGACATTCTTATTGCTTTCTCTTCCTGTCACACTTCAGACTAGAGGAGCTGCTTTCCTGCTATTTCAGCACTAGTTCCTACAACATTTTGGGAGGTTACCCAAATGAAACAAATCTGCTCTTGATAGGAAAAGCTATGGTAGCCACTACCGACTCATTTCAGCGAATCCAGCTGGTTTTCGCTTTCTCCTCCTGCTTCGTTCCATCACTAGGCAGTTCTCAGCCGCCACGTCTCCTTCTAGCGCAAGCCAGGACCGAAGCACCAGCAAGAAACTCAGCACCAGTAGCGAAGTGTGCTTAGGCAGGTTTCAGCACCTGGGCCAGCAGGTCCCGGGGTATTTTTTTAGCACAGAAAGAGGGATGATGCCTTCCTCTCCCTGCCTCTGGAGCTTGGCTTCTTCCGCCCAAAGCATGCAGCCTGATTCAGAGCCAGGGCAGTGGGTGCAGGATACTTAACCACAAAGGACCATGACTTGCACTGTTGGTTTGCAGAGCAGTTTATAATGAGAAAGAGAGAGAAGGTCAAAAGCAGCTTTTGCTCCCAAGCACTGATCTGTTTTCTTGGAACTCTCAAGAGCTATTTCTGGGTCAGCTTTGCTGCTACTTTTAGCCACTCTCAGGGCCACTGCAGTACGTGGGGTTCAGTTCATTCCCACAAACGGAAAGACCTAAAAGGGGCAGGCGGCCTGTGCTTGCTTCATCCTCTTTGCCCAGGATGCCACCCAAATGAAAAAAGCAAAACTTCGGAAGCACAGGTAGGATCCCGAGTGGGGGTGGAGTGAATGCGGGACACGAGTGGCCATGGGTGCAAACTGCACTGATCGTATCCTCAGGCCTGCCTTCCCTCATCGGGTGCCCTCCGGATGTTTCCAGCATCAACTCTCTCACCACCTCTATGCTGGGTGAGGCTGATGGGGACTGTACTCCAAAGTGCCTGGCAGGTACCAGGTTGGAGAAGGCTGCCTTGTTGATTTGGTTGTTGTTAGTCGCAAAGTCATGTCCGACCCATCGCAACCCCATGGACAACACTCTTCCAGGCCTTCCTGCCCTCCACCAGCCCCCGGAGTCCACTCAAGCTCACACCAACTGCCTCAGTGACTCCATCTAGCCACCTCATCCTCTGCCGTCCCCTTCTTTTGCCATCCATTGTTCCCAGCATCAGGGTCTTCTCCAGGGAGCCCTTCCGTCTCATTAGGTGGCCAAAGTATCTGAGTTTCATCTTCAGTATCTGGCCTTCTAAAGAGCAGTCAGGGTTGATCTCCTCTAGGACTGACTGGTTTGATTGGCTTGCTGTCCAAGGGACTCGCAGGAGTCTCCTCCGGCACCACAATTCAAAGGCTTTAATTCTTCGGCGCTCAGCCTTCCTTCTGGTCCAGCTTTCACAGCCATACATTGCAACTGGGAAACCATAGCCTTGACTATATGCACTTTTGTTGGCAGGGTGATGTCTCTGCGTTTTAGTGTGCTGTCTAGATTTGCCATAGCTTTCCTCCCCAGGAGCAAGCGTCTTTTAATTTCTTGGCTGCAGTCCCCATCTGCGGTGATCTTGGAGCCCAGGAAAATAAAATTTGTCACTAAGTCTGCCTTATGGGTTTTAAATAAGTTCCAATAACTCACAGTCCCCCGAGTTCAGACATCATTCAGAAGAAAGTGCAGCTATTTAAAACTGGAAACAAGTGTTTCACTGGCTCTGGTGTGCAAAGTTGGAGAGGGGAACAACCCCCCCCCCCACTCACTGCCCAAAGTAGGAAGCCATGAATGTTTGCACTTCTTATCAGGTTACCACTGAGTTATTGCCATTTACCCACAGAAGTCACTTGTCCAGCTTCTGAAGCAGGTGACGGGAAGGTACCACTCGTCCACTCCAGCTCCACCTCATTGTGGGCTCCCGTTGCAACATCTCAAGGAGGGAGGGAAGGGGAAAGTTGGCGCCTGGTGCCAAGTGCTCAAGGTAGGGGGCTGCCTGTTTGCTCAAGGATGCTGCATGCTCTTCACCCCTCTTGGCCTCAGTCCCTGGAGAGCTACTCCCACGGGGGGGGGGCGAGGGGGGAGGCATCGTCCTCCAGGTTAGTCATAATACAACTTTCATCATCTCCCCTGCAAGCTGATGGGTTTTAGTCCATTCCAGCTGGAGAGTCCCAGACTGGGAAATGTGGCAGTAGACCCTACGGGCCAGCCAGCTTCCTAAATTCTTTCCTGTCCCACAAGGCTCTCAAATTTGCTTCAAGTATTTCCAATCCAAACAAGATCTCCCTTTGTTCTGCATCCCTCATTTGCCCTTCACCTAACCTGCCTCACAGGACTGTTGTGAGGACAGAATTTTAAAAAGGACAGGAGCCCTTAGGAAGGAAGTTTAAAAGGAACTAAAGAAGAGCAGAAATACGACCTTGCAGGATGCATCAGCTTCAGAGGGGAAAAGTTAGCCTCTTCACTCCAATTTCTGGGTTTGAACTTGGATCCCTGTATTCGTTTTAGGACACACATTTGGGGCGGGAGCCGCAGCAGGGAACGCGCTTCCGGGGAGGATCCCATGACCCCTCAGGCTGTAATAGTCCAGCAAGCTTGTGTTTAATCAGCAAAAGAACTCGCATCAACATTGGCCCAGACAGGTAACCTCATTTCCTGCTTCTTCCCTCCCTTCCCCTTGGCCCTCTTACACTCTGCTGTTTAATTCTGCAGATTTGCTTCAAGTACTTCCAATCCAAACTGGGACAACAAAATTTCCCTTTGTTCTGCATCTCTCATTCCAAAGGACTGACACATCTAATTAAGAGTCTGTCTCCAGACAGGCTGTTGTCTCCTTGGGGCAGAGACCCATCTCTTGAAAGCAACATGGACATCAATCATGCTACAAAAACACCAGAACAGAAGTGCATAATAAGGCCTTATTTTACATGCTGTGATAAACTTGCAAGCTGTAATCAAGTCGAAGTGGAGAGCAAAGAGACGGAAGTTGTTCAGCCATGGAGCCAACTGGGTGGCTTTGGGCCAGTCACAGACTCTCAGCCCAACCTACCTCACAGGGTTGTTGTCGTGGGGATAAGATTAAGGGGAAAGGTGGGATATAAATCTAATAAGAAGTGGAATCCAGCCAAGACAAAGGTGCTGTGCTCGCCTCTTATCCTTTTACTCTGCCCGGTAACAAAAGCTTTCTGGGTAGATCAAAGTAATAAAAATGCAACTCAAAAAGCAAAATGCAGCATAGGAAAAACAATGCAAAAGAAAGGTGCTTTGCCCCAGGCGAGCACAGGCAGAGAAAATGCGCTCTCAGCACTGCTCAAGCATCTTATGACAAAGTTTTCTATTATCGTATTTGGCTTGGAATTGTTTTCAATTTTCCAAACATTCTGCTCCTCCTATTCTGCTTTACATTGCTTTATGGCTTTTATATTTAGTAGCATCATTTCTGTTTTTAACTATGAAATGTCCTGACAACACTCACATGCTGAAGACGTTAAGACAGACGCGTGCAACTCATTTGTTTCTTCCGTCCCTGTTTCTTCTGCTGCCATTGAAACTGCAGGGGCAGTGGTGAAAATTGCAGCTGTTTTATCGTCAAAGAAAGAGTGTGGGGTGCCCACACCTTGTTTATGAGCACAGCTGGACTTCCAAAACCTCCAGAAGCACCCTGAAGCTTGGCAGAAGAGACCTGGGCCTTGCTTCAAGGGAGAACTGCTACAACGTTGGCTGCAGCAGATTCAGCAGCAATGAGGTGCAGTTCTCAGCACGTTCCGAGTGGCTCGCAGAAGTTACCCAAGCAAGTTAGCAGTACAAAGAGACACGTGCCATTTCGTGTAGAAAATGTACACTTTCAGGCATAGAAAGACCCACAAACCCCTAGTGGAACAGAAGATAGGCAGCTGCTTAACACACCTGGTCAGGTGGGCCAGTCCCATCCAGCCCCACATGCCACCTGCCAGGGGTTTTTCCAAGGTCATAGCCAAGGAGGACTGGGTAAGGCAGAGAACTCTGGACTGCTCTTGACTTCTGAACAATAATGTGATTTCCCCCATCCTATTTTATAGTGCTGAAAATAAGAGTGCGCAGGGTAACGAGGACTGGAGGTTTTGAGCAGGCAGAATGTGTGTTTCAACGCTCAGAACAATCCCTTGGCTCAGAACTCTTTAATTCTGTGTGTCTTTTGCACAAAGCTTTGGTTTGGTGGCTCTCAAGGTTCTACTCAAAACCATCATCACAGAGTAGTTCCTGCAAGTCTAACTTTTGCCCAGCCCTAAACCAAAGTACCAGAGCTAAGAAAAACCTCTGTCCAACAACCTTTCGACAGGCAACAACAGAGACCAAATGTGGGACGGAGACCAGCATGCAGAACCTGTCCTAGCCTGGGGCCCACCCAGCTTTGGGGAAAGGGTGCACTGGATTTACTAAAGTACTTCTGCTTTAGGCCAAATTAACCACACCAACAGGGGACTTAGCTCCTTAAGTGAACACCAACTTTAGAGAAAAGATTTAGCACAAGGATGCCACAAAGGAAGAAAAGATTAAATGCCTCATGTATAACAGCTGTAAATTCTCTTGTTTCCCATCCCGAGTTAACCTCAAGTCTAGTTTCACCCTTAGTAACCATTTCCGGAGCACATCAATGTCTACAATTGCAGGTAAAATCGATGAAGACTCTGGTGGTACCCTGCACTATTCTAGCAGAAGCTTGACAAAATGGGCTACAGTCCATGAAAGTATATGCCAAAATAAATGCGTTAATCTTTAAAAGGTGCTTCATGAGTCTTGGTTGTTTTGCTCCTTTGCGCTCAACAGGAGATGACAAGCAATACCCCGTGAACAGTTTCTGTGTTTGTGGCTTCTGCGAGCCAGGCTGGGGAAGGGACAAATTACGAGATCATCCTGTGGCCCAGAGAAGCAGCTGGTCCTCAGTGGTTAAAGAGGAACTCACATAGCTTCAAACGACTTTCTTCTCATGACACTCAGCCCAGAATATACGTGCCACTAAAAAAAGGACTCTTCTCCTCTGGTTTATCACATGTTTGAGGCTGAGAGCAGAATGTGGTGTCACCAGCACCTACAAGACAATGCCTGGGACGGAATGAGACAAGCAAAATCTGCTAAGTGCATTCACTCCCTCCTGCATCCATTTTAAAAGCACTTACCCTCTCCCCTGCATTGTAGCTTCTCTTTAGGTATTCTCATTTTAGGGCTTGATCAACCGTTAGGAGAAGCGGGACCAAACTTTGAAAAGATGCAGGCAGCAACGTCAGGGGTGAAGTACAATATTTGTTGCCCAAGCTTGTCCAAACTCCGGGTCTGCAGAGCTGAAGGGAAGCACACTCTGACCTGGACTCTAAGATCAGCTGATATGTGGCAATATATACTTAAAAGTAAAGGACTGGAAGCAGCCAGATACTATCAAGTGTGCAACTTGGGCAACTTTCATTGGCCCAAGCCAGCACAGCCCATGGTTAGAAACTATGGGAAATGCACTCCCGAACATCTGGAGGGAACCCCCCAGGTCAGGGGACACCACTGGGTCCAGCCCCCTGCTGCTGCAGGTCACCAGGTCACACCATCCCACTCAGATGACTGTCCAGTTTCGTTTTGAATGTCTCCAGTGTGGGAGAGCCCACCTCCTCTCTAGGCAGCTGGTTCCACTCCTGTATTGCTCTGACAGGGAGGAAACTTTTCCTGATATCTAGCCTGAATTTGGGTTGTTGTGACTTGAACTGATTATTCGGTGTTCTGCACTCTGGCATCAGCAAGAAGAGATCTTGACCTTCCTCTTTGTCACAACCTTCCAGGTGCTTATAGAGAGATCTCATGTCCCTCCTCCGTCTTCTCTTCTCAAGGCTGAACATGCCCAGTTCTCTCAGTCTCTCCTCACAGGGCAGTGTTTCCAAACCCTGGATCATTTTTGGTACCCTCCGCTGGACCCTTTCTAATTTGCCTGCATCTTTCTTAAATCTTGGTGCCCAAAACTGGACACAGTATTCTAGATGAGGTCTGACTAGTGAGGAATATAGGCGAACCACCACTTCTCATGATTTGGAAGTAATACTTCTATTAATGCATCCCTAAATAACACGTGCCCTTTTTGCAGCTGTATTGCACTGTTGGCTCATATTTAGCCTGTCGTTCACAATGACTCCTTTTTCTTTTTCAGTTCTCATTCATAAGTCAAGATACAGTATATCTGCATTCTGCTTTATTTTATTTCCAGACCATCCAATAGCTGAAGCTCCCTCTGCAATGCATAGATTGTGCTCTACTTGCAATGTAACCTGGTGCTGCACATTAGTAAAGCCAGTGCCAGGCGGGCCTCAGTGCGGAGATCTTTCCATAATTTGGGGGCCACCACAGAGAAAGCTCTCTTCCTTGCTGCTGCTGACTGGGCCCTCCCTGGTTGTGCCATTCAGAGGAATGCCTCAGATGCTGAATCTATCGTCGGGGTAGACAGCAGCCAGAAGAGCTGTTCTGTCAAGTGCCGTGGTAGCTTTCCTTTTTTCCTCTTGCAAGGGAGCCAGGATGGCTCGGAAGCCGCCCTCCTTTCCATTTTAATCCTCATAACATCCCCATGAGGTAGGTTAAGCTGGGAGTCAGAGAATGGCCCAAAGTCAGCCAGTGAGTGCCATGACTAAGTGGGGACTAGAACCCGGATTTCCCCAGCCCAACATGCTAGCCACCCACTAGAGTGGTTCTAGTACAAGATGATGTAATTTCAAAAGTAGGCACCTGAGCATACTTGCTTTCTCTTCCCTCCCCATTCTTTTTCCTTTTGTGTCATCTCTTGTATGTGAGCTTGTGGGAAGGGTTTTCTCATTTTTAACCCCTGTACACCACCTCCTTTATCAAAGATAGAGGGGATGGAAAGGGCATCAAAGGGCTCCGGGCTGGAAGAGCCATGAAATTCAAGGAAACGTAGAATCACAGAATAGCAGAGTTGGAAGGGGCCAAAAAGGCCGCGGGTCCAACGCCCTGCCCAGCGCAGGGCTCCTAAAAAACCATCCTTCTCCGATGGCTGTCCAGCAGCAACAGACCGGCCTGACGTGGCCCGCCATGGACTCCATCCCCCAGAAGTCAGTGCAGTCACCTCGGATCGCACGTCACGCA
Source organism: Varanus komodoensis (assembly GCF_004798865.1). Taxonomy (NCBI): domain Eukaryota; kingdom Metazoa; phylum Chordata; class Lepidosauria; order Squamata; family Varanidae; genus Varanus; species Varanus komodoensis. The sequence continues at coordinate 4,605,015 of NW_025335817.1, forward strand.
GCAGTTTGCAACCTCGCAGCTCCTTGCACAGATCGCAAGACCCACCCTGACTCCTGTGATGCACCTCAAGAGATGCCGGGCTCTGCTCCTAGTCCAGGGTCAGGCAGCGCGAGGCTGGCATGAGGCCCACCATGGCAATTGGGTGGGGGGCCCTGGCCCACCATGGCTATGGCTGCTGCAGCTCCCGGTGGTTCTGCTGCCAAGCAGGGCAGCCAGAGAATCGGCCATTCCCGGGCACGACTGTTCATCTTCTGGAGAAGCTCCTTGAGGCAGCGTGGGGAGGGTGCGGCCCCCACAGGCTTTGGGGGTCAGACGGTGCAGTCACCCAAGCCCCCACCTTAGGGCGTGCACCCCAGACTGGCCAGGCCTGTAGCACCCCCTTAAGCGGTGCCCCCGACAAGCTCTTCCAACTCACCCTACAGATGTTTCAGACCATTGATCCCCTGCAGCCAGCTTGGCAACGATCGAGGATGATGGGAAGCGTCATCCAAAATGCCTGGAAGATGCTAGCTTGGGGAAGGGTTTTCCTGGGCAAACAGGCCCCTCTTGCCCCCTCCCCACAAAGACTGCCCAGTCACTACCGCATGTTCTCCAGCAAAGCTCTCTCCCCAGCCTCCTTTCCACAGCCAGCAGCTTTTTAAGGGGGTGGGGAGCACAGAGACGTAAAACCTTAAGTGGATTTTCTCCCTCGTTCAGAAAAGGCAGAATCTGCTCAGGTACATTTTAAGCTAGGATTTCTCAAGAACAGATAAAAGGGCAGATTTGCCTGACCAGGCAAAGGTTGGATTTGCAGCCGCAGAGTCAGGATGGAAAGGACGCAGGCGGCAAGCTGCTGGATCCGGCCTCATCCTTGCACAACACAGTCCAGAACAGAAGCCTCGCCAGCAACTCCACTGTCCATCAGCCCCAGACCAGACCCATGGGCACCCGACAACTGGCTAGCCAGGCAGGAGCTTTTCTGTATTGTTGCAACACGCGTGTGCATGCACACCGACGTGCACAAAAGGAAACAAGCAAGCGTTGACCGAGCAAGTGTAGATTTGAATTCCACACACAGGGAGCCACCCAGGGCACAGAGACAACACCTTCTCTGTTAGCAGGGCACAAAAGACACATCCAGGCGGCCCTTTCCCACCCCTCTTAAATTCGCGTCTAGGCCCACTGCAACTTTGGGCAAGAGATCAGGGGTTTCTTTTCTTTCCCCGCCCCAACAGCCCCCGTCTCCAGCTGCAGGTGGGTCTAATACGTGACCCCACAGCAGCCCCAGCTGCTTCTGCAGTACAACCATCCCCGACCAACCCTGCTTTCTTCTCCGCCTACCACGAACGTCCCTGGAGCACCTGGGGAGGCGAGGGGAGCGCTGCGTCCCGGGCCTTTCACACTGCACCTTACGCTCCCCATGCCGAGACATGCTCTGCAGCCATGCCTCCCTCGGTCGCTGCAGCCAGCCGCCAATGCTCCCTCCAGGAAGCAGAGCCAGTTATTTTACAAGCTTCAGATCAGGAAGCTGGCAACTTAAAAACTCGAGCATTCCTGACAGGTCAAGCTTTCCACCCTGAGAGCATCGCGGTAAGCTGCTTGCCGGGGGACGGAGGCGTGCTGGCACCAGGACACCACCTGGTCTCCACGGGCGACCCAGCTGCTGCCGGCAGGAAAGGCCACTTGCCAATGGCCAAGAACAAATCCAAAGGGAAGGCACCCACCCAGCACCCAAGAAGAGGGGAGAGCGGTTTGCCTGCAGTGTGCATGCGCTCACTTAGAGGCACACTTAAACATTCTTATTATGTAAGTAAAAACGCAGTATATTCCCCGCAGTCTGCTGTTGACAAGTGACTTCAAAGCCTAGTTCCAATTTTTCCCTCTTTCCTTCAGTCTTCGGCCGGGTGGCTCTTCAAACAGAGGACACCTTCCACAGGGGGGACAGGAGAGGCCCCATGGCCATCCCATAATGCTGGCTCCTCAGAGAACTTGGCCCTCTGTGAAGGCACCAAAGTGCTGGGTCCCCATGACAGATGGAGGACAGAGGCACGTAAGCTAGCAATGTTTCCTTTCGGCCGGGAGAAACGTCTGAGGCAAGTGGAGAAGCGATGCCTAGACCACAAGACAGAAATGCAATGCAGGCAGTTCAGCCTGCTCCCATTTGCACTAAGAAACAGAGCTTCCCTGTTGGGATCAGCAACTAGCAAGGCTAAGTCCGTCCCCATAAAAGGCCCTTTATTTTTTAGGTGTTCATTGAGTATATTTCTATCCTGTCTTTGGATCCACATAAGTCCACAAAGCAGCTCAGCACAGCATTAGCAAAAATTAAACAGGTATCAACCATGATCAAAAGGGCAGAAAACACAGACAATGCGATGTCAAAGAAAGCACAGCAGATTCCAGAAGTCTCTCAGAACACCTAAGAACTGGTCCTGGGCCAGGTGAGCTTTCCCGAGAGAATTCCATGACGTTGGGACTACTGCTGAATTAAGCAATCTCAATCCTGCATCGCCACTCTCAGCATTTCTGATGGAAGAGGAACATGCAGCAAAGCCCTCCAATTCACACACCATAGTTGGGGACCCAGAGGTGAAAAAGCAGTTGAGAACATCAGGGCTTGCCACTGCGAGGAAGACCCCAAGAAGCCCACATTACAGTGCGAACGTCCCTGCTGGCCAAGAATCTCCTGTGGAGTTACTTCCAAGAATCATCTGTTCCTCGGAAAGCAGCATGCTGCAAAGGCAGGGGTGGCAAGACAGGGCCAAGGAGAGATTTAAGCCAAGTCCAGGTGGCTGCTGAGAAGGTATCACGACATGCTGCAGACGGAAAGCAAAAAGCCCTCATCGGATCAGCAGCGAACTCGAAGAGGGGTGGGAAGGGATTGGGAGAGCGCAGCCTCACCTCCGTCCAAATAGAAGTCTGATCTGTGCATCAGAACAAGCACCTGTGGCGACTTCCTGATGACAAAGCTCAGCAGGACTTGCCGATACTGTATGCTCGGAATGAACGCATGTTTTTATAGAGGCACTTTCCCTATGGTCTCCACCCTTTGAGTAATCCTCACAACAGCCTTGAAAGGTAGGCCAGTAATATCAAACCCCCCCCCCCCCAATATTATAGAGGGAGCAGAGAAGTTGTGCTTGCATGTCAAACTCAGCCCAAGAAAAGTCAGGCTCAGAGCCTCTCTCGGCCTACCCTGCAGGGCTCTTGCAAGGATAAAAATTGCAGTGAGGACCCCTCCATTCAGCTGTGCTCCTTGGCAGAAGGGAGAGCATAAACAGGTAAAATAAGATGACTGACAAATGGCTTAGCAGCTTACTCAGGCTGCCACCCACGGCTCAGCACGTAGCTACCTTAAGATACAACCCTGACTCCCTCTCGTCAGCTATTTTGGGCAACCGCCACAGATCAGGATGAGGTGGCGGCAAGAATCAACACAGCTCCTGCAGCCGCCACACTCCCAGCCGCCGTTTAAGTTCTATAGCATCAATGACATCAGGAGGAGGAGCTGGAATCTTAAATACTTTCTTTCCGCTATTCAGAACCTAGGGCTTATTCATCACCCTGGATGCTGTCCTAGTTCCTCATATTTTTAGAAAAGGTTCAACAGCAAGGCTCCATTCACTTTTGATAGTCCTTAGGTAAGCCTCCAGGAGACAGAAGTTTCGTTTCTCCCTTTCCAAGCAGAGCGCCAGCGTGGAAGAGGAACTGGGTGCCAAATTCCTCTCCAAATCGAATCCACGTGGTAACAAAATGCCTGCAGGCAACTTGACCACGTCCTCCAAGAACTCCTATGCGGGTATTTTCTTGCGGCTACTTTCATTTGACCAAAATACTTTTCTGATTATAGGAGGACAAAACTTCCTGCAGCCCATTTACATTCCATAGGGACTCAGCCTCCCGATAGGCCAGCCTTCCCAATGGTTAGGACTTGAACTCCCACCTTCCGGGCCAACATGGCCAACGGCCAGGAATCCTGGGTGTTATAGTCCAAAGGAAAAGGTTGGGAAAGACGGTGAGAGGCTGATGGGTTTTCTCCACTTTTGTACTGATTCTTTCCCCATTCTAAAAGTTTGAAATGACTCCTGCTTTATTTACTGGCAGTAAAGGCTTTAAATTAAAATATGCAGGTATTTTTGGTCTCTTGGCCCATTCACCAGTGCCATGTGGCCCCTGAAAACGTCTCTGGAATGGACTTCAGCACTTGGGTTAAAAGAAATGCTGCACCCGGTCAGAGAAATGGAGTGGTGCTCCAGAGATGCAGGTTCTAGTCTCCTCTGCCCGGAAGCTCAGCAGGTGACTTTGGTGCAGTCTCTGACTCCCTCCCAAACTGATTTGCAGGGGCTAGGAAAATAAATCGAGGAAGAGGGCTGTGTACACCACCCTGAGTTCCTTGCAAGAGGAGGAATGGTGGGGTATAAATGTAAACATTGATTATGATGATGATGATGATGATGGAGGAGGCAGCATCCTATATACTAGCCTACTTCCAAGCCTTCACTGCAGAATCAGGTCATTCTGCACAAATAAACAGCGACTGCTTTGCTAGATCCCAAAATACAGTCTGTAGACAAATGATTCTGGGGTTTGATGAGCTAAACAGGTGAGAGTTTCATCAGCGCTTGACTGAGAGATTGCCTGGGAACCCTAGAAATACATCCCCTTGAGTTCCACAGTGGAGGGAAGAGAAGCCTATAGGTCAGGGGTCTCAAACCCGCAGCCCGCGGGCCAATTGCCGGGACAGGCAGGGCAGGGGGAGGGGATGAGCGCCGCAGGATGAGCGGTCCACCATGCGGCCCAGCCTCACCCAGAGTCTACTTCCAGCGGCCCCCAGGTAGTTGAGTTTGAGACCCCTGCTATCAGTAGAGACAGTTTGCATTAGATTTCTTTAGCAGAGAGGCCGAAAATTCAGCAGGCTGGCCCTTGGTCTCTGGTCCCTTTGCAGCATGATATGAACTACATTGTTTATACAAGCCTCATGTCAGTTCTTTGCATCCCATGTCATATTTTTAGCTTCCTCCGAATGTTTGCAGATGAAGCTTGTCCAGTAAAGTCAGGCTATTATCACCCAGAACTTCTTCTCAGACATCCCCAGAGGACCGCTTCTGTTGTCTCATTACAACCCAAAAATGTTCCACTGCATCGGAGGCCTGGCAACCACATGCGTGTGAACAGATGTTTGCAGAAGAGGAAACCATGGTTTATGATTTCAACTAATGTGCTTAAAGTGGTGAGTTTGATTCATGGGCTCCCGCCTCCCTTTCCTCTACCCTTTGCATGTGAGGGGAGAAGAACAGGAAATCTTGATTAAAGCAAACTGATTCATCTGCAGAACAAAATCAAGCCATGGCCTGAAGACATAACATTCTCCAAGCTGGTGCCCTCCAGGCATCCTGGACCACAAGTCCACCTACTTAGGGGATGCTGCTTTAAGCAAAACACAACCTATGGCATTCAGGTAAACAGCAACCTATAGTCTGTGGCTAACTAGAAGAGATGTCTTCTCTATTCCCCTTGCAGGTAGAGGAACAAGAGGTGGGAGCCATGCAAGGCCTGAGGTTCCCTATGGAACCTCCATGATTTGGAAGACTGTCTCAATCTCTCTCAAATCGGGGTTTGCTATCTTCACACAAATTTCCAGGCACTGCCCAATTCTATCGGCTACCATAATGTTCTATTTATCTTTCCGTCCCCATTTCCTGATGGTCTTTTGCAGGACGTTATTTGTTTTTGTTTTACCAACAAGAGCATTTTACACACACAACTCTGCACACCAAAAAAACAACACACAAATGCATCCATGGATTGATGCCATCAATCACAAAATCTGACCTTAAACAGAATGTCACGTAGTTACACAACACAGCAGGGCAGAGGGAAACCCCAGCTTAAACTAAGACAGATATCCCCTCCCCCACTTTTTTATTTAGAACACAAGTTTATCCCGATTAGAAGCCCAACAGCTGTTAGCCTCATTCTGCCTCAGACTGAGACGGCTGCTGGCACACACCTTGAATGGTTTGCAGAGCCCCAGAAATTCCCATCCTGCCTGCTCCATCTTGGGCAGCAGGAATCTCAGGGCTGCTTTTCACGGAATGGCTTCCCCACAGGGGGAAAAAAACATACAACTGAACTCCCCAAGCCAGGCTTTCCCACATCCAGGCAGCAGCCTTCCTCCGCAGGACCCCCATAATCAGTAAGATCAGCAGTGAAGACTTAGATGCCGCCTCCCAAACACACACCCCAACCAAAACATCCTCCTAATCACACCAGGGGAGCATTCACACAAAACAACCATCACTGGCTGTTGCATTGTTAAAACCTTGCTCTTTCACACAGGGTGGCTGATTTTTCAGGAACACGCCCCTCAGAGCAAGCCTTGGGTTGTCAAAGGGTTGCTTGACCCATGATGGGTCGTTCCCTTATTCTAAATGAGGACAGCGATTTCATTGCAGGTTGTGGAAATCAGTTCGCAAAACACTTGGCAAAAGCAGCAAAACTCGCTGCAGCTCTTTGCAGGCTTGCCCCTGCGGCCGCCAGTGACAGCCCCCCCACCAACGCCCAAGTGAGACCATCACGGGTTCAAACCTTTCTTTTGTCTTGGCTCAGGGAAATTCTGCTTCTAGACTGTCTGGAGGCTTGGGAAGTGTTGAAAAGGTGGAAGTCATGGAGAACTGTCAGTTCAATACTTAAAAGTCAAAGGAATACATTGCTGTGTAGAAGATCTTGCCCCCTGAACCGTTCTTTTGCTGTTTTCCACTTACCTGTGCTGTTCAGGTCACACCTTGAGCAACTGAGCGATCATCAGAAGAAAATATGACCCCAATTACAGTTCTTCTGAGGCTCTGAAAAATGGCTTGGCAGTGAACAAAAAGGAGTAGCTGGCAGAGCAGGGAGACAGATACGGGGCAGGTTCTGCTTTGAAAGACACTGGGATACCAGTCGGAGGACCAAGGGAAGCGGAGGGGAAAGCAAGCCACGGGGAGCCTGGTCAATTCATGGGTGCACCTCGGCTTGCCTCCTGAACAGTTCACACCATGTAGCTTATTCTCAAGGTGATTTAATCTGCTGTGTGAACCTGCCAGGTGTGGAGTAATTTCCTCTTAATTCCTGCAAGCACATGCAGCTCAGATCTGGATCAGGATGGCAGCATTTACCCTTCCCGCCACCCTCATTCTACCCCAAAATTGCAGAAGGAATTAATGCAGACTGTTTTGATTTTTTTTTTTTTTTACTCTCCCATGTGCATAGTGGTGTGTGATTTTGCAAGATAAACAGAGGGTAGGGAAGCAGATATCCTCCTATTCCAAAGTGCCACAGTCTGACTTGCAGGGAAATAGGGAAAACATGCTCAGAATAAACTGTTTGTTTGGGTTTGCATATTCAGAGGTACACTGAGAGGCTATGAAGGGGAAGCTTTCTAGCAACCCCCCAAGCAAAGCGCCTGCTTTAACTGCATTTCAATATCACCACATCACATTTACACCCTGCCTCATTTTTTATCTTGCAAGGACCCCAGGGTAGCTTATACAAGCCTCCTTTGCTCATTTTATCTGCTTAACAGCCCCAGGAGTGAGATCCCAGATTAAAAAGATAAACTTCCTTTCTGCTGATGCTTTTAGTGGCACTTGTTTATCGCAAAGGGGATGTGCACCTTGTTTAAGTAGGAATCTCCACTTCCTCAATGCCACTGCATTCCAGCACCCATCGTTTCGTTCACACGCAACTGCATGCCTTCCTCAGGTCCATGCCCTCTGCTTCCAGTTCACGTCTTACCCCAGGCATACCCTAAATTGTAATCTCACAGATCTAGGTGGTACCAGGTGGGCTAAGGACGATCTTCATTCAGAAGAGCAAAATGCATTTTCAAAATGACCCGTGCCTGGGTCACACAGCAACAAAAGCGACTTCTGCAAGATCTGCCTGCAACCGGCGCCAGGAAGTATTCCAACTGACCCATCTTGCCGCTGCATGTAGAGTCAAGTTCCAGCGAGAGACTTGCTCAAATTTGCCCCCACCACGTCCCGAGAGCTTTGCGCAGCCAGCTTGAACATCCACCAAGTCACAGCCCTTATTCAACAGTGACCTCATTTCCTTGCACAGGCTGGGCACGGCTGTTTTGCCCGGCCTGCATTCCATCTGAAATGGTTCAGGCAGATTCAGAGAAGGAGACTGGAAAAAGCTACATTTCCTTTCTGCAGAGAAAGGAATGAGGAAGACAATCCTTAGTGTAAAAAAAAAAAAGACTCAAAATTGTGAGCAGTAGAAACTTTCTCACAACCCTGAACTTTTCTACAGGCAGGGCAATGATAGAGATTCAGAGATGTTATGTGCCATCTCCCCTCAAGCAATGTTTATAAAAGGCAGCTCAGAGAGCTGCATAATCAAGGAGAAAAATCTAAGTCAACTGCCAAAAGATCAGAGGGAGATGAGTTTAAAACAAGAACTAGAAACAAATATTTAGCAGATGGGACCTGCAACTAATTCTTGCAGTGTGGAGTGCTCCTAGTTGGGGTACCAGCCAGAACCCCAAGGTTTTTTTTTAAATATGTCATTTCATTCTCCTTCCAGTACCTGCCCACAAAGCATCCTCAGTCCAGTCCTCAATGCGCTGCTGGAGGGGGGGGTGAATTATTTTTTCTTTCATTTCTGCAAAGCTCGGGGAGCCCTCAAGCATGCCGATTCCTCTCTCGAGCGCGTACATGGCACCATTTTAGCTACATTCATTATTATTGGTTGTAATATTTAATACATTAAAAGTTCTAAGCAGATTTAGGGAGCTCTCATTCAGAGAATGAGTTCACTATTAGCATGTATGATAATTAGCATTGTTAGCATGTAGCTACGCCTCTGCCACCGTGGTTTCTCCTTCAGACCACCTATGGTGCTTGCAGCTTTTTCTTTCAGCCCCCTTTCTGTCTCCTCCCAAACAGCCGGACACTCGACCAAAAATACTTCCCCACTGACCTCTGGCACATACTTTTTCCCAGTTAAGGTAAGGAACCTGTAGGTATCAGGTGCTGCTAGAATACATTGTCCTTGACCATAATACGTATTACACACACATGCATGCTCTTCCTCTTGCCAGGAACCCTAGATGGGTTACATGGTCTTCCTCGCCTCCATTTTATCCTCACAACAACCCTATGAAGTAGGTTGGGCTGAGAGTCAGTAACTGATCCAAAGTTACCCAGCGAGTATCCCAGTCTGGGAAATGATTAGAACCTGCATCTCCTGAATCCCATTCTAAGCACCAAACTACACTGGCTCTCTTATTACTATGCAAATGTGCCTCCAATTATCTTTCCAATGCTTCTCTTGTCTTTAAATCTGAACTTTTAATGAAGTTTCCCATGCTTTTTCTGTCTTAAACAGTGAACATTAGGATTCTTTTCCATGCTGCTTCTGTTCTTAAATGTGAACTTCAGAAAATTTTCTAATGTTTCTTCTATCTTAAAATATCTTTTAAGATATAAACAGCATTGGAAAGACTATCTGTGACACATTTTGAGAAAGATAAAACAGTTCTTGAGGAAGGAGAGTTATCTCCAAATGTGCTGGGCATACTAAAAGTTAAGGACTAAGGTCAGCTAATTGACACAGATTAGCAGAGGATAATGCAGGATCTGTCCTAGTCCTATCTAAAGATCCCAGAGATTTTGCTAAGGGCCTTTCAGATGCAAAGCATGTGATCTATTCCTGAACTGTATTTCCCAAGCCTAAATTTGACTGCTCAGTTTTTAAAATCTGCCAGCTAAGAAGGTCCCTTTGCACTACAAGTAAACCAACTGTTTAGCAAGACAATACACACCAAGTCAGTACAGGAAAATCAGGAGCAGCCTGGGGAAAATGGGGAGGGGGCGGGAATCCAGGGCCCACTTGGAAAACAGGGACATCCAGGAAAACAGTCAAGGTCCATCTGCCACCCCGTTCCTTTTCCTGGTCACCCCAGAGACACACAGAGTGCCGGAGCCATATGGACACAGACCATCCACCTAACAAGCCGCAGCCGATTCTCAGAGCATTCCCCAAACTTGAAGTCATGTGATGCCGTCTTTTCTCATATTTCTTCATATGTCAGAGCAAAGCCCTTCCATTCAAAAGAAAGCAATCGACCAGCAGGAGGGAAAAATCCAAAACAAACCAGAAATAATTAAAATGCCCAAGTTTGGCAAACGAAGTGGGGGTGGGAAGAGCAAATCAGACATTCTGTCTTGACTAGCAGAGACGGATGTTTAATAGCTTACCACAAACAATACTGGGCCTGTTAGAGCCGAGATGGGGGCCTCCCGGTCTTGTCCAAGCAATCTCCACAAGCATTAACCCTTGCACCTTATTCAAAGGGGAAAGAAAGTGGCCCACTGACACCAGCTGAAACACGTAACGGCAAATTCTGAAAGGAGGTTGCCCGACTCACCTGAACCAGGTTTATAAAGGTCAGCCCACATGTCCTCAGCAAAGAAGAAATTTACATACATCTGCAGCTTGTCTCCCACGTCTTTGCCTTGTTTGCACTTGGAAATCAGAACACCTGAGCCCAAGAAGTGAAAGTTTCCCCGTCAATTTAGCTCAACAACTCAGCAGCACCAACAGACAAAGCCAGGATTGTGTGGAGAAATGGCAAGAAAACACACAAGGGTTCCAAATCTGCCACTCCAGGCCTCCCTGCCCAACTTGGCTGTATGATGCAACATTTAGGAATTGCAAAAAATAAATCCCGGCAGCATGGCTTTGCTCTTCAATATCTGGAGTCCTCTGCAGGGTGTGATGAAAAGAAACACTAAAAGTATAATAGAGTAGCTGACGAAATTTTGGCAGTGAGCCAGACACCCAACGAGCTCATCAGCAGTATCCAAATTTCTTTAAAAGTGCTAAATGCAATCTTGCAAAAGCACAGAAATCAAGACAGTAGGCCAATTCTGTAAAATTAAGGCTGCTGCCTTATGCATCCATGTTCTTTCCAACTGCGGTTCACCAAAATAGGTTAGAATTGAGTACTTTTTAATTTATTTAGGAAGCTATCCTATGCACCTTCAGAGGACCCCCCCCACACACACACACACAATTCCCAGCATTCCGATGACACCACCTAAGAGGCGCTGCAAATGTTCCCAATCCAAGGGGATAATTTTGGGAAAGTCCTACTACAGATAAATAACTTTCAATTAACTCCCCCACTCCACCTAACAGGCAAACAGTATTCCATAGTGACACCTCTATTCGTTCCACCTTTCCTCAGGGGCCCCAAGGCAGGATGTGTAGTTTGAAATTTCTTCTCCTGTCCCCATCTTCCCCTTTTAACATCACAACATCCCTGTAAGGTAGGCTAGAAGAAAAATGGTGACTTGCCTACCCAGAATGTTTCATGGCTAAGCAGAAAATCTGAACATGTGTCTCCACAAAGGCTTATCCATCATTTAGCTATGACACCACACTGACTCTCTGTAAAACAAGTACCTTGAGTTTCTCTTAGCCCAAGGGCTGAACTCAATTTGGAGCAACTCTCAGGAGCCTCATTCCAGCGAGGGCCAGAAGGCAGTAGACAGGGCAAAAAAGGCACGCCTATTTTAGTTTCAAGTCCTTTCTGCCAGTAACTAAACCTAAGATGAGGCTTTTCAGCTTTTTAAATGGAAGAGAAGGAGCTGCGTCAAGGCCAGGTGAACACCGAGCACTGGTCTGGCGGGACAAGGGGCTGGGGAGTCAACCGAGGGACCCCTGGAGACAAGAATGGGTGCAAGGAAGGCTACCCTTTGCCCTTGGGCCTGAAGATCTTCCTCCCCCCGCTTCAGAGGAAGATCTAATTTGGAAGCAACTGGGAACCCCAAAGGAAACCACCTCTAAGTGGGCTAAGGGATTAGGACTGTCGAACTGGACCTGGCTCAACTATGACGCTCACTGGGTTACTTTGGACCGGTCACTGCCTCTCCACCTGACCTACTTTGCAGGGTTGTTGTGAGGATAAAATGAAGGAGAAACTTGGAAGAGGACCATGTAAGTCACCCGAGGTTCCTCGTAAGGGGTACAAAGCTGGGATATAAACATCACAACAACAAAGGATCGGGCAACACTGAGACACTGAGGGCTGGCCCAGAGCCCCATTCCCGGGCAGCCGCTGCGCGGCATCAGGGACAGGCGAAGTTTGCACAGCCCGAAGGGGGGCAGTTTTGTCCCCCCGCGACCGGGTCACCTCTTGCTGCAAGCCCCTTCTCAGCCACCCTCGGAACCCCTCCCGCTCCCGACCCCAGGCCCCGACCCCTTACCCTTTGCTTTTGCTCTGGCCCAAAAGGTTCCAGACGACGGCATAAGCCAAGGCACCAGCGAAACCACCCCCTGCCGCCGCCGCCGCCGCCGCCTCTGTCCCAGCAATCAGAACCCGGAGAGAGGAGTCTGGAGGGAGATCATTTGCCCTAATTAGACCCAGAGCCAAGGCCGGAGGAGCTGGGTCCCGCTCCCTCCCCAGCCCCATCCGCGTTACATACAAGGGATGGGGCAAGGGCTGCTCCCTCAGTTCGTCTGCCTCGGGGCAGCAGCAGGACAATGACCCTCCAACCCGCCATCCAGAGACGCGGCCGAGCCCCGGAGCGCCTTTCCCTGCTCCTGAGGCACAGCCGCGCATTCCGCCCCGTTCCCACGTACAAGTCGACACGGGAGATGATGTAACACGCGTACCTGCCCGTCGGCCCCGCGCGGTCCCCCCTCCGCCGCGCCGTCATTCCCGGCAACTCGCGATCGCCCGGCGCAAGCCCCGCCCACTCGCCAGCCTATTAGCGGCGGCGGCGGCCCTCCACACCGGGCGCCCTTCTCCACCCGAGCGCGCTCATTGGCTTACTCGAGCACCCTCCTTCTGAAGTCCCGCCCACAGGACTAGAGTGGGGGAGTGGGGGGGGTGGCCGGAGAAAGCGGAGGGCTCGCTTCTTAAAGGGGCTGCTCCTCGCCGTGGACGGGCAGCCGAAAGGGGGAGTTGAAGCCACTTTTCCCTTGCAGGTGCTGCCGGCCCGGAGGGAAACCCACCCGGCTTATGCAGCTCCATGGGGCTTCCTTTCCAGTAACCGTATGCAAAAGACAGTAACCTCCCAGCCCGTTCCCTTGATGCTTCCTCGTCCCAGAAGTAACTCCGACGGCATTCAATGAGACTGACTCCTCCGTCGGTGAAGTGCGCACGAGATTACGCCATGCGCAGCATCAGGCAGAAGCCAGCCCCGCCGAGGCCGGCAGAACTGATGGCTGTGTCCACGTTTGCGAGTCGACCCAATGCGCGTTTATGCCAAAGCGGCGCCTCGGACCAAAGCGGCCTGCTGCTTCCCCGCAAGTGACGTGCAGAGGCTCCCCCGCCTGACGTGCTGGGACGGCACTAGACCGCCCCGGTTCAGCCAGTACATTTTATTCTCGCTTCCTCTCAGGAATGCAAAGCGCTGTTCGTTATCTCTCCCATCGGGCACATGTTATGCTCGAGTAGCGCAGGAGTGGGGATTTGAAATCGCCTCTCCCTCCCAGTCTTTGTCTCTGTACATTGCGCCACACTGGCTCTCACTGTGCATTAAACCAGGCTTCCCCAGTAGGGTGTCCTACAGATGTGCTGGGACTACAATTCCAGCATTCCCTGGCCAGACTGGTTGTCTGGATGGTGGGGCATTGCAGTCCAACTTGTCCAGAGAGCGCCAGATTGGGAAAGCTGTACTCAACCTGCACGAGTGCTCTTCATTTATTTCACTCGGTATCTCTCCCATGAGGTGTAAGAGCAGGACCTGAACAAAGGCACCCTTTGTTCAAATATTGTGGATCTGGCATGCAGGAAGAACATATGATCCTCCTTCGCTCGATTTCATGCTCACAACAACCTTTTAAGGTAGGTTAGGCAGAAAGTCACTGAGTGATGGGGACTTGAACCCAAATGTCCCAATCTCAGATGTTCCAAGCCCCAACTAATGCAGAAATAAAAACTGATCTTCTTTCTGCCCTACTAGTCCATGCTTTACAACTGCTTCTATATTCCTAATAAGTTAAACAATTGATTTTTAAAAATCCTGAGCATGTGCAGTCTTACATTTGAAATTCTACTTGAGTTCAAAGTGCAAAACTCCTTCAGAACACCATCCTAAATACAGGAATATCATCAAGCTTGCTCCAGCTTCCTTGATACTAAACACATTTACTTGGGAATAAGCACCAGTTTGATGCAGAAAACAATGTTAAAAGGACATCTCTAACAATGTGCATGCTCAACCAGCTGCCCACTCATTACAGCTGATATAAATACGAAGAAAAGCCGCTGCAGAGACCTGTAGCCGTCTGGGTAGGACCCAGAATGCCCATTGCAGCCCAATTTTCTGCTGCCAAACACCGATAGCATCTGTCTCTGGCTGGGAGCCTCTGGACCTTGCCCCTGAGGTCCAGTCTTAGGTATACCACCGCCTGTGGGAGCTTTCAAACAACTTGTAAACTCAGTCACTGGCACGGGGTCCCAGGTATGCGTCCGTGCTAGTAAGATCTGCCAAGGCTGAGGTTCTGACAAGGGCCAGAGGCTCCAGGGCGGGACCATCCCTTCAGAAAGGTAGGAAGCAACCTTATACCTTGGTCCATTGTTGACCTAGCACCAAATAAACACTTTCTGGCAAACTAGCATTTCCATATTGCCCACAGCTGCTTCCTCCATGCAGAATCTCACTTGTAGTTGCTGTACAAGTTGGTCCTTGCTGTGATCATAACCATATTTCCCAGGAAAGATGCGCCATGGACCTCAGTGGAACTTAGAGTAAATGCTTTTGTTTCGATTGAGTGTACTTGTTGTAACTCACTACAACCAATATTCCACCCCCACCTTCCCCACCCCATCTTTGGTCCCCCAGCGTTTGTGTAGTTTTATCCCCAGTCCTTAAGGCTGAAATGTTTCTCCTACAGCTCAGTTGCTGTAAATTCATCGCTTTTTGTATTTCTTGGCTCTGCCCCTTTTGCTTTCATCCCCGCCCACCTTCTATGAATGGAATTCTGCCCTTGGGGTGAAATAGGTTTAACACCCTTGATTTAAACTGACACCCTGGAATACCAAAGCATGCGCGCCAGTGCATGTTTAGACAGCACTTCTGGCGAGGGAATGTTGCAAGTTCTAATCTAGGACTTCTTTCCATCTTGACATTCCTAAGACTGCCGACTGTTAGTTGCTTAATTTTATATAGAAGGCTGCATGCACATCACAATGACCCCATTATTAATTCACAGATGATTCCATTCAAAGGAAGAGCCAATAGTGTCCTCTCCCCAGTTTGGACAGATAACTCTCACACACAAATGCTCGCACACATGCACGCACTCATGCTTAGCATGACTGCTTTGTTACCCTAGAAGTGGGAATGAGTATTAGCTGATACCCTGGCTCAAAACTCCTACAAAGCCAGCCTTGGGTGGAGCAGCATTCTTGCTCCCTCGCCCTGTTATTATGTCATTTATTCCCATTCCTTAAATATAAACAAGCACCAACCTTTTGGGCATCTGCTACGGAAATGAACTTCCACAACAACATGTGGCACAAACTGGGCACATGAACCGAGGCACTGAAATACTGCCAGCTCCATCAAAGACATCCTAGAGGAGAAGGAAGATTCCTGGAAGGTGTCCCTTCACACAGTCAGGACTTTGAGACACGCTCAGAGCCCTGCTGGATCAGACCACAAGTTTTATCTCAAAGAGGCCTAGTTGAGAGCTCTGGACAAAAGTGTTGTCAGGACAGAAGGACTTCAGTATATGCAATATGTTGATGGACATCACTGATGCAAAAGGTGCGGGCTGCCACTGGTTTTAGAGGTCTTTAACGGGATTATTTGAATTCAAGGTGGATAAGTCCATCAATAGCTGTTGGCCACTGAGTCTCCATGTTTAGAGGCAGTGTACCTTTGAGTACCAACCACTGGGGAGGAAGGAAGCCTTCATGTGCTGGCTTGTGACCTTCACATAAGTGTCTGGCTGGCCACTGAATGAAATGGTGATGTAGAAGTAGACGACTCTTCCACTGTTGCTGCCCAGTGGCTGCCTATCACCATCAGCCATAGCTTTGGCTATAGACAGTAGAGAAATGTATGTGTTTATACTTGCATGCTGCTAACTATTCCAATAGGAATCTCTAAGCAGCAAATAACAACCACCACCTTCACCTTCACGAGTTTGTCTAATCCCCCTTTACAGCTAAATTGGGAGCTACTGATACACTTTATGGTAGCAAGTTCTACAGTTTTGCTAACCACTCATGTGGTTAGAATAGTTCCACATATTTGCTAATGTGGCAGAATAGTACCCCATATATATTTTAAATCCAAATGCAGTGGGTAATATAAATAGGAAGGTTATTGTTGGTAGTAGAATTGCCCAATGTTTCCAAAGTGGAGAGATTCCACTTCCAATGAAATCTAATTGCCTCTTTGAACATCAAAGGGAATGTAGAGACAGGAACATGAGAAGAGCACTGCTGGATCACAGCAAGAGACTAACCAGTCCAGCATTTGGTTCACATTGTGGCCAACCAGCCGCCGCCAGGAAACCCGCAAGCCAGACAGGAGTGCAACCATGTCCTCCTGTCTTGTTCCCTAGCAACCAGTGCACAGAGGCCTACTGCCCCATTCTGGACAGGCACACCACACAGTTCAAACAGGCAATACCGGCGAAATAGGAAGTGCATCATAGACCAAAGTACCTCTGTCTGTTCTTAGAGGAGTGTCTGTTAGCTGCAGCATAAATGCCCATGCTGGCTGGCACCTCTGGAAGGGACTGGTTTGCAGAAGGCTGCTCTCCAGCAATCAGACAGAGGTGCTTCCCAGCCTCAGTAGGAAGGAACATGGGACCTTCTGCTTGTAGGACATGCTGCACTACAGAGCAATGTTCTCCCTCTCCTGCAGATGTGTTTTACCATTTTAGTCCATGTCAGGGCTTAAAGGATTGTGACAGAAGGAGCACCCTAGTAAGGCCGTAAAGCTGTTAATGGATTAGGTCAATCAACCAAAAAACTCTGTGTGATTGACTAGAACCATGCTTCCCCTTAATTAAATGCACTCTTTCCAAAGGTGAATAGTTTAATCTTTAAAACATTCACTAACAGTAACTGGTAAGCGCTGGGAAGAGCACCAGGAATCCTTCATATAAAATACAGCACTTACTGCTTCATGTGGACAAACATCTTTAAAAATAAGACAGGTGGGCCTTTTCCTCTGGTATCATTTTATTCATATGTGGATTAACAGCTATAATCTATTATCTAATTTATCAGCTGTAAGATCTTTAAATGGGTGTTGCTACAGTATCTATGCTTCTCAGAAGCATATTGCTAGGTAATTGCAGGTATCATGCAAGTTGAGTTCCTACATGGAATGAATTAGCATGTGGCAATAACAATACCAAATCTGAGTACTTGATTTTCTTAGCAGTTTTTTTATTCAGCCAAAGCCAAGTATGGACAATAGGCAACTGAACCCTCCATTCAGATCTGGCTTATCTTGTGACAATGGTAGAGAATGTGGGGTTTTTGCCAAGAATCTGCCTCTGCTGATATTTACAGCCTGTAGTCAGTCCACAGAGGGTCTATTGTAGACAAAGGAGAGAAAGATTGGGGAGGGAGGGGGGCAGCTAGTGCTACCTGGATCTAACGAAGTCCCACTCATTCCAAAAGCTATCCCAAACATAGCTACTTATCTTCCTGTTGCATCAAATACAGGCTGGGCTACATGAATTGCAGTTTGCTCCACATCGAACACACTGGTGCTCGATGGTAAATTCTCTGTGTACACACACTCCCTTGATCCGGCCTAGCAGCCCAACAAGTTCTCTCTGCCCACTCCTCCAGGCCCGAGTGAGATCACTGCCTGTTCAAGATCAGCCTACAGCACTGCCAGAAGCTGTAAAGCAGGCATCTTTCTCATTAAGAGGTCCCCAGGGAAGTTCCTGCAAGAGCAGGTGTTATCTCCATGGTCGTCCAGCTTCTTGCAGAGTTGATGTACTACAGACCTCAGGATACTGAGCCAGCCCAAATCCTTGCCAGAACTTCCCATAAGCATGTTTCCTCTTAAAGCATCCCTCCTTTGCTGTCATCCAAAACAAGGAAAAGCTGATCAAATTTGTGCTTTGGTAATAAAGAGCAATATTTCCAGAAGAATGGGTTGGGGAGGGAGGGGGAAGAGACAACCATGTACATGGCTATGAAGAGTATCTGGGAATAATGCATGGGGTGGTTTCTGACGGTGCATCTAACTTGCATCCTATGCTTTTTCACACCCTACAGAAGACTAGCCCTGCAATGCAGATGTGGAATAGCATGCTGAGTGAATGGGGACTCTGCTTCCAAGATACAGGGGTAGCTTTATTTTACATGTTCAACTTGGAACTCCCACATACACCTTAAGAGTAGCTGTTTGCCTGTATTGCTCAGATACATTCCTAGAAATGCTGTTTTTGTCCTCAAGGTTCTTTTTGAATTTTGTTGTCCTAGTCACATTCAACCCTTTTTATTCGTATGTGCCTCTAGCAAACTGCATTGACCCCCCACTCTACTCTACCCTATGTAACGGATAGATAAAAGCATCTTGCTGACTTTCATTTGCTAGTCTGTTCAGGGTGCCTACATGCAACATGTATTTCCTATCTTAATACACTTGGTAGTATACGCCCAGCAAACCTGCTTTCCCTGGTTTTTCTCGTCACTCTTGTGAATTTCTGGTGTATTTGGATCATTTACTTGCTAGGCTACAAGACCTCTGCTCTCAGGGTGCCTCTACTGCATGATCACATGGAGTGAATGTGCCTTCGTAATGCTTATTCCCAGGTCCAGTGGACAGGCTGTTCCTCCTCTCTAAATTTGATTTAACGGACTCAAACAACTGGTGCCCTGGAGGATGCGCTATTCATCCATGCTCCAGGAGGACAGTTGATGAGCTCCAGGTGGACCTGCACCACTGGCTCCCACACACTAATCAGCACATACCATTTTCAAGTTCGATTATACTTGTTTCCATTGCATCTGCTTCCCTCTCCAAATAAATTAAAATCAACTGTGCATTTTTTCTTCCTGAAAATTCTCTCCAAAGATCTTAATGAAATACAGGAAAATTGTCCCATCCCTGGCTCACAGCAACCACAACAGCCATGTAATAAAACTGAGCAAGTTATTTTAGAATTGGCTGGAGCATTTCATTTCATTATTATAAAAAGTGAAGACAGCTTCCCCTCTGGTGGAAGAACTGGGAAGTGCAGCAGTTTCCCAACAGCTTAAGATCTGTGCCAGCTGTATTGCTGGAGAACTGCTAGGTTTAACTGCACTTCTTCACACCTTTGGGTTTAACCTCTGATGTCCTCTGTGATGAACAAAGCAGGGACTGTTTTACATACAATCCCAAAATGCTCTATATTTTTTCTTCCATGTGACAGCTCATACAATCTTCCTTTATTCGCCTTCCCGGCAGTGAAAATTAGCTCCAGTACAATGAAGGATAAAACTGAAATTTTGCTCAGCATGCATGCTGATCTAAAACTCAGCTGTATAATAAGGAATAACCGGAATTACCATGACAGAAAAGACAGAAAACAAGGCTCTTTCCCCTCTGGTCCCATACTCATCCCCAGCTGTTTCAAAACCACCATTTAAGTGGCAGGACATTACAAAGCAGAAAATGCACAGGGAATATACTTCTAGAGGCATGCTAACTTTGTGTGTCTACGGGAAATATTCAGAGATTATTCTAAAAGTTAAAACTCCAGCTTTTTGTACCACTTTGCTGTTTATGCACATGTACCCAGCAACTGCTGCAAAAAACAAACAAACAAAAAAACCAAAAAAAAAACCAAAAACAAAACACAAAACACAAACAAAAAACCCTGCACTGCAGTATTTAGCAATTGTACATCTAAAAAGGAAGGACAAGAATATCAAGCTTAGTTTCCATTGTTACTGCCTAGTCATAGGAGTTTCATTTCAAAGTAACCAAAGACCTCTCAAGCAGGGGGAGTTAATGGTTTAACTCTTATCAAGCCTTTACAGGAAATACTTTAACTTCATCACACATGCAGTAAACCTACCCATAGCAGCTACTTTGCTTCACACCCCCAAGGTCATTTTGTGGTCTGAAACCACTGGCAGAACTCCAGACATACAACCCATTCATGGGGTTTTTTTTCACATAAGCCAGGAAGGAGGTATTGTCATCATAAACCAGAAAAAAAAAAAAAAAAAAACAACAGAACAGGGTAGGTGTGTGAGCTCTGCTTTATTGATGTACAAAGTTCTATGCTGCAACCTGATAACCTGTTACAGTAGGTCACTTATCCAGATCTACAGAGGACAGTACTCTCGGGAAACATTAAACACAAAACACAACACTGCAACAGGCATATTAGCATTTCTTAGCAGCTTAAGATGTGGGACTGCATCAGGTGGAACAATTCCGACAGCACTACTCGGCGCTTTAAGTTCCATACACAAGTTCTGTTGCCTCATTTAATTCTTTTCCACAATATCCATCCTGAAGCCATCTGTACCCGGAATAGACTCTTGTAACAAAAGCACCCATTACTCTAACTATACTGGCAATGAG
The DNA here is from genome assembly GCF_004798865.1 of Varanus komodoensis. Taxonomy (NCBI): domain Eukaryota; kingdom Metazoa; phylum Chordata; class Lepidosauria; order Squamata; family Varanidae; genus Varanus; species Varanus komodoensis. Next base: position 4,625,558 of record NW_025335817.1, read on the forward strand.
GTACAGCGACAAGTTTAAGGAGTGGTTTTCTGGAACTTCAGAGAATAAGCATGTGTTGCCTTCTATCACCACCTACTGGAGTGTATTTTTAGACAGCCAAGTGATTTGTGTCAGGAAGTTTAGGTTACAGTGCTCCAAGAACCCATTTACCAGGAACACAGCAAGACTCACGAAATGCCGCAAGACCTAGGGAGCTGTGGTCTAACATTGCTCTGAACTGGAGTGTGTGGGTGCGGGCCTGACTGTGGAGACCAACAGAACAGATCTGGGGCAGAAGAAGGGAGTGTGGCAGGCACGCCATCAAGCCATTGCACAGAGTGCCCTACCAGTCGCACAGACAAGGACGCCCCTGCTTCTCTACACTATGAGACCCACAGCAGAAGTGCAGGGAAGCCCTGGGTGCCATGCTAGACCACCCAATGCTGGCTCTGAACAAGTAAGGCAGGGAAAGAAAGAAACAGGAGGGGCTTTGCTAGTTCAAGTATTTCTAGACTTAGTCTCTCTTCCCCCAGTTACTGCACTTGGTGGTTGTTGGCAGCCTCTATCCACTCTACAGACAAGGACAATATTGCAAGCAATTGCTGGTCTAATGCAAGAAGGTGGCGGCGAGACAGGAGGAGAGGGATGAGGTTTCTGGGTTTGTTTTTATGGAACTGGCACCACACGCATGGTGTTGGTGTAACCGGAGCCAGGACGCCATCCTGTAAGTACTATGACCAGATCACCAGTCTTGAAAAATCCACGGGCTTTACCTGAAAAGAGGAAAAAAATCCATGAGAAAAGTTTAAAGACATTTGCTCTGCTGATAACACAAACTCTACCACAGGGCCTGTAATTTGACCTCTTTGTTCTTAAACCCTAAAGGCTGAGATGCCAAATTCCAGCTGTACGATGTTGCTAGTCCTTGTAGTTCTTGCTAGCTAGAAGAAAGGGTGGGCATTCAACAGTGCTCCCAGTTAGCTAAAGGACAGAAAAGCAGAGCCAAAGATTACGACATACCAACATCCATGCCCACATTGACTCGGAGGTCAACATCTTCAGCCCAGGACTCGTGGGTTGGCTTAGTGCACAGCACAGGGAAGATGCCGCGGTAAAGATGGGCCTGGCGTGCTGTCTGAGCATTCCGGGTCACAGCAATGATGGGAGCACGTGGGCGGTACCTTGACACCAGATGAGCAGACCTAGAAAGAGAAGCATGTCGTCAGATCAGCGCCTTATCCGACTAGCCGAGGTGGGATGCTTCAAGAATGCACAATGAATCTCAAGTACTGGAGAAGAGCTCCTGAGCAGACTTCTTATGCCAAGTGCCTGTACGTTTAACATTCAGGTCCTATGGTAGCAATTTTGCTTTATAATAAGGAATACAGAGAATGTGCAAAGTCCTGGTATGACGTGGTCTGAGTTTCAAGGAGCTGCAGCATTAACCAATAGTTACAGCTCTTCCAAGAGTAACCTATCTTTTGTTCTTACACTGATACTCCTCCCATAGCAGAGGTCTGTATTTATGAGGGCTCAAGTGTCATCCCCTGCACTGTATGGTTCTATGATGAGGAAGCCAGATCAGCCTCCCTCAACTGCATGCCTTCCAGACACCTTTGGACTACAAAACCCAGACTACCTAGTCAATGGTCCTGCTTGGATGGGAATTCTGGGAGTTTTGGTCAAAATGCCTCTGAAGGCCACCAGGTAGGGGAAGGCTGAGCCAGAGGATCACAAATGCATGGTGGAATTTGCTAGCAAGCAGGACCAAAATAGCTGGCCAAAATTGCCGGCCATTCTGGCAAGTGGGCTTCTGCTTGATTCTCTCCTGAATGACAGATGGCAACGCAAGCACAGAAAGAGGGTATATTTGACTTAGCGAACACTTCAAGACTGGTGACAAAAATAACTCAGTCAGGACTGTGACTATCCATATCAGATTCTATTTTTGAGTATTTCAAAGTGCATTCCTGGCAGACTTATCCACAAAGGAAAAGCAGAACATTTTGGTTAAAATAAAACTTGGCCTAAAAACATGGCTATGAGATCTCCAACCATTTCTGAAATGGTACATACATTTGTTCACCAATTTCTATTAACATCTCAGTAATTTGCCAAAATATGGGCAAACAAAAAACCTCTAAATAGAACAAGGACCAAGCAACACATTTCTGAACTGGCCAGAAAGGAAATGAAGTCTATACCACACTCTGGGACCCAATAACAGCAGAATATAACTGCTTTTTCTCTTCCTCAGAAGGCAGGGTCTTCAGATCAGTATACACATGCTATAATTTCATCAAACCACAATATTTGCATATAGATATTTCTACCTAAGAAGAGATCCTTCAGCACTAACCGGGACATTAAGTATAAAGCCTTAGCAGAACTTTCCTACAGATCATTCTTCATGATTTGTTGTTTTATCTAAAACCAGACATTCAAAATATGCTCATGTGAACTTCAGTATCATCAAACCTGGCTTAAAGATATCACAACAGTATGATTTAGTCTGTGAAACAGAATCCAGAAATAAATCAAACTTTTAAAGTTCAGATTTCTTCAGAAAAGTTAAGCATAAAACTGGTGAGAACCCTTTATAAGCAAACATTAACAGAAAGGTTCAACTCAAGATTTTGTATGCACTATACCCAGTCTAATTTCATGAAGCGTTCTGTGCAGTTTTAACAATCACTGCAATGCCTTCTACTACAGCTTCTACAACTGGTGGCAAACTGCTTCCGTTTCTCCTTTTGTACACTTACAATTACCTTCCTTCACCAATTTGGTTTTTTTGTTTTTTTTCACTTGCTTAGCCAATTATATATACATATTTCTGAACAGCCCCTTGTTTCTGCACAATCCGTCTCTCTTCCCCAGTTTGGCTCCCTCTCCAGATGTGAACCATGCTGGCCAGGGTTGATGGGAAGTTTTAGTCAAACTATCTGGAATGTATCAAGTTGAGGAAGGCCGTCCAACAGAAACAACTTCGTATGAGAACTCTGCATTGCTTCTAGATTCAGACTGCAAACATATTATTGGGCTGATAAATGGCAAATACACATGCACAGAACAGCTCCAAAATGAATATACAACTCTACACAAGTTACAGAGCATCCAGCACCCATTGAGTAGAGTGAAAACTCAAATGGAAGTCTCATACTTCATTTCAAAACAATTGCTTATGCAGTACTAGCACATATGCTTAAACTCTGTAACATGCTATCTTAGCGATTCAGGGACACCTTAAGGGCAAAGAACTTTAAGTCTTCCAGAGATACTGAAAAGCCCATTCTTCACAGGCAGGATAAAAATTAATTTGTCACGGTCAAACCTTTGATTCACAATGCAAGCTGACAAGAATAATTTGTCTGCGATTCAAATATATTAACAGTGCCAAGTCTAATCCTTTCGATCAGGTCCCATTAAGGATGCGCCCTGAACTTCAGTCCCATTATGCCTGGGTAGGCACATTCTCCCCACAGCTTTTCCCTCTAGGAGTTGGGCCATACTTAAGGGCATAAGTGCTGATAAGTTTAAGTGGCCCACTAATTTAGTGCCCTGAACAGACTGGGCCCAGCATGTTCTTGATTTGCCTCCACTCACATGAGCTTTACTGGATGTCAATGTCTTCCAAAGTCTTGCCCAAGAAGTGTTTGGGCTGCTCAAACACCTGGTTTCTCTGTGAGATTATTTGAAGGCCATCTAATAACAAAATCTTGGAAGGACTGCATTTTCACTTAGTTTTTCACTGCAAAGTTCACTTTTGCCAAGCATTTTGGCTTCCATTTTTAGTTTGTATTGGTCTTTGCCCATATTCAAGTTTCATAGCCTTTGTTTTCTATTCTAGCTTTTGTGATCTTGGCTGCACATGCTTTGAACAACTTCCACATTGGAAGGAGTTTGGATTTTGCTTATTTAGATGGCTTAGGTCAATTGTTCTAATTACGGTAAACGATCTTGAGACTTGCTCCAGAAAAATAGCATAAAATGGCATACACAAATAATTAACCTTATGGACCAGGTAAAGATAAGAGGCAACAGTACATTGTCCTTTACACAGATTGTACTTAAAGACATTCAGAAGTTGGCAGTGTGTCAGCTATCTGGCCACCTGAATTACTGCAGTCCAAGTGATTTCTGCCAGAATCTTTCACCTCCTACCTTCCAGATTTGGTGAGTACGATAATGGCCCCACTGCAGCACTTGAAGGAAGCTTCGACAGCGCCAACAGCGGCAGCTTCAGTAGGATCCCGATTCAGGGGGGCCAGCCGTCGGAGCTCTTCAAATAATTGCCTGTGAAAGATGGCTGCCTCTGCTTCGCGAGCAATCTATAAGATCAACATGCATTCGGAAGACAACATTCGCATCAGTCACCACAAGCGGCATGAGTGAAGGTGGGGTGCCGCACTTGGCAGAATGCCTATTCATAAAATTGAGCCAATTAAGCCAAAACAGAAGCAAACCCAAGTAACTGTTTAGTAGCAAAACTGATGGCGCCACTTCAGCCATGAATATGGTTTATGCACTTCAACGAGCGCAAACGTTACAGCTGCTGTTTGGACTGCAGTCGCTCACTTCCCGCCTGGAAGTTAACATCTGCCAAGTCACCCCACTCCATTCTGCCAATTATCTCTGCATTCATCCAAGCGCAACTGCCAGTCACTCTTGCTCTGCTTCTACGTACCTCAAATCCTGCTTTGCTAGAAAGATGAAGGCAGACTTATGGTGTTATTGTACACGAGTGCTGCATAAGGAAGAGGTTTGCCATGTATAGGAGCCACTATAGCTTGAAGCAATGCTTTTTAGACCATGTCTAGGCAACCTTTGAAGGAATTATAAATCAATGTACAAGTCCTACTTGTCTGCCTAACTCTGAGCCCTACCTGCCAGACTCTGTCAAAACTATCACAGCTGCAGCTAAGCACTTAAAAGAGGCCTCCACAGCGCCTACAGCCATGGCATCAGAAGGGTCCCTGATGTTAGCAGTGTGGCGGAAAAGTTCTTCAAACAGCTGACGGTGATAGATTGCAGCCTCAGCCTCGCGAGCAATCTGTAGGCCAGAGTAAGAGGGAGGGAGGGAGGAAAAAAGGAGCAACATAGAAAGAAGGAAAGAGATACACCAGAGTGATATGATATGGTTAATTTGCAAGGAGAGTTAATTCTTTGTCAGTCTTGCATGCGAGATTGAAGGTGGAGTGGTGCAACACAACTATCTGGGTTTCCAAGTTAAAGTAATTGGTAGGGTCATAAATTAAACTTGAATCATGCCCAGATTAAGATGCAACCTCACTAGTGGCCCATTTGAAAATGACCCATAGACACTCTTCCTTGCAACTTTTTCTACCGAGCCCAGCAAGGTGGAGCCAAGTGTCAGGCTGAGGAGACCGTGGTTTCCAGGCTCTGCCTCTGCAGCTTTGCATTCTCTAAGCGCAGAGGCGGTGGCACCACTCTGCTGCATCAGTCCAGATTCCCATGCCTGCACTTCTGGCGGCTCTCTATTCAGACATGTCACTGGCTTGCTCTTTTAAAGGAGACTCCAAGCATATTCTTTATTGCACCACACCACCCTTTTATAGGAAGCATAGTCTCTCTCCTTTGGCTGTACAAGTCTCGTGTATACAGAATCTAGTAGTAGCAAGGCAGTCAACTTATATTGCCAATAGCCAAAGTTATTTGAGTCCAATGCGCCAAACTGGACTTACATTCCACAGGGATCATTTCAAATTTTGTTCTGGTAAGTATGCTTAGGATTGAAACCTCAGTGCACTTACTCGATTAAGAATCAACGCACGCAAGATTTATTTTCAAGCAAGCACATACGGTGGGTTAAATTTTAGTTGACGCAAGCCTTACCAGCCAAAGTAGAGACTAAGCAAAGCATTTTAAAAGCATTCAGAGAGATCTAGCCATTCAAGAATTACTAAATTATTGTAGATAGTCAAAGTAAGATCTGATATTATTTATGGCATGACTTATTAGGTGAATTTCATAGTACCATTTGTGCAAGAAGTAGTTTCTTTCTGCTCTTCTATCCCAAGAGGCAAGACTAGGCCCATTTTATGTAAGAGTAGCAGGTGAACAGGATAGTACAAAGCCAGGAAAAAAACACCATTATGTGGATGCTCAGTCAACAGAATGCTCAGTGCTGCATCGGTGCAGAGTTGTTACTTAGGAGTGACTGAAACTCTTCTAATACTTTGTGCTATAGCAGCAGATCAGAAAGTCCTAGCCCTCAGAGATAAGGCAGCAGACTGAAGAAATAAAGAAAACAACCCTCCACATTCAACACTGGCAGGTTGGTGAAAAGGGATCTAGGTCCAGTCAGGTATACCACCTCATCTTTAAGAACTAGGCTTCAGTCATGCTTAAGTAGGGGGGAAAGGAAAAGAGAAAACAAAATAAGAAAAATGGCAGGGTATAAAGGTCTAAAGAGAAGGCTTTGGCTTAACAGTAGGTTGTGAAGCACTACTAGTTGTTCTGACACAGGAAGGCTAGAGATTCCTTCCCCCAATTCCTGATTTAAATATAATATTTTCAGGAAGGGCACCTGTTAGGCTATGCCAGTTTACTTACATATTCAACATGGGAGATTCAGGAGAGTAGTTGATCAATATGGTTTAAAACTGCAGAGTTTTTAGCAGAAAATTAGGCTATACAAAAACATACAGGCCAAACAGCTTTTATTAATTCAGGTGGACGCTCCCCAAAGCTGTGCAAGAGAAAGTAGATTCCAGCATGTACTGGCTGAGTTTTGCTTAAGCACTTTAACAATATTGCAATACGTTTTCCAAATCTTTTGCAGTATTTATTGTATGCATATTTGTTGTTGGCAATTAGATGAGCCTGAGACTATTCAGTGGCATATACATTTGAAAATAAGTAACTGAGCCTACTATTTTGGCCTTTCAAATGAATCATGTTTTCAAAAGCAGGGAGGCAGTCTTTACCAACTTGCCTTTTCAATGTTTTGAGTTCACATTTCATTTTTCTTCTTTGGAAAAACTGAGGGAAACTATATAGGAAAACCAAGTTGAACTTTGAGTCTTGAAGATGCTTTCATATAAAATGTCTTTGTGGCAGTTAGAAAAAAAAAAATTAACTAGTACCTGCAAATATCAGCCAGTCTGCTCATAAAGTTTCTTGAAGCATATAAGATGTGCTGTAGAAAGTTACTGAAGGCCAGTGAAGTTAGCCCATTCGATCCTTTAATGTGAAAAGGAGCTTTAGATTTTTTAGTAATCAAACCTCATTGCCACACGAACATGCTTGTTTGCCACTAGCTCACAGGAACTGGTTTCCACATCTGTTTGATGGTGTGCGCAAAGTTATAAAGGGAACAGAGTCCAAGCAAAAAGGTAGTGTTAAACACACTTCTTATTATGTGCGAGTTGTTTTGAGTAACTAACTAACCTGGACTGCAGCTCTCAAACTAGTATGTTATCAAGGCTGTTGTAATTCACAGCAGACAGCCAACACAACCAGTTACTTTAATTCTGGTACTCAGTACCATGTTGTCAATGAGAAACTGAAGAATTCCAAAGCAGAGCAGAGAGTTTTCTGGCAGTTTAAACGTGTAAAAAAGGTCAGTCATGCACTTTTTAAAATGAAGCGCTGTCCAAGGGCACAACTGGTAAACATAAAGACAATGTTATAAAAGGGTAAATTGCCACAGCCTAGCCCCACCACTGTGAATTTGTAGGAATGCAAAGACATTACCTTTGCCCCAAACACTGAGTCTGCAAGTAGGCTTCAGGCTTACACCCTTTATCACATGCAGAACTTCAAAATTACAGGGCCACCCAACTGCTTACTTTTTATCCATACAAAGTAAAACAAAGAAACATCCAGAACCCCAAGCCCATTCCTAATCTTATTCCAGGTGAATTGCAAAGCCTCACACTAAATGCCATGCTAGAAAACTAGCAAAAGCAGTATTTCACACATTCAAGAAGAAAGTGTTCAGGGCTTCCCTGTCAAAAAAAGTCTATGGCAGCCTGAGAGATGTATGGCTTATGTACAAACCATAGTGAAGAGCCAGCCCGCTGTTGCATATACTTTTGGTTAGCCACTAGATCTGGGGGGGGGGGGGGTAACTTGGGTGGCTGTGCATGATGCATGCTAGTGTTTCTGCATATACACCCATGGGCAGTTTGACCAAACGGCTATCACTCACGAGATGCTGCATTCGGACAGCCTCCAGAGGGTAGTCTCCTTTGGCAGTCTCTCCAGACAGCATGATGCAGTCAGCTCCATCCAGGACAGCGTTGGCGACATCACTCCCCTCCGCACGTGTTGGACGCGGTTTCTTGATCATGCTCTCCAGCATCTGATAAAAGTTTAGCAAGTTAGCAGCTCAATTGCTAGAGAAACCAGATGATACGTATATGCACTTGCAACACCCAAAACAATACACATGGCATGCTGTTCCCTCACTTCCAAGGTAGGCTCCGTCTACTGTTCTGCTTAGTAAGGCAGCCATGTTAACCTTAAAACAATTTAAAGTTTGAAGTGAACGCATGTTACAAGGTGATAACTGGGGCAACAATTTTAAGCAAATTTTCTGGGAAGTAGGTCCTACTGAACACAGTAGGAGTTACTTCCAAGGAAATACACATTAGCATGACCTTGTAGGTTATTCTTTCTTGCTTTCATTTCAGCTTCCAAACTCTTCCTGAACATGTATTATGTCCACATGATTTATACAGTGTTATATACTCATGCATACATTGAGTATACATGCCAGATTATATCTTACTGATGAGTGCCACTAATGAAGAGCATCATTGCTATTAACAGCAGTCCAGAAGCACCACATTCTCATTCAACTTGCTCAAGACCATATCGTAAACAATGTTTTTCTGTTTTCCTTACCATTCTTTTATAGTGTTCCTACTAATTTGTCTAAGACAGACAGGATACAGGGCAACCTCTCTCAAAATTCAAGTCTTCTGTAAGCTACCTTTGTATTTAGACTGCCAGAATCCCACAAGGATTCTAGTCAAGGCCTTCTCGGCATTTCAGACTTCCTAGTAAGGTCTGCTTGTTTTTATCCTTTTCCATCAATGGCACAAGATGCGATGCAAAGTATTTAAAAGTTTAACAAAATACTGGATTCATATAGCCCTCATATACAGAAAAGATCTGGCGCAAGGGTCAGGATGTACCTGAGTAGCACAAGTGATTGGCTTGCCAGCTTTGTTGCATCGACCAATCATCATTTTCTGGGCAAGGAAAACTTTTTCAGCAGGAATCTCAATTCCAAGATCACCACGAGCTACCATGATGCCATCGCTAGCCTCCATGATCTCATCAAACCTGAAGATCAAACAAGAACAAATAATTATATTCCACATGAAAAAGATACTGGAAAGATGGTGGTAGAGGATATCAAACCTGAGTATAAATTCCTTTGATTATCTATATTTATAGGGATCATGCCCATAATAGTATGGAAGGCCAAAACTTAAAGCAAGATTCTTAAGATGGATGAGACCAGATCAGCAACTGACCACCTTTTGTGTAGGCTCTCCGTTCAACAGTCAAGAGCAGGACCATGTCCCCATTGTGATGAGAAAGCTCCAAAAGGGAAATTCTCCAGTTACTATCTGACCAAACAAAATGGCTGCTGTGCATTCAACTGCACTATTTACATCTTTCCACAGGGGAAGTTCACTGCACATTATGCCATTTGAAAGGATGGACTACAGAACTATTGTAGGAGGTTCAAGCTAACACACAGATTAGGTTTTAGAAGTACTCAAAATTCCTGAGTGAGTTCAGTATGAATGAACCAAGTATGACTATAAGCTTCAACCAGCTTACCTGCGTACTCCTTCATGGTTTTCAATCTTGCTAATGATCTTGATGTTCTTTCCCTTGTCACCCAGCACCTTCCTGACAGCATGAACATCAGCTGCTTTACGGATGAAGGATGCAAACACCATGTCCACATCCTGCTCTACACCAAATTTTAAATCTTGGATGTCCTTTTCAGAAACAGCTGGAAGGTCCACTGCTGCTCCTGGCAGATTTACACCCTTCTTGCTACCTAGCATTCCACCATTTTCTATTTCAGTGATGACATAGTTAGCACCTGCAAAGGATTAAGCAAGTCACTTAGACATTTGTCCCCAATAAATCTTTCACTTCAAGCATGATCCTCCATTATCTGTGCCCATCTCACTTCATTTCAGAATCTGTCCACAAAGCAGCAGGTGACTGGTTTTCACAACTGTTAATATGGTCAGATGTACTATGGTTTTGCAGCACACTTTTAACTTCACATCAGGTTGTCAGAAGACTAGGCATTTTTCATTACTTGGAAACATGTCCAAGATTTACACACAACTTTACTGATTTTAGTATGGATAAGCAGATTTTAAATATGCCACAATGAAATTATTGCATTACAGTTATATCCACATTTTTCCTGTCTTCTGAGAAAAATAACATAAAGATGATGCTAGCACACCATCGCTTAAGTGGCTTAAATATTAGCATCACAATCATATTTAAGAAATTGTAAAAAGTCTTGTGAGGACACCACATTCTGAAAGGTGGGATAAAAATACATTTTCAAAGTCTGGTCATATTATCTGGAATGACTTCTGAGCATACCTTTCTCCTTAACAAGAAGAGAGATAAGACCATCGTCCACATAGATTTTGCTGCCAACATCTACAACTTTGGTGAGATTCTTGTAATCCACCCACAGTACGTTCTCATCACATTTTTCCATAAAGGCATCATCCAGGGTCACTTTTAGGGTTGCACCTTTCTTCAGCTCCACTTCTGCAGTACCACTCTAAATGCATCAAAAACAAAACATTAATGCCATTACCCAAGGATATGGAATCTCCCGCAGGGCCATCTTTGCTGGCATTGCCTTGTAGCACAGTTCCCAACTAATGAAAAAAAAAGCCTCAATTCCCCTAATCCTGCTACTTAATAGCATCATGTCTTATGAAGACTGGAAACACTAATATACAACTGTTTAACCTCCCGTTTGATATTAATCTGTTGCCAGTTGAAAATGAGCATAGATGGTCTTTAGACTAGCAATGTGCCTGCACAAACCCAAGAACCACCTCTGATTCCCAGCTTGCAACATATTACCCACTATCGCATGGGTGTGAAGGGGAATTGGAGAAATCCACTTGGCTCACAAAAAACACTGCTCTGGACCCCCACTGACTGATTTGGGTCTGCCTGCAACTCCCATTGGAGAGAAAATGCAGTGACTGAGGTGCACAAAATTGGGTGGGGGGGAGAGGAGGAATTCACACAGCCTCACAAGAAGAGGATGGTGATAATATTCTAAGACAAACAAGAAAACAGTTTTTGAAACCCAGTAGTAAGTTCTGAGACCAATCAAAATCCACACATTGCATGTTGTTGTAATAATATTAACAATAGGAATATCTTCAAAGCAACAACAAGCTTTGAAACCCAACAGCAACCCATTGTGAAAGGAGACACTTCATAGCCACACAGAAAAGCAACCAAAATCCATCCTTCTCTGAGCATCTCTGAAGATACCCCCCTCATGATTTTTCAAAGGTAAAGCAAGAAGCAGCACAATACTTGGTGATTCCACTCACAAGTAAGGAGGTCTGGATTACTAAGGGTATTGTCTGGCCAACAAATTCTCATCCAAAAATCCATGCTTACGTGTAAACACAAGATTACTTAGGATTGCTCAAGGACAAAAAGATTAACAAAATTCTATGCCTATTTAGAAGCAAGTCATATTGTATTCGATGGTGCTTATACCCAGATAAGTTGGTATAGGATTGTACCCTAAATAGCGTCCCCCATCAACCTAAAGGGCATATATTTATATACAAAAACAGGAATGCAACATTCCTACCTTCTGGCTGCTGCTTTAGCTTTACTTGTCGATGGCACTAATAATCGCACACACATGCTTGATCAGTTAAAGTAAGTTTGTACTGTCTGCCTGCAGAGAAGTCAGCTGAAGTCTCCATCCAGTCACACACACACACTTCCCCCCCTTCTTAAACACTCACTCACACTCTCGTCACACTGTTGGTCAACTTGCTCAACTTGGTCAACAAAAATAAATTTTAATTTGCTTGTCGTCTTGGGAGAGCTGCTGCTGCTCCTCCTGGATGGAGAAAACCTGCTCTCAAAGAGGAACATGAAATGGCTACTAGTTTGCTGTTTCTTTGCACATTCCTGGAAAACGGAACACAGATTGATTGGAAGAGCTGACAAGATTATCTGGAGCCATTTGTATCAGGTTTTCAGTCAGGATACAGGACTGGGACCTGCTTTGATGACCTTGGTAAATGACCTGTGGGGGAAACTGGATGGGGAAAGCACAACCCTGTTTAAGGCAGACACAACTTTGAAGTAAGGTACACCTAACTTTGCTGCTCTTTGTCACCTAACACCAAGAGAGCACATTGCCTGGGTTCAGTAATGGGAAGGATGAGAGTAAACAAGCTGAAATTAAAACCAGACAGGTATGTCAGGTTGCTGGTCAATAGTAAGTCTGACTTGGGGCCTGGAATTCACACTGTTCTGAAAAGAGTTGTGTTCCCTCTGACACATCAGGTCCATAACTTGGGAGGGCTGCTTGATCCCGCTGCCCCGGTGGTGGTGACAAGGAGTGCATTTACATAATTAAACAGATTTATATACTGCTTACCATATTTTAAAAAATGCATCTAAGCAGTTTACAGGGAGATTAATTTACCCTGTGATGTGCACTAAAATACAATTACAATACATAATTATTAAAACATTAACCAATACTCACAACACTACAATTAACTGAGTTGGGTAGCACACTCAAGGACCACCTGGGTAAAAAGATAGGTCTTTAATGGGTGCCTAAAGCACACCACAGTTGGTGCTTGTCCAGCATCAACATTATAGAAGGTGGGTAACCTAGAAGGCCCTCTCCTTGTTTGCTATGAGATGGCGATCTGCAGGTCACAGTATAACCAGCAAAACGTTTTCCAGTGATCACAGGTCTGTATTGGGAAAGCAACCTGCAAAGTAAACTGCTCCAAAGCTGTTCGGGACTTTATATGCCAACATGAAGACTTTATATTCATCTCAATTAACAAGTAGGTAGGTATTGCAGCTGCTTCAACCCCAGCGCAATTGATTCTCAGTCCGGCTCCCTACCCAGCCCACTGGGTGCACCAGCTACAGCTTCTGGACACACAAGGATAGTTCCACATGAAGTGCATTAAAAGTTCTAAATGTGAAGTTAACCATGGACTACCATAAGCAGGTGCTTCTTGAACAGAAAAGGGTGTAGATGAAATAAAAGCCAGAGTTGGCAAAATGTAATCCACACCACAGAAGTCACAAGGGCCTCTAAAGACTGTGATGAAGCCTTGCAGCAATCCCAAGTGACATATCTGTTCTTGCTGAAGGACCGAACCCCATCTAGGACAGCCCCCCCCCCTCCACAATTTCTGTACTTGGAAACTAATCACCCATTTTGTCTGGATTCTGTGCCAAGTTTTTGGCTTTCATCACATTAAGGCACCTTTCAAAACCTGTATGGCCTGTCCCACTTCAGATAATCAAAGGTGTGTGTTCTCAGCATACGGACAACACCTTGCCCCCAAATCTCCTAATGGCCACTTTCCAGTAGACGTTAAACAGCCCTGGGGACAAGATGGCACCCTGGGATCCTGCAGCATAATTGCCAGGGATCCAAAGCACAGTCCTGCAATTCTGCTTTCTGCAACTGTCCTTACAAGTAAAAGCAGCACCATTCTGGCCACCCAGCAGAGGGCCTTCTATCCTAAAACCCTGAACACACACAGAAATGGGTAGAGATAACCAATCTCTTACAAGAATGTCTAGAAGTGCTCGGCCAGCACACCCAGAAAAGAGGCATTAGTGGTGGCATGGTAATGAATATAAACCTCTAGATGCTGGGGGGTTTCTTCATGAGTGAAGACAGGAAGCATCACTCAGCCAAGCCTCCCACTAGTTGGGATAAATTAGAAGGCACAGAAGTTGAGAGAGCAGGTTGTAGACCAAGCTGTGGACCAAACTGCTATAAATGCATTGCCTACACCCTGAGGCCTCAAAAACTGCCCCTGATCCCATAGAGCTGAACAAAATGGTACACTGGACACCTCTCCAGATGCCATACTATAAGCTATGTTCAAGTTATGCTTGCACCAATTGTAGCCCTTTCTGAACTGATCTGACTTTATAGCCTCACATGTAGATAGCCAAGTGTGGTGTAGGACTGGGACTCAGGATCCTAGTCCCTGGCTCAGCCATGGAGCCAACTGGGTGTCTTCCGGCCAGTCAGGCTTAGTCCAACCTACCTCACAGATAGATATAAATCAAATAAAATGATTATTCATGCCTTTGTTATATCACATTTAGAGTATAGCAATGTGTTTTATCTGGACCTACCCATGAGGACTGCCCAGAAGCTTCAACTGGTACAAAATGCAGCAAAGCTGCAAACCAGTACATAATATCCGGCCCATGTTACCACCTGTCTTGAAAAACCCGCATTGGTTGCCGATTGCGTTCTTGTCTCAATTAAGGTATTGGCCTTAAACCTGAAAGCTTTTTGCTACATCTGACAATCTACTAAGAACAGCAGGGGAGGCCCTTTGAGGGTACCACTACTTGCAGAGGTCCACATGTCATGTGTGACGGGCCTTCCTGTGTTGCTTCCAAACAAAGCATTTGGCCCCCACTCTTAGCCTTTAGGCAGGGGCATAACAATACACCTTCTCTGGTTTGCCTTTTAAAATGCATAGGTTTTTATGTTTAGTGTTTTCAAAGCACTTGTGCTTATCGTTGCCCAGTTTCATTTTAAATTACTATATACCACCACAATTGCTTTTCAACAGATAAAGGCAGTATGTAATTGATGCTGATAACAATAATGGGACTGATACTGACAACTTGTGAAGTCATGCAAAAAACAAAAGCAAAAGCTTACTTTCATTGTGTCGGAGAAGGCTGTCATGGAGAGCAAGCCAGGCCCACAACCCACCTAAACACAGCCTTGTAACCCATTTCTGGGTGCTGATCCACTGACTAAAGATCCCAACTTTAGACAACCGGTGTACAAATCAGAAGGCACGCAGCACTTGAAAAGGGAGGCATGAAATTCTGTGAGGGCAGGCAAAGATCCTGAGCCTGTAACTCTCCCTTTCCTTACCGACTATTAGGTGGATTGGATAATTTCGTACAGATGACCCTTCCTGATTTACAGTGAGAATGAGTTCGAAATAGTGACCCAAGGTGCAACGATGAGAAAGACCAAATAATGTAACACAACTTACACCCTTGATGAGTCCAGTTCGAATTTCAGGTCCCTTAGTATCCAATGCAATAGCGACCGGTCTGTATGAAATAGGATCAGAAGCAAAGCTCTCAGTAGCTTGCCGTACATTCTTGATTGTTTCTGCGTGGTACTAACATGGAAGAAAAGTTAATCATTACAAAATGAAAAGAAGCACTTTGCTTGCCAAGTAAGGTCTTGCTGAATTAACTCTGGCTACATATGCATTGCATTCATATCTTGGTTCCTCAGTGTTTTACCTGGCCAGTGTCCAGGAAGCTGGGCAATTAATATTTCCTAGTTTTTATTTGCACCTTGCCCATATGTATTATATTTAAACCAGAAGAATTAGCACAAGCAAGAGTGGCCCAAGATACACTGTCCTTGAAATGGAACAGTACTAGGTTGTCTAACAAGCCTAATGCCCAATTCCATCCACTGCCCAATGAAAGTAGCATGCCAGAGATAGACATGAATACCCACAACTGCAGTTAAGGGACCGAACCACATCCTTGGCTATACTTCACTGAGTATCCCTACAAGAACTGTTCATTTATATTAGAGAAGTAAAAGGAAGGCAAAGTTTACAATCAAGGTTACAGAGACTTGTGGAACTTTAAAGTCTAACAGATTTAAGGTATGTCACAGGACTTTGTTGTTTCTAAGGTGCCACAAGATTCTTCACTGATCTGTTCCAACTGTTACTTCTCTGGAAGTTAGTTACAAAAGGTTTAAGCTATTAAAAACAGGGGCAGCACAGTGTAGCATAGGAGACTGAGGTCACAGGGATGAAACTGGAAAAACAGGTTATTTCCACAAAACAGTAAGTTATGCACCAGCAAGGGGCGGCATAGAAATGTTCTAATAATAATAATAATAATAATAATAATAATAATAATAATAAGTCTAGCCATTCTTTTGGTAACCAATAAATTCAGTTTTACTAGCTTAACCTTAGATATGGTCTTTTATTTAAAAGTCAATACCACAAGAGAAGTTTCTAAGGTGAGAAAGATGGGAAGTAAAAAAAATCATTTGATCGCCATACTATAGAGCAGTATTAATCTACATTAACACAGTATCTCCAAAGCTAAACTGTACAATAAGATTCCAGTGAAATTTTTAATAGGTAGAGAATATGTAAAAATGCAATTCTATAGTTATTGCATTTTTTTCATATTAGAACTATCAAGAACCTGCAACGGCCAGCAAGCTTAACACTGCCACAGAACTTTTATGCTCACTTCAATATGAAGCAGCTTTTAAAAGAAGACAGACGGAAAGGGCCAGAACATTTTGCAAGCTAAGATGAAGCTTAGTAAATTGCACTCAGGATTGCAGCTTGACCTTTCCCAAAGCTAGTATCAGCTAGCCCAAAGGCATTTCAGTGGCCTTTAAGTAAAGTTGTAGTTGGGAATGGGAGCCTTCCAGCCCAGTAGTAATAGTGAGAAGGCTGCTTTATTTATAGACGGGAAGCTGCGCTCTTCTACTAGTTACTTGCAATTCTTGTGACCTTATCCTGGCATTTCAGAAGCTCAGTGCTACCAACATTATTCTCAAACCTTACTTGGAAACCCTCCATTTCAGTGACTTGGCTTATAAATATGATTTTGCAAGGAGGCAGTTAGTTACCCCTCCTTGGTATCAGTTTGCTGCTCAAAACTTCTTAGTGAAAAAGAGAGCAATTAACTGAACTGGCATCAGAACTGATTAGATCCCATTCAATTCAGCACAAAAAGTTTAACTACTAATAGGAGGAGATGCTTGTAGCTACAAGGGTGAACATGCTTCAAGATCTTGTTTTTAAGTCAGGCATGCATCAGCAGTATCTAGTAACAGTGGAGTGACCTTTAGCTGGTGAACTTTCAGTTAGGTACTGAAGTGGACACTCTGTACACTAATGGCAGCAGAGTTTTTTGAGCTCCAGTCTGACATTCACTAATGCACACCCAAAGCTCGCATGCAGACAGTTCTGTATTTCAAGGTGGTCAAAATGCTCTTCTAGCATTATGTTTCTCATTCTATAATCAAAGTACAGAGAGTTCTGGTTGTTTATTAAAATACTAAGGATTTTGATCTCTACTATTTTACAAAGTCTCCAGGAATGCAGCTGTTCCATGATGGAACCCAATGGGAAGACAATAAAATTGGAAGGCTGGGCCAAGTCAGAGCTTTCATAATAAAAATTCTAATCATATTCAGAGATTGAAATTTTACCCTTTAGAAATGAAAACTGGGCCTGCTTCTTACAAATTATAGCATTCCAAAGTGGTTACCTCAGAATCTGAATCTGAACTGGAAGAGGTGGGGTAGAATTCTTATTTGAAATGCCAAGGTTAGCATGGCATGAAATAAATCAGGAGGCGGGTGAAAATCAGACCATGTCTGGTTCTAAGAAAAACACTGTTGAACAGGCAGAACCAGAAGGGAGCAGACATAACTTGATTTGTCCCAGAGCCTGGCATCAGAGCCAACAAGCTGACCAAACCAAGAGGGTAGCGTATGTCCTCTCACTGTCTGGCCCACACTCAGCAGAAACCACCCTGAAGGTGGCACTACATCTATTTGGTTGGGAAGGGAGATGGGGGGATGACTAACACATTAGGGCGGTACCTATACTGGGGTGCCTGATTTTTTATTTTTTTAAATCAAAATGGATCAATGAGAAGCACGCTTTAGCACTAGAGCTCAAATGTAGTATGTACAATAAGTGGTGGCACTAATAAAGAAGCTCCTGGTAAAATTGGGTCAATGCTTATCCTCCAGTCTGTTCTTACCTCATGTGTTCCATGAGAGAAGTTGAGACGGGCAATATTCATGCCAGATTTAATCATTTCTTTCAGCATTTCCACTGACCGAGAGGCCGGGCCTAAAGATTAAGACAAAATTTTATTAGCAGATGCCAGTTTGTTAAGCCTTATTCGATCAGCTTGACAGGCAAGACAGATGCTACTGAGATCAGTTTTTAGTTTCCCTTGTGAAGAAAAAAGCATTATTCCACTGGAGGACATGCAGACTAATTTCATGCCCAAACCAATAAATACTAAGACAGGTAAAATGCATCAAGTTATCTCTGTACTGCAAGTATTAAGGACATGCTTAACAGTGGCTTGCAACTCCCACCACTGAAAATGGAAGCAGTTTTAGGTAATAGTGAAGTGCTGTCAGAGCAATATGTGCATAATTCCTGTCTGGATGGCAATGTTTCCTGCAATATCTATTATATTTATCCCACTTTCCTATGAAAGACTGGCACTTAGTGCTACCAACAACAGAATCAGAAATAAAGTATTAATTAAAACTTGCACCACCCCTCAGCAAAGCGCTCCAGAGCCTAGGAGCGGCCACTGAAAAGGCAGCATGTCCTCTACCAAAGGTAGTGGTACAAAGAAAGGCCGCCCTCTAAAATCGTAAAAAAACAGGCCCCTGTGGGAAAGTCTGGTACCAGTAGTTTAGGGCTATACAGGTCATACCCAGCTCTTTGAATTGTTCTTAGAAACAGACCAATAGCCAGTACAGTTGTTCTAAGAAGGAAATCATGTGTTCCCTTTAACCAGCACCAGTTAACTTACACTGCATTCTGTACCAGCTGCCATTTCCAACAATTTTCAAAAGATACCCCACACACAGTGTGCTACAGCCGTCCAAACAGAATCTAATGAAGGCACACACGACTGTTGCCAGATCAAGGAATGGGCACAGCTGGGGTCCTAGCTTTGTTTGTGCAACCTGTCAAAAACTGGGCATCCAGGTTCAGTTCAGGAGTACACTCAAACTGTAAACTGAAAGTTCTACAAAACAAGGACAAATTAGAAAGCATTTAACTTTCCGGTTAGTATCCCTTTGCAACCATGTTGGTGTACCAAGATTATATGTATCATCCCTTAAGGCAGAAAGCTTCTAATTAGGAAGTGATGGAAACAAAGTCACAGCAGCCAAAAGAACAAATTACTAGGAAAGCACTTTGGCTAACTGTAAGTGAGAATACCAGTAGCAGGCATGAGCTTGTGGTATCTGACTAGTTTAACAATCTTTTTGCTTTTAATCTTGTACAGAGAAAAGGCAATGATGCTCTAGCACAAGATCGAATACTTCCAACTCCTGGTCTGCTCATTACCATTGTCTTCACTTTTGATTAACCTTGTGACTCAATTTCACTTACCGATTGTGCAAATAATACCGGTGTTTCTTGCAGTGATTGGGGCAGAGTCGATGTCCAGGCGGCACAAGTGCTCCAGGAATGTGTCTGCCATGGCAGCATGCAGCTGCTGGGTCTGGATGAAAGCATCATGTTGCTTAGACATGGCTGCTGAGAGTCGGTATCTAAAACAACAGAACAAACCAATTAAGTAACATATAAAGCCAGGGGTCTTTTAGAAGAACAGACTGATGCCTCCCTCCCTAGCTCATTAGAGACTCATTCCTGCTATCCTTATGCATCTTCCTTTGGTGGTATTAAGACCAAGTGATAGGAATGCGGATTACAATTTACCATAATTGAAGTGGTGCCCTCACAGGGATGCCCCTTACACCCATTGCTTGATTACAATAAAAAGTTTCACCCAACAACCTTTTCCCCGTGAAATCACACTGCTCATGTCACATCTTGATCTATGAGAGCAGCAAGGGGATTAGGTATCACGCCAGGTGCAGGGCTTGCTTCAGCAAGCCTTTCAGCCTACTCATTCCTGCAGCAGAGAACTGTGAAATATGTCTCCCAATTCATACATTACAGGAAACTAGCCATGCAGAAGATGCTAGGGAATTAGCAAGCTGAAGCCTTTCCCAGCAACAAAAGTCTACGCACTACTCGTGTGTGTGTGTGTGTGTGTGTGTGTGTGTGTGTGTAAACTGCAAATGTGCACAGCAGTGCAAACACATATTAGGCTAAGGAGGAACAAACCTGAGAGGTAGTTGATCCTTATCCCAGGAAATTAGTTTGGTATAGGCTGTAGACTACTCTTAACATCAGGCTATACGTTAGTGAGATACACATATTACTGCAGATACTTATTTAACCAGTATTTAACTACACTCATCTGCCAAGCAAACACTATGGATTAATCATATGGAAGTTTAAAAAAGGCCAGTAAGCTAGAATAAACAGGCTCAAACAATCCACTTATACTATCAATCTTGGAAATAATGGTGCAAATATCACAAGTAGTTCAATCAACAGTTTTCATGGTGTAAGGGATCCAAATTTATCTGTCCCAGAAATCTTCACTATTTTACTGGCTATATTATTAGCGCTGCAGTAAATATAGCTGGCTGCTACCACAGCAATGTAAGATGTACTCCTGCCTAAGGATTTACCTACTCTAACCGGAACTGTGCAGTCTCCAAGATTACGATGCACAAATAATGTTAATTAGAAAGTCAGCAAATCACAATCCAAGCCTCTTTGAAAGTTGAGAATGCATTGTATGCTGCAGCATACATTGTATGCTAACTTAAGTCTCTACAACTTACCTGCATGACAGCCACCTTTAAAGCCACCTCCTACACTCTGTTGCATTTTATTGCATTGTGGGAACTATTGCTAGCCACTGGGTGGCACAGAAATAAAATAATTTAAGGATACACTCCCATCTCTTCCACCGGCAGTGCACATAAGCCTCTGAAGATGGATGCTCACAATCATCCAGTGTCTGGAGTAGTGGCCATCTCCTCTGCCTCCACACCTTGTCCCAATGGGGGGCGGGGGTAAGGCACAAATAAAAACTGGCATAGGCGGGCACCCCCTTTCCTCCTCATTTCCACCCTAAGAGGGCCAGCCAGCACTGTCTGCAAGTGTGGGGGGGGGGGGCAGGAGTTGGGAGTAATTCAGTGCTGCAACTCTGAAAAATCTAATGACACCCCAGACGATGTCTGAAGATCACAGGACTGTGTCCTTTGTACCACATAGTGTTCTAGCAATGAAACTATGTAGCATTTTCCCTTTTTCTAGTATTGTACTGATAATCAAGTTTCGTATGTTAGTGAACTAAGCCAGAGATTGGTACTTCATAATTACCTAAATATAGCTTTTAATAGTTGCTTACATGAACAAATAAATCTGACTAGCTAATTTTCTCTCAGCCTTAATGGTGTTGAGAAACAAGTAATGCATGGTATTACTGTAAAATGTATCTGGAATCCCAGTGTATTTGGAAATGTATACCTGCTTTTAATTGTTGGAAAGGTAAACTGACCAGAGTCCTGTGGACTGTGGGAGCAGTACAGAAGTGGAATACTACTTCTGTGCTTCGTTAACTGCACTTAAATAACAGAACCAGCTCAATTTCTACGGCATGATTATTCTAAGCTATTTTTGGCTTTGCACTGGCTCTTTAACAGATTGGACTAAGAAGCTCCTCCCTTTCTGGTCAGGACCTCTGAGGTACGTGCAGTTTCCCTCGCTCATTCAGATGCAGTCTAATGGAAGCAGCATTCTTACCCACCTCCCATGGCCATCCCTTCTCTTCCAATAGGCTGATGCACAGAAGCAGCTCTTGGTCCCACCTCACTGAAGATGCTGACTCACTTTCAAATGAATAATATATAGACACAAGCTCTCTGCTAAATTTAAAGACATTTCGGTTATGCCTTTGTCGGCTGCATTTTTTGCCTGAGGCTTTACTGCGCGCACAGACAGTAGCGGGCAGAGCTTGCTACTACAGTCTCATCTGAATCCTACGTGCCAGCCATCACACCATCCTGCAGCAGGCAAAGGCATCATGGAAAACCTTGAGTTCTGCACATGTCTGAAGGAAACATCTCTATTTTCCTACTTTCTTTTGGTGCAGTTACAATTGGCAGGACAAGATTCAAGCATGAATCTTTCAAAACATTCTACTAAAGTTTGTGTAACTCTGTAGAATTTCAGTGGAGCAGATATGCAATTTTCTACAAAGCAGACTCAGCATTCAGTGTTTCAGATTTCCAAATGCATACAGCCCCAAATGTACTACTCTAGAAGTTATATAAACACACACAGTATGCAAACTATGATATTCCGGGACAGAACTGCATAAAAAGCTGTAACAAACTGGATTAAAAACCCAATCTGTGTCTTGCTATTCATTCTGCAAGGTATCTGTTAACAGTGATTTACAGAAGTACTTGATGCATTTCAAAAAGAACAGATAGGGCAACATTCTGTTTACAGAATTCCCACTATTGAGTGTATAAGCATTACAGTTAATACCTAAGAATGCATCCTTAAACTCAAATGAGTCATTTTAAGGAAACCTGGCGCTATTTTTCAAAAGCAGTGGCCAAGCCGCTGCCCACAGGATCCCACATGTAGGACCCGGGTGCAATAGTATCCTCCTGCCCGGTTCCCCAGCAGCCTGTGCAGAGGGAGGCAGCCTCTCCTAATGGAGGCAGCATACAGCCATCAGGACTAGCAGCCACTAATAGCTTTCACCTGCATGAATGTGAACAAGCTGAGATATTTCCTGCCTCATCAATTGAAAAAGCTTGCACCAACTACAGATGTTTAACCAGCAGTTGATCTGCAGGCAACGTACAGAAGTTTCAAATACAGGACGAGCAATTTAAAGTCTTCAGGCTGCCAAGCCTCTTCTTCACAACCATCCACCTTGAACAAGTTTCCACATGACAACACAATGCAATCAGTGTCACGGGAAAGCTTTGACATGTTAAATATGGGCACTGTAGGATACAGAACATGTTCAATTCTGAAGAAAGAATCCCACAGAAAGAAACATTTTAATCTTTTAGAACACAAGGGTGTTACAAACAAAAGCAAAGCTATGCTACTATGTTGATCTTTAACTAGCTACAAGACTTGATTTTATTCTAGCAGACAAAGCTGCAACAGGCAGTCACTTAGAAGCTATCCTCAATTTGTCATTTGCTCAGTCATTTCCTTATTTCAGTTACTGGAAATTACATCACATCAGGAAGGAAACATTTCAGGCCATCGATAACTCCTCCCCCATTTGGGGGCACATTAGAGGTGGTGATACAGGCTGATTCGGAGCATCTCCAGATCTAGCTTTGAAGCAGTACCAACTTGCTCCTCAAATTATCTACATATTCCAGTGAATTTGGGGGAAAGGTCTGAGTCCTCTACCTGGCATGGTAAGAACCCTTCCAGCACGTTCTCTGAATACCAGAGAATCCACTGGAAGGGAAGGTTTCACTGGAAAACTTTATGGCTGCTGGTAGCAATTATATTTGTATAACCAGTTTCTTTAAAGCAAGTTATTCATATTCCCCTCTCTCCATAGATCTACGTGGGGTAGCACACAACACACAGCCACCTCAGCTCATCCCATGCTATCTCTTTTAGATCTAACAGCAGGTTAGCTTAGTTTTTTGTTACCATAGGCAAGTAAGCATCCAAGATCACAGGCACTATTCTCAGAAGCTTCTGGAACAGTTTGGCAAAAGCAACACAGGAATGTGAATTTACACACTGCTTCTATACAGCACTAATATAGGATAACAGAAATGTTACAAAGCCTGTTGACCGAGTCACACTTATCTATGTGGTACAAATTCCCTAAAAGTTGTGTGCCCATTATGGAATTATTTTTAGTTCTGCACACTTTTGCCTTTCATTAAGAACTCATTTACTTCTTGAAGTACTTGGCTTAGCTCCAGAAACCCTAGCTCAACAGTCAGCAAGGTGAAACCTATTTCCAGTTCAAAAAGGATATGTTAAAGCTTCATTCATTGTGCCTCTTCCAAAGACCGCCCCAATATTGTCCTGCTAGCAGCAAAAGGTGGAGGCAACTGCAATGGTGGGATCTGTTTGTTCCTACTCCAAGCATGAAACTTTCGCTCTGCACAAAACAGCTGCAGTAGCCAAGGTCACCCCAGGAAAACGGCACATCATGGTTGTCTGATGTTCTCAAGGAACAGTCATGCCTTGTCAAGCATATATATCAAGAGGACGCTGATGTTTAAAAATACATTTGGGAAAGGCATTCCTACTTGAACAAATCAAAATAAGGCTACAAAACCGTACACTTGGTTCCTTGCGTGTGAGTAAGCACTGCAGTAAACCAGCAGGGCTTACATCCACTTAAATATGTCTGCATAGGCTGATGGAGAGACAAAAGAGGGAAAGTACCTTCTCCCTTGCTAAATTGCCTGAGAGATCACTGGATGACTTTCTCCTCTGACTCCACTTGAATCTATGGACTGAGAGTCCAGCAAAAAAAAAAAAAAAAGCCTCGTGGCAGCTCCATTTTTATATTACTCCCTGCCTCTGAAGGTCAAGCAGGCTCAAATGATGCGTGCAAATATGGTAATTAAGGACGAGCAATCAAAGGCTCTGATTGCCACTGCTTTGCAACCTGATAAGGGGCAGTTTTATGGGTAAGATAAATGTCACGGAGTGCAACCCGATACAGCCCCTTCCCAGGCCGTTCCTTCTCCTGCACCTCCACTCACACCCCTTCGCTTCTCGGGGTGGAACAGGGAAGGCTTTCCGATGTCGGCGAGGGGGAGCAGAGCGAGGCAGCCGGGGGGAGGAAGAGGGCTGAGCGGAGGAAGCCATGCGTCCCTCGTGCGCGCAGCATCAAGCCCCTCCGCGTGCACGCGGCACGCTACTCCCCCCCCCCGCACGCGATTCTGGCCGCCCCGGGCCCGTTTCCAAGGAGACGGCGGAGGCGGGGGGAAGGGCTCCGCCGAGGCACTTTTCGGCGCGCCCGTCACTTCCTGGGGGTTCGTCCGAACAAAGGGCCACGTGCCCGGCCGTTACTCAACACCCCGCAGGCCCAAGCCCAGGGTGCCGGCAGCTTCGGGGGGAAGGGGGGGGGGGGGGAGAGACGCCGCCGCCTCGCGCCACGGGCGCCCATGAATGAGGGCCTCCCCTCCCTCAGGCTTCACAGCCATTTCCTCCGTCGTTAATTAATTTCAGGGCTTGATGGCGGGGCGGCTCTCGCTAATCGCCCGCGGCGCAGCGACCAGAAAGAGCCATGAGGCTGAGAACGCGGCCCACGCGCGTTCAGACGGGAGGGGAGGCCTACGGGAGGACCCGGCGCGCTGCAGCATGCTGGGAGTTGTAGGCCTTTCTGTGCGAGGCTCCCGAAGAGCCGCAGAGGAAACAAATCCGGGCGGAGATGCGGAGCGGCGTCATGAGGGAGGGGAGAGCATCAGCGAGGCGGCGTTCCTCGCCGCGCTACAGCGCGGGGACTGCAGCCGAGAAGGGCAAGGATCCGCCAGAGGCGCACCCAGAAGAAGCGCCCCGCCCGGCTGCTTC
Source organism: Varanus komodoensis (assembly GCF_004798865.1). Lineage (NCBI taxonomy): Eukaryota > Metazoa > Chordata > Lepidosauria > Squamata > Varanidae > Varanus > Varanus komodoensis. The sequence continues at coordinate 4,651,066 of NW_025335817.1, forward strand.
ACCATCCTTACCTGCCCGGCTACTGAAGTCAGTCCCTTCGGAGAGTCTCCACCTCTCTGACCGGCCGCTCCAGCCGGCACGGCGTCAAGGTAGTTCTGAGAGCCGCACCACCGCCCTGCAGATCCCTCCGCCGTCCTTTGCCCCGCCCTTCACCACTCCGTTTTAATATTCCTTGGTAGGCGCGGCCTCTGGACTATTTTCTACCCCTCCCGTTCGGCGGAGTTATAACCTGCGGAGGGATGGTGTGATGCGAAGGGCGAGCAACGGCCAATGAGGGGGAAGCGCCCCGCGTGCGAGGGATGAATGACAACGCCAGAGCCCTTAAAGGGGGGGGGGGGTTTGTAGCCCCCCGGGGGGGGGGGGGGGACCTTTCGCTGAGCGTAGTGGGACTTCTTTCCCCCCGAAGTGGTAGTGCTGCACGGTCCCCTCTTTAATTTATCGTAGTAACTTGTACCCTGCTCTTCTTTGAATAAATATATAAAAATCGGCTTATGTCGGTTTAAACAAGCCACAACTTTATTAAGAACCCACATTTCACAACCTTGAGCAAGCTTTCCTGTTCTGCAGAATCGTTTGTCAGCTAGAAAGTACAAAAAGGGGAAGAAATGTTCTTTTTCTTTGAGAAAGAGAAGGGTTTTGAATGCACTTGTTTTATGACTCCTTTAATTTTTTTAATGTTCGGTTTTGGCTGTTACTGTTGTTTGAGTACCATTTCCTGATTAGAAGGTGCGAGTATAAATCAAACTCCAAAATGTTGACTAGGTGTCCAGACCCAAGTTCTCAAGGGACCCAGCCTCTAAACTGGAAGTTTGCAGACAAATTCAATCAGTAGTAGGTGTTCAAGGGATCGGATTGCACCTACCAGTGTATTTTGGGAAAGAGAAGCAATGGCTGATCTCCCATTTTGGAAACTGGAGGCAGCCAAGCACTACCTTTTGCCTTGAACAAAACCCTCAGCTTCCTGAGGTGGCGTGGAGCAAATTGCAGAGAAAGATTACAGTTATATTAAAGCCAGAGATAAATTGTAGGTGGTATACTAGGTTAAAAAGTCAGTTCAGGTCATACATTATTACTTGGTGTTCAGAGAGGATGGTGCAAACACCAACTTCAAGTAGTATAACTTCCTGTTTTGAAAAATTCTGGCATAACTAAATGCAGTATTTTCAGAAGCATGCTACAAAGAAATGCAAAGCTATGCTGGTCCATGAGAATTCCAGATATTCTTTGCCTGTTTTTCAGTTTGTTGCTTGTGTGCTTCAGAAAATAATGTGTAAAGCAACATATGATAAATATGCTGCTCACCAAAATACCCAATGTAAAAGAGACAAGGAAAAAGCATACCTGCTTTGTTTCATTAAAGCTCCTGTTTGCAGTCCCTGTTTGTCTCTAAGATAAGAGAGTCTTTATTGTTTAGGCTAAACTAGAAAATCCTCCTTCCAACTGTTTACTGAGTGATAGGAGAAATCAGTTTTTCACAAGCCTAGGAGCACCCTTAACTTCCACTTCTTCACCTTTTCCAGGGATATTGCAAACATTGCAGGATTGAGGCTTGCTAAAACTGCCTCAGATCACCCCGGAAGAACTTTGAGTAATGCATTAGAATTCTATGTCCAAGCCAAATTAAACGTTTTGTCCATGGGTCAAAAACAGTATTGAAAATACAAGGGCATCCTTCACAAGTATAGAAAGAAACATTGTCAGTCTGCCATTTGTGTAGCACCTGGAGAGTCAGCCTGGGGAGGCCAGGTACGGGGCTGCCCTGCAGGAAACACGCATTAGATCAGGCCATCTTAAACATTAGCATGTGTTCCATACATCGCTAAGCACTTCCTGCTCTGCCTTTTCAGAACAGCTCTGCTTCTGCTGTGCAGCGCCACCAAGCCGTTTTGAATGCATGGAACCCCCCCTCCCGCTGTGATTTTGTTAGGTTATTCTAATTCTGGGTTTAATGGGGGAGGGGGGTTACAGAGAGTTTAAGATGGGCAAGTGGAGCAGGCAGATTGCCGACTGGGACGGAGATTAGTCTGCATGCAGGTGCCCTCAGAGGGCATTTAAAATGTCCAGGCAAATTACTCAAGGGTTGGCAAAAGTGCTCACATTTGGGAATGGAGGCCCTGCTTGTGATGTTGATTACAACTCCCATGGACTCTCATCGCTGGCTGTGCTGCCTAGGGCTGATGAGAGCCACATCTCAAAGGCTCTATGTTCCTCACTCTTGTGCTAGGGTGTGAGAAGTCCAGAAGAGCTTTCCTGGGCCAGACCAAAGGGCCATCCAGTCCAACAACACGCTGCTTTCCAACAGCGACCAGCCGGATGCCTGGAGGGAGCCCAAATCGTGACTTAAAGACAGGAGCCCCCTCCAGAAGTTGCTCCCCTGTAACAAGTATTCATATGACGGCTGAACACTGAAATGGCATTCATTGTGGTGAGTAGCCACGGACAGACCGACTCCTCCATCAATTTGCCCATCCCCTTTGAAAAGCCATCCATGGGAGCAGCCATTCTCTCATCATGGGGCACCAGATTCCACATATTTATTGCACATTTTACTTGCTTTCCCCCATCCTGCTGGCTGGGTTGCCAAAAACGCTTCCAGCGAGAGAGGCTGGCAAATGCTGGGCAAGTTGGAGCAGCGCACAAAGCGCCTGCAAGCCATGTGTAAAGCCGCATCAATCTCTCTGCCCATTTCCTGCTCCTTTAAGCAGAGGCAGCTGTGGGCTGTTAGCAGTTGCGCTGACACACCTGCCGGAGTGCCAAAAACCCTCTTCTGCGTTCTTTGAAATGGTCCTTTTAGTGGCGCAACCCACACAGGTGGACCTAGAAGTAAAGCTCATTGTTTTTGGTGGGCCCCTCCTGGAGTGGGATCCTTCAGCCGATGCCCAACCATGACTACCCTTGGCGCCAGTCCTGACAGCAATAAGGAATGATGCTAGATGCAGTCCAACAACTTCTGAAGAGCAATGAGTTAACTCTGCCTGCTGTTGTCTAAAAACATCTGGAAAACCACACATCCCTCACCCTTCACTTGAAACTTGATCCATGTCATCCACTATCAGATATTCTAGAAAAGACTGACCAGCTCCCCGTGCACAGTAAGTTCTCTCTAATCATACCATTGTGTGGATTTTAATTATTAAGCTGAAAGAGTCTAAATATAAAAAATAAATAGCAGCTATGTACCAGATGGTTTCTCTCCTGCCTTTTAAAGCGGGAAGCTCTGACTGTTCCTTGGGAGAGCTATGCAAATCTGCCCTGTGAACCTGTACAATTGGGGGAAAGGGTGAGAATGTTTTGTTTCTCAGAGATGAGAAAGCAGAGTTTGCAAGGATAAGCTCCAAGGGTGTTGAGATTCATTCTCCACTGCCAGGAAACCATCAAGGACCTAAGCCATTACCTCCCATTCAGAAGGCATTCACTGACCCATCGGCCAGCATCTGCCTTATACAAAGCAATGGGAGGTAATTGCTCAGAGGTGTGTGTAGGGTTACAGCCCATCCCAAACAGTTACAAGGCAGTAAGCTGCATCAAATACAGTACATGCATAGGATTGCATTGCAGGCCTGCAATCCCGAGCAAACAGAAGGTAGGATCCTGTGGGGAATCAGGTAGCACTGTCCTTGGAACCTTTTTGGAAATATGCTTCAAGTAGGAAACTTGCCACAATATTCTTTTCCTGTAGTATGTCAGTTAACAGCAGGCCCTGAGGTGATAAAAGTCAAGCATATCCTGTTTGAACAGTATGTGTCATTTTGCTGATGAAGATGTCTGTCTGCCTTGACCTCCAGAAATGGAATGAGCAGTTCAGGGGTGCCTCCCAGAATGTTTGAGAGGAGGTCTTTTGCGTCTTGCTTGGACAAGCTGCTCAGTTCTCAGTGTGATGCACTGACTCCCGGAGGCACAGGGGCTTCAAGAACTGCAGTGAGGCAGCCCCCTAAGCTTGCGCATGGGATGCGATTCCACCCTTGCAGCAGGGGACAAGGAACAGGGCCAAGAGGCCGAGTGGAAGAGAGGCACACGCCCGGCCCGGGCCCTCTCATGGCTCCTCCTCTTCCCAAATGTGACTCGCTGGTACAGCTGCCTCTCTCGCGGGCCCAGGAAATGGTGGCGAGGAGGAGGAAGGGCGGTAAGTAGCACGCCTCCTTGCTCCCTCGTGCTCCGCCTGCCAAGCAAGCAAGCAAGCGGTGGCGAGGATGAGGATATGAGGAGCAAGAGAAGGGAGGGCCGCTGGGGGCTGCTCTCCATTCTCTCCCAGGATAAACATTCAGGCAAGGAAGAACGCAGCAGTCAGAGCAGGAAAAGCTTCGGGCAGCTTGTTTCATCCCCTCCTGCCAGGTGCCTTTGCTTTTTCCTCTCCCCTCCCAATCCCTTTTCCTTTTGTGTTGCGTCTTCTGTATGGAAAGCCCAAAAGTAGGAACAGTATTATTAGTATTATGTTGTTGTATCAGATGCTCTTGGAGCCTCTTTTGAATGAAAAGCCCATTCGAATGCTGCAGATGTAGAAAGCAAGAAACCTCCAGTGCCAAGGGCACGCAGGGAAATCCATGGCTGAGCAGGGATTTGAATCCAGGTCAGCCTAGTCCTCGTCCTCCCTCTGCACCACACTGGCTCTTTAGGACGCCTTGCTGCCTGGCTTCTCTGCAGCTCCACCTGCCTCCCCTTCGGTCCCTAACTGAAATCATTCTCGGGCGCTGCTTTTACAAATGAATTCAAGATGACTCATTTCCATTTCTAGTTTGCAGTCACTCTCCCCATATTTTCCTCCCAAGGGCTCTTGCATTGCCTCAGCCCCTACATTTAGCAATCCAACACTGAAGTTGTGGTTTTATGTTTGTCAAGTAGGGAAAAATGGCCTTAGGCACAATTCTGTGCATGGTTCAACAGAAAAATAGTACTGGAAGTTGCAGCATCCTCTCTGGTCAATATTGCCCTCATGGCAGGCTACAGAACATTGGGAGTTCGGGGATTTGTGTCTGTCTAAATGTGTTCCAGTAATCTTAAAGGAGTGTGAAAGAAACCCTATGAATGCTCCCTCCCCACACTGATGGGGCTTCAGCAAAAGACACTTCTGGAAACGTGAGTCTTTCGAGAGCATGTGCCTCTCTCCTCCAGAAATCAGAGAATGGAAATTTGACACTGACTCAGTTCGACTATCTGCCTCTTCTCTTCGTTTACTCACCACTGAAATCTTCACAGGATATCGAAGGCTTAAGACCAATACTAGTGAGCTTACACAGTCATTCTTAGCCTCTCTGACTCACTTTCCTGTCCCTTCCCCAGTCTTTTCCTGACTCATTTTGGTTATTGCCTTCTGCCTTTCTCAGCAGCCGGTCTGTGGGTTGGGTGTTCTGTCTTCTTCCTGCGCTCAGCCCAGCTTGCATGCAGTTCAAAGGGACACCATGGATGCTTAATGCAAAGAGCTGTGACTTTGGCACGGTCGTGATTTATGCCTGAGGCCCCAGTGCTGATCCCTGAATTACCCTGCGTTGTGTTGTTGGTGGGACCGGGCAGCTTCAGAGTCTCAGTCGTGCCATTAGGTCAGGCCTCCAGGTGAGTGAAGTCCCCCTGATGACACTCCAAAGATCCCCCATAAGGCTGTTATGTGTCCAGAGTGTAAAAACACCTCGTTGTGCCCTGATAAGGTCCTGCACAAAGGAACATTGAATCAGTGCTCTCAGATGATTTGGAAAAAGAGACATTCCCTTTCAACATGCATCATATAACAGAATAAGGCCATTGTGGGAATCCTAGAAGATGGCTGTGCTTTTGTGAATAGGGTTTTGTGGCTGGGTTGAATTTCCACCGGCCCAAAAATTATGGGACGGGTTGCAACTTGATGCAGGAACACTGGCAGGAGATCACAGCTTCAGTCCTTCAAAGGTTCAGACAGGTTTGGAAGGGATCCTGTGTTGAAACCTCAGGGAGCTGCTGCCAGTCCGTGTTGGCAAGCTGGACTGCAGGTCTGACTCGCTAGAAAGCAGCCTCCCACACGCCCATCCAAAGAGCAGCTTCTGTGGCATTTCACCACCAGCTATAGCTGAGTCAAAGAACATAAGCAGTGGCATTCTCCAGCCTCCGATGCCTCGTCCTCCTAGCCTGCTACCGTTTGCCCTGATTGGCAGTTTCTCCTGCTGCCTCAGTCCTTTGAACCGGACGTGCCAAGACTGAAGCTGGGACCTACTGGGTGCAAAGCAGGTGCTCTACTGCAAGCTCAAGGTCTCTTTGTGGCAGGAACGAAATCTGCATCTTCTGCCTCCTCTCCAGGGGTGTTGGTAGCCACTTGACAGATTCTACAGACCCACAGATTTCTGCACATGCGAAATTACACACACACGCGCGCGCGCGCGCGCGCAAAGCAGCCCAAACCAATGGGAAAACGCTAAGTTTAATTGCCATGCTGCAAGGGAACATTTTTTGGAGAGGTGTGGCAGTACCTGGAAAAAGAAGAGTCATTCCTTCTCTTCCCAGCTGCGATCCTCTTTGAAAAAATATGAAGCTGGCAGGTGGCATCTGTTGGCACCAAGGAACACTCAAGGCTTCCCAGGGCCCTGGAAAATGGATTCAGGGCTGGGGACCCACAGGCCCAGGCCTGAACAAGCCCCTGCCCCTCTCTGCAAAGGGTGGGCCTTGCACCTGGTCTGTATCACTGACTGCATGGCTCAGTCATCTCATTCGTGAAACAATATAATATCTTTAACTGTATTGGAAGCTTGTGTGGGTTTTAACTATGAGCTGCTTGAGAAGCCTAAATGAGCTGGAAAGCAGCTTATAAATACAGTAAACCAATTATTTAATTGGATAGGACAAGAGACTGATTGAACTTGGGACGTGATACATGCAAAGTACGTGCTCTAACACTGAGCTGTTCCTACCTCACAGGGATGTTGTGAGTAGAATTTCATCATCCCTGTGCACTGTGCCCTGATCTCTTTGGAGAGGGGCTGGGAGGCAAATGTAGGGAAAGGATGGATTGTATGAGAATAGAGGCAGGACATGGGAGGGAACAGATTGAAGCATGACGAGGCAGGAAAGGTCCAGTATACAAAAAGCTACTGTTACTTCATACAGGCAAAATTTCCAAGCAAGCTTGTAAAGTATATAGTTCTCAAACAAGCCCTTCCTTTGTAATATATACTTGGTAGTGTTTTGTGTTTTCCTAGGTCCTCTTTTGGTTAAATATCAGGTTTCATCTAAGCATTTTATTAGTTCGCCATGAAACTAGTTCCCATAGAAACTGTGATCACGAGATTTCTCTGCTTGATAAAGTAAACTGTCAAAAAAGTCATTCTTTTTCAGACAGGGGAAAAAGCTATGAATTATTTCCTGGTCTGGGAAATCTCAGCTCTGCTCGCTGAAGGATCTAAAATGTTGCTGCTGGCACCTAGTGGTTTAATGTTTGCGTCAGCCTTGGGTATGGCCGATTCCTAAATCCTCCGGAACAAAAAGGAAGCTGTTCTGTAAGAACTTGTAGATGGAAACAGGACCACTCTGGAGAAGCATTTAATTAGGAAAGTGTGCAATGTATCTCAGCAGAGAAAAGAAAATTCACTTTGTGGGAATTTCACATAGAATTCATACATCTGTTAAACTTCAACACTCATTTCTACAAAACAAAGATAGCTAGACTGCTCCCATGGATCAAATATCCAAAATAGGGTACCGGGAGAAATTCCCAAGCTACAAACAGAAATCTGAATCCACAAATAGGCAACACTTTTATTTGGACCAACCAAAATGTTGTAAAGGTTTTTTTCAAGTTATTGCTTAAATTGCTATTATCACGCTGCATTTATATCCCTCCTTTTTTCCTCTTGTAAGGAACCCCAAACAGCTTGCATAACTCTATTTATCCTCACAAAAAACAACCCTGTGAAGTAGGACAGGCTGGGAATGAGCAATTTCTCAAAGGCACCCAGGGAGCTTCATGGCCGGGGGGGCGGGGGCTGAGACCCAGATGCCCCTTATTTTTAAGGCTTCCTTGAGGATTTACAAAAATAGCATCATGTGCTCTCTGATTCCTAGCGGGTGTTACCAGATTTAGGTTGCTTTTGATGAGGAACCAGGGAAAGGAGATACTAATTCCTATTTGCAGCCTACAAACAGAGCACAACGGACGCAAGCATACAGTCTTGCCCGATAACGGATGCCTAGCAAACAGATTCCTGCATGACCTCTGTCAAACTGCAACCTCAGATTCGGGTAACTCCTGCTACCTGTACTCCTGTTCACTTCTAAACTGACTGATATATACCTTGCCCTGGACGGGGTTGCACTCCCTCTGAAGGACAGGGTCTGCAGCTTGGGGGTGCTCCTCGACCCAGAGCTGTCCCTGGAAGCTCAGGTGACAGCGGTGGCGAGGAGCGCTTTGCTTCAGCTTCGGCTGATCCATCAGCTGCACCCCTACCTGGAGGACAATTGCCTGGCAACAGTGACACATGCATGGGTGACTTCCCGGTTGGATTTCTGTAATGCGCTCTGTGTGGGGCTGCCCTTGAAGACAGTCCGGATACTTCAGATGGTGCAAAACAGAGCAGCCAGGTTGCTGATGGGGACTGGGCGTTACTCTCATATAACCACAGTCCTCTATCAGCTTCACTGGCTTCCCATCGAAGTCCAGGCTCAATTCAAGGTGCTGGTTATTACCTATAAAGCCCTTAATGGCTTGGGACCTGGATACCTAAAGGAACACCTTCTACCATATTTGCCCTCCCGCCCCCTGAGAACTGCAGCAGAGGCCCTCCTCCGGGAGAGACATCAGGAGGCAAAGTACCCGGAGGAGGGCTTTCTCTGCGGTGGCGCCCCGCCTATGAAATGTGCTCCCCAGAGAGGTCTGCCTGGCACCGTAGTTATTTGTTTTTCAGCCCCAGGCTAAGACCTTTTTATTTCAATGATATTTTAATAACTTTTAATATCAGTTTATGGGTTTTAATCTGCAGCCAGCATGAATCTGGATTTTATGTGTATTTTTATTTTATTTATGTAAGCCGTCCCGAGGCTATGCGATGGGACGACACACAAATGCTCTAAATAATAACATAAATACCTTACCTGTGATGCCCTGCTGGGAATACCTCCTTCAGGGAGAGTCACAATAAAGGGAGGGCCTTCTCAGTGGTAGCTCCTGAGAATGCAGAATGCTTTCCTCAATGGGGAGAGCATGGTCATCCTTCTGTGCTAGATTAAGACTGTCCTCCACCCCAGGCATAGGGAAGTATATGAGGCGTGTTGCTGTTTAAGTGTGAGTTCCCAGAATCGCACTGCTTTTTTAGCTATTTTAAACTGTTGGAAGCTGTTCCCCACGGCCACCCCGAATGCACAGCTCAGGACTGTGCTACTTATGAGACTGCAGGTCTTTGCTCCGCTTGTGGGCTCTGAAGGAAGCGCCAAGGGAAGCCGTGTGGTCCCAGAGCAACTCTGGTTTCACACTGATTCAGTTCAAGGGACCCTCGGGGTTGATTTCAATATACTTTCGGGAAACATGTAAAATTTGAGAGAGACTAATTTCAGACAAGAAGGACAAATAGACCAGAGTGTTATCATTGCACTCATGTCACGCATACGAATTGGCCTTTCTTTATTGCTGTTGTATGTTGAAAGTGCTTTGCATATATTATCTTGTGTCCTGCCGACAACTCTGTGAGGTAGGCAGGCCAAGTGTGTGAAGGGAGTGGCTTGTTGAAGGCAGAGGTTTAAAATAAAGACATGATGTTAGCGCCAAATGTGCTTTTCCAAGTGGGTGGATCGCCTTCGCCAGCTATGTTAGAGTACAAATCACATCATCCACAGCCAGAAAGACCAATGACCATGCTGGCCAAGGAAGATGGCAGTAGTTGTGTAAAGAGCTTCATGGGCCAGTGAGCCATGTCTCCCGAGACCCGCTTCCGAGACGGTTCCATGAGCGTTCAGAACGGGGTGCAGAAGCTCTTTCCACCCAAGCTTTCCACTATGGGGGCAAAACCAAAAACAGCAGTAGTCCGTTTGATTCTAGGATTCTTACTGCCAGGTATTGAGATCAGGATACTTCAGAGAGCAGCTCCCCACGGATCACCTTGCCGAGTCACTGAGATCACCGGGTGGCGCACCGCCGGTAGTTGCACTGGGACTCTGGGCTGCTTGGAATCCGTGCTGATCTGCGAGGCCTAGCAAGGACTTGGTCAGAAGTGGCCTCACCCGACGGCGCCTCCTCACTTGGAGGCATTAATTATCTCCTGGCCCAGATGGTTATTCCTTCCTCGATGGCTTTTATAAGCCAGGAGGGGCAAGGATCCAGTCCAGAGGCGGTTGCACGAACTTGTCCAAGCTCCCGGCGCACATCCTCAAGCCATACCAACTAAAACTCATCCAATAAAGCCGGAACAGGTTGGGTTGTGGATCACGCCATAGATTCATCTGCTGTAACTCTGGAGGTCACGTCCGGGCAGATGCAAGAGGCTTTTTTCTTGGAAGTGCCAGGCAAGTCCATTGCAGCAGACTTGAAATGGCTCCAGGTTGTCCCCAGGGCCAGAGCGCTGTAAGCCCTGGATAACTCTGAAAAGTTCCACTGGGCGGCCAAGAGAAAACTGGAGAGAAGCAGTGCAGCATTGATCCTTTGCTGCCCTCGCTGCCTCAAAATGTACTTGACCATAGGCACATACCAGGTGTATTCACCAGGAACTTCCCCCCATCCGTATTGGCCATCTCCTAAACTTTTTATCACTCCCAGCTTGGGTGTACCAGGGAGCTGTACAAGCCCTAAAACTTAGGAGCGATCGTATCGACTGCCTGGGTCGTTTCTGTATTCCACAGCGTGACCAGGGCTTCGACAGGAGCTCCAGCCATGTCATCTGAATCTGAAGATAAAATGAGATTTAAAACATAAAATAGAAAGGTTGGGACTGTGTGAATAATAATGGGATCGTGACTATGTGGGCTGCAAGCTCATATGGCCCACAGGATGCTTGGCATTCGTCCTGCTCATTTTTCAGCAGCTGCTTCCCTCTGCTTAATGGTAGAGACAGCCTTCTCAAGAAGCAAGGCCCTTGACTTCTAGACCCATGGAGGACAGGTGTGCACAGAGAAAACACTCCAGCGCACAGGTGGATCCCTATTTTCATGTATGGAACATTGGAGGTTATTTATTTAAATTTATTTACATATATAGGCCTCCTATAATTGCCGAGGCCTTCCTAGGAGGCTTAAAATGTAAAATATACCAACAGTAAAAACCACATTAAAAGCCAATTAAAACACAATAAATTAGACATCTGTAAAAACAAAAAGGGCCATAGCATACAGGCTAAACATTAAATTTCCTAAAAAGTTATGCAGATCACATCACCTGTTTGCAAGGACAGGAACCCAAAAAGATGCCTTAGACCATGCTGGGCCATTTTCCCAGGGCCAGGCAACCTGATGCAATCTCTGTTGTTTGGGTTTCAACTCGCATAATTTAAACTCAGCATGGCCAGGGGTCAGCGGCAATGCACCCAGTCCCTGAACCTAGGAAGACGAGGGGAGTGCATCCTTACAAATGAGGAACACTTGGCTCAGCAATACTGCATGTGAGAAGGATCCTGGAACTGTTGTAGCTCACAAGCTGAATAAGAGCCCACAGTGTGATGTGGCTGCTAAAAGGGCAAATGCATAGAATGCCCATTTAGGCTGCATTAATAGAAGTATCCTTTCCAAATCCTGCGAAGTACTTGTTTCCCTTTACTCAGCTCTTGCTAGACTTCACCTGGAGCACCGTGTGCAGTTCTGGAAAGCTTAAGAAAGATGCAGCCGAGCTGGGAAGGGTTCAGAGGAGGGCAACGAGGGCGAGTTGGGGACTGGAAACAAAACCCTGTGAGGAGAGATTGCGAGAACTGGGCATGTTTAGCCTCAAGAAAAGAAGGCCGAGGGAAGGTATGGTAGCGCTCCACAAGTACTTGAAAGGTTGTCACAAAAGGGAAGGCCAGGATCTCATCTCAGTCTTCCCAGAGTAGAAAGCATGAAACAACAGTCTCAAGTTATAGGAAGCCAGGTTCCAGCTGGACATCCGAAAGAAGTGCATGTGAGAGCAGAAGGACAGCCAAGCCAGGAAGGCGGTGGGCTCTCCCACACTGGAGGCATGCAAGGTGCAACTGGCCGGCCATCTGAGAGGCATGGTTTAACTGGGAGTCCTGGGTTGGACCCAGTGGCCCCTTCCAACTCATCTCTTCTGTGATTTTATGGGAACTGTAGTCCAGTTCCTCTGGAAGGCACCTGGATTCCTACACTTAGCTCCACACAATGAGTGGCAGGGGCTTGTCAGTTTTAGACCGTGCTTCCTTCCCAGCCCAGGCTGGGGATTTGTGGAGCTGAGCAAGAGTCCGTCTGCATGGAAACACGTGCTCTGCCACTGAGCGGCTTGCGGGAGCGCGCATGATCGGGGGCGCATCATCCACAACCACAAATTGCTGCAGCTTTCAGGCAAAAGAAACGTGAGTGGGAAGTGCCATTGTTACGAAACAGAAGAGATGCTTCTCCCAGAGCATTCTCTGTTAATGGCAGCAAAAATCAGCCCTGTGAGCCACACGGGGAAATTGTGACCCTCCCTGTTTGTGGAAGCAGAAAGCCTTTTGAGCCGCTTTCCAGAGAGTTGCAGCAACTGAGTCAGCACAGAGGGAAGGTTCCTCTCATGCAATTTTCTGTTTTGCCAGCAGGGGGCAGGCACAGATCATCTCGTGAATTGGGAGAGCGTCGCTTGGATCGAGCCACGCTAGGGAAGCGGGGGGGGGGGGCAACTGCACGTATTAAAATGGTAGCGCCTGGTAGTTACCTGGAGAGCAAGAAATCCCTCTGAGGTCAACCGGGGTTCATTCCCAAAAGAAATGCTTCGTGCTGGGGCAGAGTGGGACGCTATTCAAGCGAACCAAGCGCTTCAGTGTAACTGGCCCATCTATTTATATATTTGTATTCTGGGGATCGAGGAAGTTTATTTTAAAGGTGTGTGAACCCAACAACAACCAAATGAATGCATATGCTAATTGCAGAATAAAGAACAAAAATTTAAAACCTGGATCTCCACCCTAAGGAATTGGCAAACTACATTTTGACAGCAAGGGAAATCAAGGGGGAGCACAGAAGCTAGAGATGCTGCTGAAACTCCTGCACAAGCTATTCTCTCACTGCCCCCCCCCCCTTTAAAAAAGTCATGATTAAAATTGCTGTCTGGTACCAGGGGTCCGAAGGACATGCCTTGTGTTTTCACACAGTCTTACCTCTTTCCAGAACAAAAACAGGTTATGTAGAAGAAGGCCGGAGTAGATACACACTACCATTGGCTCAGTAGTGCTTGTGCTTTGCTGTTGGGTTGTTTAACCCAGAAGCAACCCAGAGTACCCAATGCTGGCATTTGCACCAGCAGCCTAAGAACAGGTGATGGTCGGTTGTTAATTGACGCGACAAGCATGCAGAAGGCAGCAAGCTTGTATGCTCCTACTCGATTTCAGCAATTCATGGGTCATTACATGTGAGCCAGGACTACATTTCTGAATCTTGTCCTTTATTTTGATACTTTCCAGAAATTGGAAACAAGGCTGGGCGTTACTGGATCAGGAGAGCACTACTGTCACAAATTTTCTGCTGGTTGACTGTCTTTTATAGCCAGAGTGGGCGTTACGGTAAGGGACAAAACGGGACCCCAGTTTGCATATTCAAATGTATATTTATCTGTGCAAATTTAGAGATAACCATAATTTGCATAGAAATACAATACGTATCACCATGATGGCAGAAGACTGGCCCGGTGGACTGTGTATCCAGCCAGTCTGTTGTCCAAGGGCTCTTCTTCTTGTGGTTCTTTGATTTAAACCAGGCTTGGTCTGGACAGCCCATCAACTAGAAGGCATGTTCAGAAAGAGGACTGTCTTCTGTAAAATAGGCCACCTAGCTCCCCTATCAACCCACCTAGCTCCCCTATCAACCCCTATCAAATAGTCATTGGCCTATTTTTCAAATCCTTCTATAAGTCATTGGTCCCAACTTCTGGCAAGGGAAACCCGTCCCTTAGTCAGCAACCTTCTGGCGAAGGGGAAAAACGGGGAGAAGAGGAGGCTGCAGAGATGAGGTGTGGCCCTCCCTCTTTTGGCCCTGGCCTCCACAGCGCCCACCCCTGACAGATCACTGCGAAGGAAACACGTCCCCGTTTCAGAAGGAAAAAGCTGCTTCACCTGTACCTTCTGGCAGGTGCAAGGTTTACGGCAGCTTTTCTTTCCATCCAAGAAACTCTTAGCGAATGCTGGTGTGATGTGGCAACGGAGCTGCCGAACCTGAATGTGGGGAACTGAGATGCAAGTCACCCCTGAGTTATGTAAAGCTCATTGGGTGATCCTAAACAAGCCACGCTGCCTGAGCCCGGCCTTCCTCAAAGCATCCCCGTGAGGCTAAGACGCATCGCTAATCTCCTGGGAGGAAAGATGGATTACAAGATTATGAAGAAGGACAGCATGTACGTGTGCGCTTCTTGTTTTGCTTCATTTCCTATTTCCGGCCTCACCAATGAAAATACCTTGATGTCACACACAACAACAAGGCTGTGGTCCAATTAGAAGAATGTCTGGGCCGTGACTAAGACGGCAGCACTCAGCTCTGAATGGGTGACTGGGAGGAGGTCCTGCTGTGCTGCTCTTTCCCGGAGCCCCTCTGGTGTTTAGCCTTGAGAAGACCGAGAGGGGATACACAGAACTTTTCTTGTGCTTGAAAGCCTGCCACTCAAAAGACCTGCACAACTTTCTTCCTTATCACCCGGCACTGAGCTTCAATTATATAGGAGGCAGGTTTCAGTTGAAGATCAGGAAAAACTTCGTAAAGGTCAACGTGTGAGCCAGTAGCGTGATACGGCTGTGCAAAAAGCAAAAACAAGCAAATGCAGCTTTAGGTTGCATCAAAAGAGGTAGTTTCAACATCAGGGGAAGTCACATCTCCACCTTATCCTGTGCTCATCAGTTTCACCTTACCCTCCAAAGCTGTGTCCAGTCTCAGACACCACACTTTAAGATGGATTCCGGTAAAATAGAGCAAGTTTGGAGAAGGGCAGCAAAAATGATTGGGGGACTAGAAAGGAGTGACTGAAAGATGTAAATGTGTCGTCTTCGGAAGAAAAGTTCGAGGGGGAACATGTTCGTTGAGCAATTTAGAGAGAGAAAAGGGGACTTTTTCTGGTCTGTGATCCTTTGTGGTGGCTTCGTTATAATAGGCCCCTGTTCCACTCCATCGCCACCAGTGCCAGTACCCAGTGAAAAATGGGGATCAGGAAACATGCAATGCAAAGCCATGACTGAGTAAATGATCCCAATGGTTACAGAAAAAGGACGACAATTTCCCATGGGATGCCCTTTTCAGCCACACACCTTTCTTGCAAAACGCTCTTTACTGACCAAAGTGTTTTCCAGAAGCACAATCACCCAGAAGGAATCTGAGCTTGCACAGAGTGTTTTGTTGAACCCAATCTAGTGTTTACTTCTAGAGACTCTCCTTATGAGTGTGTTTGGGGCCCATCCTTTTGGGAGGGGCCTTTTGGAAATGAGCACCCTCCTCTCTGTACACCAAGCATCTAACTGAGCCATCCTCCTCTGCCAACATCACATCATGGGGTCAAGAACTGTGCCCGCCTTGTCGATCTCTGAGAAACTGCCCTGCTCTGCGCCCTCTCCTGCTCAATGGACATGTTGGCCATTCCCAGAGGCTGCCTGTGCAGCTGGGGAGTCTGGCCTTGAGATAAGCACCCCTGCCTCACTCAACATCTGGAACTGGCCACCAGTCCAAGCCCCCCCCCCCCCGGCTCTTCCTCTGAGTCCCAAGCAGGAGGGCTTGAAAATGGGTGTCAAGACCAACTGTCTTTCTCACTCCCGGCGCTCTGTCCTTCATGTTAAAAGATGCTCCTTAGTTTCTCGTTGAACTCGGCCTTTTATGCAACCCCCTTGTGCAATTCACATTAAACTCAGATTTTTTTCTCTCCTTAATCTCTGTGGGCGTTTAGCCAATGTGGTTTCTGAGATTTTCTTATCTTGTTTACCCAGTTTGGAACTCCAGTTATGTAACAGAAGAAAACATTCCTGTCTGCTATTTAACAGCACCTATTCTTTGTATAACCCACCTAGTATAAGAGGTTAAGCAAAGATACTGTGCGGGTGGAAGGGCTGCATCATGTTTACCTTGTTTTAAGACGGGAAAATTCAGTTTATTTGTTTGTTTAGGATATTTCTAGGCCCTCCATCACTTTTGTCTCTGTGGCATTCTAGTAGTTTAGCCATTAACATCCTACTTTGACAAGAAGAAAAGACACCAGAGAGTAAAACATATTCATTTATTTAATATCTACATTAGTCAAAATGGCTCTTTGGGTGGTTTACAAAGTCACAACGAACAACATATACAATAAAAACAATACTATTAAATCAAACATACATAATTTATCAATAAAATAGCAATAGGGCACAGCCAAAAAACCCCAACCCCTCCCCCCACACAGCAACCACAACTCAAGTTAATTCAGGGGTATAATAGCACTAAAATACAATACATACCTTATAGATAAAAAGTTCTTTTTAAAGATTATTTTAACTAGTAAAACATTGGGTAAATAGGGTTTTTTTTGTCTTGCACCAAAAAGCATACAGAGAGGACACCAGGCTAACATGTTTGGGGAGCTGTTTCCAAAGTCAGGGTGCCACTGCAAAGAAGGCCCTTCCCCTTGTAGCCACCCTCTTAATTTCCTTCGGAGGGGACTTGCTGAGAAGGATCTCAGATGACGATCTTCGAGTCCAGGTTGCCACATATGGAAAGAGGCATTCCTTGAGTGAGAGAGAGAGAGAGAGAGAGCTTGTAGTAAATGCAAAAAAATAATAATTATTGTTTTAATAATTACTGCAAGGAAGTGACTAAGCTGTGGTGTATTTTGCCACTGTCGGGGCATCTCGATAGCAGGAGAATGAATAAACAGATTTGGTAGGGAAGACGCATTTCCCCTTGAACCTCAGGAGTTTATCTGAAAGATCACTCACCAACTTCTGCAGAGAACCCATGCTTACAACAGTGCCAGGCCAACTACAAGCTTCCAGAACATACACAGAGTGTTCTATAGGTTCTGAGACACATGTCATAGCAGTAGGGTAGATGATGACGAAATAAGGGGAACACAGTCAAAAGAATGTGGGAGCGCTGCAGAGGGGGCTCAATACAATACCACTGATTACAGGAGATTGATATAATAATCAGGAGCCATTGCCAGTCTTCACTGTGAGTTTGATCATGCAAATTAGGGTGACTGCGATGCTGCTAAAAAAAAAAATTGTTGCTATTAGCACACAAATAGAGCTAGCAGCCTCTCCGGCTAGCTAGGAGTTCCAACCTCTTAAAGTAACAGCAGTGCTAAACAGTAACTTGGCTTGGAATTCTGCCACTTTCCGAGAAAGGGGCACAGATTGATTTTATAACTCAAAGGCACATATAAGCAACCTTTTTCTACCAGGATTTATCTGAATTTCCCAACACTGCACATGTCATTAGTTAGCTCAAGGACTAGAGAAGAAATACAGTAGTATCACGATCACATTATTTATATTTATTGTATTTATATTCCACTTTTTCCTGCAAGGAATCCAAGGTGGCTTCCATAACCCACCTCCTCCTGCTCATCTCCATTTTGTCCTCACCACATCAGCACCTATGGAAAAGTACTCCCTAGATGGGATGCCTCAACGCTCCCCCGTCCCCTTGGAGCAACCCAGCTAGTTTCTCTGACTCTGATTGCGTGTTGTCAGAAGGAAGTTGGGAAAGAATCCATGTTAACAGTTACAAATAATAAGTGCCATTTTTGCTGAAGGTTTAGGAATCAAATGCTGCATTTGAAGCACCACCTTTTTGTTTTTGAATAGGTTCTATGCAGATAAATGTTGCTGCTGAAAATGGAGTTTTGAGAATTATTTCTGTTATTGTTTTCTCCTGATCTGCTAGTCTTTGCTAAAGGGAGATCAGAGATTCCACCTCGTCCAACACAGTCCATTAGCACTGAAACTCAGTCAGTTAAAATTGTCAACCAAATAGGAAATCATTACAGTAGAACACTGGAAAATCTATTACATGAAATTATGAAACTCCTTTTTTGTACGATGAGTAATTTCCTGGCCTTTCCCACCCTGCTTATAATTTGTATTCAAACTTTCCTGAACGTATTATCCAGAGATTAATTTCAGCCTCAGAAACAGCTCGATCTTGGAACATGTAGAGACATAATAATTACCATGTTATGATCTGCAATAAATGAGCAAGCAAAAGTAATAATAATGATGAACTTTCCTGTGTTATTTTTTGATATTTTCAGATGTTTAAGTGAACACCTAATCATGCAAAACATGAGTATGCTGAGCACCTTTACGGACTCTTGTATAATGCAGCTCCTCCCTGCTTAAGACACTTCCTGAGCCCCAGGGGCTGCCCGTGGGAAAACGCAGGTGGAATTGCTTCACAGATGGAGTTGTGAAACCTGTGTTTGTGCACTTGCTGCCAGGCTGCTGGGGACCCTTTATCTGTCAGGTTCAGGCTGGGAACCAAACCTAAGCGAGGACATCCACTGAATCACACCAGCACCTGCAATCCACAGCTGCTTAGGGGAAGTCCTAGCCCAGACAAGCAACCTGTTCTAGCCCTCCTTGTCTCAGGGGGCCCAAAGGTAAAGACTGGATGGGTGGGACAGTCCAGAGCCAGCCCAGGTAGATGCTCTAAGCTGTTCTTCTGATGACTCACTACGCAAAGCAACTGCTTTTTGACCAGGCTTCATTCACAGGATCGCAGGTTTATCCCATACTCCAGATACCGGTATTTGGGGCTGGAGCCTTCTGGAAATCTTGGAAGACAAAGCAACTTAATTAATTTTAAAAATTAATTTGAATCATTTTAGAAATAATTTAAAAGCCCAGTGTTGCAAAGCATGCTTTAATTTACATGAATGTATATTTTGCATATCTGTAAACCAAACGCATACATGAAGGATCATTTGGCATCGAATTTTGGCTGCATAGGAAAAGCTGATATCTACCCCTCCTTCCCAAAATTGAGAGAATCAAAGATAGCGATTAAGTCCTTGAAAACAATTATTCAATTTGTTAAAAAGAGGATTTTAAAACAAATCAAACCATCCATTCAAGGAATTAGAAGTTCAGAAACATATAATAGTGTTGAGAAAGCTAAAGATAACAAGTATTTAAGATCAGTAGTGAAGGTAAGGTGCACAAGGATTCATAGAAAATTGTGGGTATGTGAGAGAGATCACAGAGAATGGGGGGAAGGGAGAAGTGTCAGGTTGCCATAATCTGTATGAGGGAGAAAGAGGCCATTGTGTGGGGTTGTGAGAGAGTTTGAGAGAGGTAGGACAACAGGTTTCTGCAAGGAGTGGGCTGAGAGCCATTAAAGCCATGTGGTATACCAGTTAAGGGACTCAGGAGATCTGGGTTCTAGTCCCCACTCAGCTATGGCACCAACTGGGTAACTTTGGGACAGTCACAGACTCTCATCCCAAACTACCTCACAGTGTTGTTGTTGTTGTTGTTTAATTTATTTTTTGATTTATATCCTGCCTTTTTCCTACAAAGGGCTCAAGGCAGCTTACATCATTCTCCTCCTCCATCTTATCCCCACAACAACAACCCTGTGGGGTAGGTTGGGCTGAGAGTCTGTGACTGGCCCAGTCACCCAGTTGGCTCCATGGCTGAGCAGGGACTCGAACCCGGATCACCTGAGTCCCAGCCCCATGCTCTTAACCACTACGCCACACTGGCTCATTTCTATATTACCCATAGCTGAAGTACGGTGGGCAGTTTACAACAGTCATAGAATATCTGAAATATTTCTCTATTTTCCAACAAGGTGGTTGTTGTGGAGATAACATTGAGAGCTGCAGGAGGAGAAGGGTGTAAGCTGCTTTGAATTTTTAAAAAGAAAAAGGAAAAGCGACATAAAGAAATGGGTGATAGGAAACTCTAAGCCAAGTGGTTTTGGAATCTGGGGTAGAATATTAGGAGAATGGGAGGAAAGAGTCTAAATGGAGTTGGCTATTTAGAAGGAAAACAGAAGATAATGCACTGATTTTCTTCTTTATATCTACTGATTTGTGAAGTGATTAGATGGTTGGATTAACTCCTGCTCTGGAACAAAAGGGAAAGCTGAAAGTAGGATCACTGTGAGGAGCAAGAAAGATTGTCCCTTCTGAGTGGAAGAGATCTTCTGTGTATTGTATAGATCAGGGTTGTTCTTTTATCTCTTTTCTCAGGATGTAGTAATCAAAATACAACAAGTTTTTCTTGCTCATGGAACAATAATTGATTTTTACCTGTCAGGACTTAAGAAAGAAGAAAACTAGCTCTCTTTTCTTTGTTTATGTGTGTAAAGGGTGAGAACTGCAGGGTAGTATTCTGCATGTTTTTGGCTATCACAGTGCCAGGAAAACAAGATAGCCAGGGAGATGTTGGTGCCTATATAAACAAAGATGGCAATTTGTAGAATCATAGAATAGTAGAGTTGGAAGGGGCCATGAAGACCATCCTGTCCAAACTCAGGACATGATTTTTCATCATCATGTATAACAATAAACATCTCTGCTTATGTAATATTAAGTTTTCAGTTTTAAAGACATTGCATTCTTTATTTTTCCTTTTATCCGGCTGAAACAAGAAGGCTAGAAATTTGTTCATAGTGGAGGCTTCTGCGGTTGGAGTCTTGAGGCAAGATGTGAAATTTGCAAGTGTTGGCAATGAGGAATCAAGGCATCAGGGCATAACGGCAGGCCAGAAATTTATATGCAGGAAGCCTGCAGCTCCCTTTGGGATGTGCAACACCTCAGCATCTTTGGGGTGCCTAACAGCACCAAACTGAGCATTTCTTTTAGCCCAGCGTTCTGTTTTTCGCAGTGCCCGCCCAGGTGCCCATGGGGAGTCTACAAGTCAGCAACGCTTTACCTGGGGCATGTTTCCATCCATATTTACCCAGAAACAAAGTCCCACAGCTCCCAGCATCCCCAGTGAGACTTGTGCTGGCAAATCTAATGCATTACGGGTGCACTGTATGAACACCTCTTCAAATCGCTGCCAACTAATCTGCAATAACATTAAACCACTAATTATGGATTGTTACCCAAAACAAACCAGAGGCCTTTGAAACAGGGCTACAGTGAAGCTTATTTGCAGGATCCAACAAGTGCAGGCAAGGTATGATTGCAGAAATACATCACACTTGTAGTGTTGATGTCATACAGCATCCTGTCTCAGACCCATTGAAAATGCTGGCTTTAATCTGCGAAGTTTTTTCGGTCTTCATGGTGCTGTTTCTTGCCAGGCGATCCTTATGAGGTCCAGCAGCTGAAAATGTAGACTATTTAGCTGTGACAGTCCCCATTTTAAAATAATTTACATTTTGTGTACATTTTATATATTGTTTCAGTGAATTTTTATGCCATAATGCTGCATTCTGCTAGGCCATACGAAATAAAATAAATCCGTGAAGTCCCAATGGCACACACACACACACAATAAAAGTTTCTTTCCCTATGGAACTCTAGAACATGCTGCTTCATGTATTTGTACACGGTGTGCTATTTGATAATTCCGTAATAAAAGAGGATATGGATCTGGTGGTCCATCCATCACTGCCACAGCTCCAGAATCATGCAACCTAGACCCCTGAAACTTGCTGTTTTTACTAAGGGACCCATAAGGGTGTATTTGTTAGACATATTTTGTTTTTAAAATACACGGATTGATTTCAATTAATTTAAGGGTGTCCAGTGTGTCCTTGTGGTTGAAGGATATATTACACCTTTAGCCACTAGGGGCAGGCTTTTCTAACTGGAGTGTAGCTCTGCTGTCCATACAGTTTGAAGCCAGGGGTCAACTGGCAAATGGGGCCAACTTCCCTCCAGGGAGTGGAGGGAGAGACCCCCTCCTTGAAGCAGCTGCGGGGGATGCGGCTAGGTGCTCCGCAGGCAGGGCAGGTGCTGTGCAACCGTGCAATTTTGCTTGCAGACATTGCTGGATTATGTTATGCCTGACTCCCCAGGATCCTGACATACTAGAAATATCTATCAGCTGTTTCAGGGCATTCAGGATAGGCATGACTCCTCTAGGCTCCAGATAGGCATGACACGGCCAAACACTAGAATAATCAAACTGTCTCAGGGTATGCATGATAGGCTTAGCTCTCCTAAGCTCTAGCCCATTCAAATGTCTAGTAACTGCCTCAGAGAATTCCCCTCGGAAAGTGGAAAGAGCTTACCTAAGGGACAAAGATTGCTTAGAAGGTGTAAATTAAAAGATAAAACTT